>NC_134702.1:27530228-27842728 GCF_043290135.1 Rhipicephalus microplus
TAGCTACCTTCACATATACCGAATTTGGTATTATGTGACGCGAACGGACGATGAAGATATATGACACGTCCAAACATGATATTCTTGCCATGCGTGTCATGTACAAGATGACCACATGCTACGCTCATAGTGCGCTCGCGGTCGATTGACTAGCTTCTCATATAACAAATTTGGTATTACATGAAGTCAATGAATGACGAAGACATATCACTGGTGGAAACATGGTAGTCATGACATGCGTGTCATCTAAGAACATGACAACATGCTCGCTCACAGCTTGCTCACGACCATTTCTCTAGCTTGTCATATACCAAAATATGGCATTACGTGACATGAGTAAACGATGAAGGTGAATTACACGTACAAATAAAATAGCCATGACATGCGTGTCATGTAAAACGTCACTACATGCTACGCTTATAGCGCGCTCGCGGCCGTATCGCTAGCTTGTAATATACCTAATTTGGTATTACGTAACTTCAATGAACGACGAACACAAATGCCTGGCGCAAACATGATAATCATGATATGGAAGTCATGTATGACATAACTTACATGCCACGCTCATGGTGCGTTTGCAGCCGGTTTGCTAGCTTGATATACACTTTAGTAGGCATCGAGTTACGTCACCGTAATACGAACATGAAAACAGATTCTAACATTCGAATAACAAAATGCATGTGATGTACGACATGATTTATAAGACATGCTCATGGTGCGCTTGCAGTCAGTTTGCTAGCTTGATATACACTTTAGTAGGCATCGAGTGACGTCACTGTAATGGAAACATGAAAACAGGTCATAACATGCGAATCATTCCATGCGTGTTATGTACAACCTGCTTACTATGCTGTGCTCATGACCGACTTGCTAGCTTGATGTGCACCACCAATGTTACAGGGTGAGGTGCCTTTATGAGGAGCGTAAATGACAGGTGGTAATATAAATATCATGACATGCTTGTCATTTACGGCATTATTTACATGTCACGCTCATGGTGCGCTTGCTGCTTATTGGCTAGCTTGATATACAGCTTAGACGCCAACGAGCGACGTCAGTGCATGGCAAACGTCAGTTACATATTCTAGCGGGTCCTAGAATGCGAATAACGCCATTCCTGTAAGGTACGAAATGCTTAGCATTCCGCACACTTGGTGTGTTCGCAGCCGTTTCGCTAAATGCATTTGAGTTGACATCGGTGTCGCGTGCCATGAATGTTTATCTTACATTAGCGCTGGGTCGTAACATGAAAATGGTGACATGCGGATCGTGTTCACCATGATTGGCATGAAGCGTACTTCCTTCCCTAACGGCCATTTCGCTGCGTTCATTTGCGCCAAAATTTATGTGATACGAGGTCAGTGGGTGCAAAAAATGAATGTCAGGCCATAACGTGATTCGCATATAATTGATTTCCCTGTACGTGGGATCTGCCATTTTGTTTTTGTTGTCGTTAGCAAGCGGGACTCGCAAGTTCTTTCAATTACGAGTATGTGTCTACTGCGGTTTCGGACCGACATGTATGCGTGACGAGATGCGCAACTAAGAAAACGAGAGAACTCAAATGGCTGACTTTTGAGAACTTCGGGTTTGGAAGAATTTCATTTAGTGGAATGCAAATTAAGCAACACTTCGAGCTGCTTGATGCTTGGGCAGTTTTTTACTATGCGTAACTTTGTTTTTTTTTTCATGAGGCTCTTAATGCGTGGGCGAGATTTCGTGTGTAAAGTACTAAAAACGAAACATCTTCTTTTTGTTGAACTGAAACATCAGCAGCTCATAAGCGTGATTCACGCTATAGCAGAACCAGACTTACATCATCGTCAAATAATGAGAATAGATACATTACTTTCTAGCAATACTGAAGTGTAATGAAAACATATCAAAATAACGTATACAAAATAGAAAACTCCTGTCATGCCAATAATATTTCCTACTTTTTGCATGATGCCTTCTAAGGTTTCTACTATCAGAGTATAAATATGTAAATGGTATCATCTGAATAAAAGGTATTTGGAAAGTGCATTTATCAGCTTAAATTGAGGACGACGCAGTGAGCGATGATAAAGAAAATGTTAAGTGTAACATTTAGAGAAAAAGAAGAGAGCAGAGTGGATCAGGGAACAAGCCAGGGTTAAGGATATCATAGTTGAGATCAAGAAGAGGAAATGGACATGGGCCGGGCTAGTAGCGTGTAGACAGGATAACCACTGGTCATTAAGGGTAACTAACTGGATTCCCAGAGAAGGCAAGCGGGTTAGGGGAAGACAGAAAGTCAGGTGGGCGGATGAAATTAGGAAGTTTGCGGTTGGCAGCAGAAAGCACAGGACTGATTTGATTGGTGGAACATGGGAGATGCTTTTGTCCTGCAGTGGACGTAGTCAGGCTGATGATGATGATGATTTGCAATTAAAAGTTTAGAAGTTTAATCATGCTCCTTCAGTCGAATGAAGTGAACAAAAATAACCATGACGCTGCGGCCAAAGAGATTTATAGTTTCTCTATAAATATTTCAAACCTGAAAAATTCTTTCAAGAAATCCATCCCACCCATTTTTAGGTACAATAAACTGAGCATCGCGTTGACGCTCTGTTCGCTCTTACCAGTTATTATTCTGTAGACGTGTTCAAAATACCCTAAAGCGTAGAAACTCGAGTACATATTACCGCACAGCAAATGAAAGTGAAAAATCCATTTTATAACACTAAATTGGTGTTTCGCAATATTCACAATGTATACACGAAAAATATTTCAAATAATGTAATATTTTTGTTTCTTCGTAGCAGGAAATCTAACGCTTGCAATAGACGTGAGTTATAGCTGATAAATAAATGACAAACATCAGTCGTTTGATAAGCATATCAGGTAGTTGGTACAGATTTTCCTATCACATAACAAGCAACACAAATCTAGTATTAAATCATTGTCCAATGCCCGGTGTGTTGTTTTTTTGTCGCCTACTGGAAGGAGCCAGCCAAAGCCGAGTGACTCACAAAGTGCTTGAATATTCATTGATATTGATATGCATGAAAAGTTTAACGTTCCAAAACCACTATATGAGTATAAGAGACGCCGTAGTGGAGGGCTCAGGAAATTTAGACCACCTGGGGTTCTTTAACGTGCACCCAACTCTGAGCACACGGGTCTACAGCATTTCCGCCTCCATCAGAAATGCAGCCGCCTGCAGCCGGGATTCGATCCCGCTACCTGCGGGTCAGCAGCCGAGTGCCTTAGCCACTAGACCACCGTGGCGGGGCAGTGCTCGAATATTCATGGTCTTGTTATAAAGCAGCATAATAATGAACCCGTAATGAATATTGATACCGACCGAGCAATCACGAAACGCGGGTGGTACTTCCGCGATTGCGTGTGCATACAGAGGCTGTGGAGTCGTGTTCGTAACTTGCAGGCGAGTGTTTACATATCATCAGCTTTTCCAACGAATGATTGATTGTCAGTCAGCACTTACGCTGCCATTTCAATATGCATTTCTTTCCCTATCGAGCTGATTGTCCTTGTGTTATCGAAATGAAGCCATCGGATGGGACGCGACGCAAAGTTGCCCCACCATTGGGCGCACTGCTATAAAAGTGTCATGAGTGATGCGCGTGATTTAGTTTGAATAATTTCGGGAATATTCGAGCCCGCCCCGAGGCGTGCATGCACCAGCGACGAAACGATGAGAGTCTGAATGGCAAACAACGAAGTCATCGGGAAGTTTCATCGGTGTAGGAGCGCAGCTCGCTGCTTTTTAAACACGCCCTGTGAATTATTCAGGAGAACCATACTGCAGAATGCCAAAACTCATTTCGCCCGATGTCGCTTGGCAGAGCCGTGAGAGGAAGTGGTCCGTGATTGCACGTATTATCAGTTTCAAGTGCATAAGAAGAAATAAAAGTGTCGACGCTGGAGCACAGAATTGGCGCTCTAGTGCATTACTCAGCAGTTGCGTATAAAGCAGGGGTCATACGCTGAACGGAACGAAGAGAGAAAAAGAACCTGTTTTAGCGACACGGCGAAGCAATGAATATGATAGCAACAAATCATAACGTTATCTGAAGTAAGGCTATGACAGCTCATTCTTTTGGATCTAAACTTGGGTAAATCTACAAAACGATAATATAAAAAGTAAGAGAATAATGGCTGCTCTAGGGAGAGCAGCAGCTGTCGTCTAGTCTCTTTGCGTTGAGAGCACAGCGCGTAAAAGGGGATACCAGCTGTTTGGTCGCGTACGTCACATATACTTTCTTATACTGGTTACCGTTGGGTCGGAGTCTTCACGAACATTTACCTGTATGTATTTTGTGCACGTGCCCTTTGGTGTTCAGTTTAAACAACAATGTAAAGGTGGCCGTGGGACGCTTGTGAATGGACACCGCTATGTGAATATTCACTGTCTAAATCACCAAATTAGATCGTCCACTGTCGCGAAGTTGGAACTTTTCGGAGCAGTTCATGGAAGGTTACGACTCGTTTGCTGATGTAGAAAGGCTAGAAGCAGAGAATAAACATCTTTATTCGAGAAGATATAGAGGCGTGCACAGTCGAAGATACCTTGAGTTTAAAACGCGTTCTTGGCCCTCGCCATCAGCCTTAACTGATGGTCGGCGTTGGAGTGAGCAAACTTTATTTAACCAGCGGATTGAGGCGTGGGCCTAAGCCGCACCAGGGGCGGTGGAGAGACCCTGTCTCTCAGCCGCCTCCCGTGCTCGCTGGATGGCCCATATTTGATCTGTCCGATCTGAGCTGATCAGCGCGGCTCTCCACCGCGCCCCAAGCTGTTCTGGGGAGACTGCATTGGCGTCCTGTATCTGTGTGCATTCCCATAACATATGCTCTAGGGAGGCGCGTCTCATGCTACATAGTTTACACGAGTCATCTGGGTATAGTTCGGGGTAGATGCGATTTAGGTGCTTCGGATTGGGAAATGTTCTAGTTTGAAGTCACCTCCAGTCAACCTCCTGAGATCTGTCTAATGTGGAGCTAGGTGGTGGAAATCTGCGCCTCGACTTTTGGTAGAATTGGATAATGTCGCAGAACCTAAACATTCTGTCTCTCTCCCACCACTCCTCTCCTCCCAGTACCTCATGTGAAGCTCCATTGCGAGTGCGGTGAGACCTCGCGCTACGCGGTGAGCCTCCTCGTTGAGGTTGGGAATGAGCGACGCACACGGGGTGTGGGCTGGGAACCATATAATATACCTTTCTTCGAATTCCTCGGATGATATGAGATTTGCCTTGCGGAGGAGTATGTTGGCTGCCTCGGGAGATATTCTTCCTCGTGCATAGTTAGGGATTGCTGACTGCGAGTCGCTGATGACATACCTACACTTTGGGGAAATTATGGCCTGTGCAATAGCCACCTCTTCCGCGATTTCTGAATTATCCGAGCGTATGGAGCACGCGTTTACGCATTTGCGGTCGGTGTTTATTACTACCGCAACGTAGGATTTGTGACTAGGGTACTCCGCTGCGTCTACGAACAACGCTTCCTTGTCTCTGCCGTAGGCCTTAAGCAGAGTTCTAGCGCGGCTTTCTCTTCTGCCCTGAATAAATTCGGGGTGCATGTTTTTGGGCAGATTGGGGACCTGGATCTTTTCCCTGATTACCTTTAAAATCGACACTTTACTTCCTTGTTGCATATGGTAATTTATCCCCAACTTGTCATGGATGCTCCCGTCCTGTGCGCGTGCTGGCTAGCCTCTCCAACTGGGCAATCTGTTGCGCTTCTATCAGCTCCTCTAAAGTGTTATGTAAGCCCAGTTGAAACAGTTTTTCGTTGCTGGTGCTATCTGGAAGGCCCAAAGCTTGTTTGTACGCCTTTCGTATGAGTGCGTTGATTTTGAGTTTTTCGGCTGTATACCAGTTTAGATATGCCGCTACGTATATAATGTGACTTATGGCGAATGAATAAATAAGCCTGATGACGTTAGCCTCTTTCATGCCTTGGTGTTTGTTGGTGACTCTCTTGATTAACCGTATTGCGTTGGTGACTTTGGTTACTAACCTCTTGACGGTTTCACCGTTTGTACCCTTAGACTCGATGATGAGTCCAAGGACTCTGATTTGTTGCACTATAGGAATAGTCCTGCCGTTTTTGGTGTGAATTTGGATCTCTTCGTAAGCACGGTCCCGGTTGTATCCCTTAGGTGGTCTGCCTTTAAGCGTGGGGCGATAGAGGAGGAGTTCGGATTTATCTGGCGAGCACTCGAGGCCAGTACCATCAAGATACTCCTCAATAGTGGTGACGGCCTCCTGTAGTCTCTGCTCTATCTCTCCGTCACTACCTTCACACGCCCAGATGGTGATATAATCTGCATATATAGAATGATGTATTCCGTATATTGAGTTCAGCCGTGCCGGGAGTCCTATCATTATGAGATTAAACAGCATTGGCGATATGACTGAACCCTGCGGGGTACCAGCACTGCCCATAAGCCTTTCCTCCGATCTCAGTTCTCCCATTACGATAGATGCCGTTCTGTCTGTTAGGAAGTCCTTGACATAGTTATACGCACTTGATCCTAAGCTTAATTGGCAGATCTTATGTAAGATAGCCGTATGCGATGCTTTGTCGAAGGCTTTTTTAAGGTCTAACCCTAAGATCGCCCGGGTAGCCCTTGTTTTGTTGTCTAGAATCTGCTGCTTAATTTGCAGCATGGCGTCTTGCGTGGAGAGCCGTGTGCGGAACCCCAACATGGAATCTGGGTAGATTTCGTTCTCCTCAAGATAAGTGTTGATTCTGTCTAGAAAAGCGTGTTCCATCAGCTTCCCAGCACAAGACGTTAGTGATATGGGGCGTAAATTCGATAGATCGGGGGGTTTCCCGGGCTTGGGGATGAAGATTACTTTAGCTTTTTTCCACTGTTTTGGTATAGTGCCCTCGTTCCAGCACTCGTTAATATATTGCGTGATGTTCTCTATGGCTTGGTCGTCAAGGTTCTGTAGTGTTCTGTTAGTGATCCCGTCTGGTCCCGGTGCAGATTTGGTGTTTAGCTTCTGTAGCGCGGCCCTGATTTCAGCCACAGTAAACTCCTCATCTAATGCGTAGTTCACACTGAAACATCCGCTTTCTACAGCGACCGAAATTCCCCTGCCGCCGAAACTCAGGGTCGTTCGCACTGGACGCGCCCTGCGCCGCCGAATATGCCATCTACTACGGGGCGAACACTGGATGGATGCGCTGTCACCCGGTTGTTGTCGCGGCTCGCAAACGCTACTACGCTAGCCTGTGGTGTATACTTCGACGATTCTCGTACGCAAGAAGCAAGAAAAGACAGTACTGCCTACTTTGCTGGCAAGTAGCTGTCTTGTAATGAACGAAGAGCAGAAAAACCCCCGACGCCAGCGGCGTTGCTGGGTTCGTTTTGCTCTGCAAGACCGCAACAAGCTCGGTCACGCCAACAGCAAGCTCGGTCACCTCTTTCACGAAATACGGAGGCGAAGTAGGCACAGAGTAGGTTAAACTCCCGTTGGTTTCAACATTCAGTTACATGCACTGCGGCATAACAAGTGAGTAGGGCTTGACCGCCATTTTTCAAAATTTCTTGACTAGCGCTCCTATTGGTTCGCGGTGAACGATTCGGCGGCAGACGCCGCAAAAATCGGTCCGAGAGCGATCGGCGCGGAGAGGGCCCTTTCGGCGGATCTCGCCGCCGCCGAACCGGATTCGGAGCACTTTCGGCGGCCGGAATGCTCAGTGTGAACGCGGCCTAAGAGCTCGTTCTGGCCTCCGGAATATGGTCCGTGCTCTATGACAGGCATGGCAGGAATGTACATGTTGCTAGCCTCAGCGATAAAGTCCTCCTCACTGCCGTTATACTGGTGCACCAGTTTACGCAAGGTTTGCTTGTGTGCTGATTTGGTGTTATCTGGGTCTATCAGGTGTTTGAGCATGCGCCATGTCTGACCAGCATTCATTTGGCTATCGAGGCTATTACAAACTTGGTCTCATTGCTGTTTGCTTAGCTGCTTACAATGTTCTTCGATCTGTTTGATCAGCTTGGCTATGCGCTTGCGCAAGGGCCTGTTGTGCCTCTGTGCCCGCCATCTATTCTGCAGTGATTGCTTGGCCTCCCACATGTGTGCGAGACGACTATCAATCTGCTCTAGTAGTGGACTTGAAGTGATGCTTCGCGTTGCCTCGCTGACGTCGTTATTGACATCTTTGATCCAATCTTCTATATTGCTGATAGGGTCTTGTTTTTTCGCGTTTCTGACTTTCCGAAACTTATCCCAGTCAGTCCATCTAATCTGTCTCTGAATTTTTGCGGCAGCCATGGTTTCTATCGTGATTTCTAATATTCGATTATCACTCCCCAGATCATCGAATGTGTTTTTCCATTTAGCGGTCCCCGCTTACGAACTAACGTTAAGTCTGGAGTGGTGTCTCTTGCAAGCCCAGTTCCCATACGCGTAGGGGAGTCGGGGTCAGTGATGAGAGTCAAGCCTGTTTCTTGAATATCCTGCCATAGCGTTTTTCCTTTGGCTCTTGTGTATCCGTATCCCCAGGCACTGTGGAGCGTTAAAGTCTCCACCTATGACGAGTGGATTGGGTCCCGCTATATCTACGGCCTTCTTAAAGAGAAGAAGGAAGCGTTGTCGTATGCGTGTGGGATTGCTGTACAAATTCAGAATAAATATGCTCGGAGATTTTTTGCTTTTAGGGGCAAGTTGTACGAGTATATGTTCAATTTCTGTGATGCGGGTGTCGTGGCAGATTGCTACGAGTCCCTTCCTTACTAGAGGGGTTAGTGTTCTAATATCCCCTGTTGAGGGGCCGATCGCCTGATATCCCGGTAGCTTAGCTAAAGCATGGGTTTCCTGCAAAATTAGAACATCCGGTTTGGTTCTGTCTCTAAGGTGTTGTTGCAAGACTGCTCTCTTCCCATCATAGCTCCTGCAATTCCACTGCCAAATAATTAAGTCCCTTTTTCTGGGCTTCCCTATTTTGAGTTGGCTATCGGAGAGGGAGGAGGGTGAAAGGAGGCAGGCCTCATGAAATTAGTTGATATAGCCACTGATGTGGTGCCCTGAGATAAGTGTGAATTTCCTTCAGTGCTTATCGGAAGGTTGGTAGCTGGAAGTACCGGAGGTGTCTAAGGGTTGAGATTGGCTACGTTAGCTTCGAGTTTATCTAGTCTATTTATGATCATGGATATTGCAAGCGAGAGGTTGTTGGTTGCCTCTGCCTGTTCCTTAACTGCTTTCTGTATTTCGGACAATGTTTGATTATAGTTCGAGGTTTCGGCCGTAGTTTTGTCATTAGACACCTGAGCTTTCCTTTTAAGAGGTGGCGGGGTACTGTCCTCGTCCTTTCGGTTATCTGGCATTTCTTCGGGGCGCTCTTGGGGCGCGGAGCGCATTTGACTAGAAGTTCTATTTGTGCAGTTTTTAAGACTTTGAATTTCCCGAGTAAGTTGTGATATCAATTCTCTAAGCTCAGCGTTTTCTTTTTTCAGCTCCGCTATATCACTGACATTATGCGCAGTCTCCCCCGAAGGCTCAGGGCGCGTCCCTTTAGCCACGTCTGACCAGCTCACCGTGAATGCCGGGTTCCCTTGATGGCCATTGCCACCCTTTGGCTTAGACCGGGATCTGGAACGGGATGTAGTGCGCCTTCTCGGTCCCGGAGACGAGGTGGTGTGGCCGCGGGGCGTTGCGCAGGACCAGGACCTTGATCTGGACCCAGGCGTTGCCCTCGTCCGGAATTTGGACCTCCCGCGTTCGGTTGGCTTGGTGGTAGGGGGGTGGTTCTCCTCGAGCGTCTCTTGAAGTTGTCGGAACCACTGGCGTTGTTTTACGATGTAGGGTGTCTTGAACTTGGCCTTGCAGAGTTTGTCAGCCGTGGGATGATCCTTGCCGCACAGCTGACATCGTGGCTGACAGTGGTGGTCCTCGCTCGGATCAGGCGTTCCACAGCCCGCACACAGCTTGTCGTTTGGCCTCCAACACACGTCACTCCTGTGCCCAAGTCTGTTGCATTGTTTGCAAAAGTCAACTTGTTTCCTGTATAGTGAACAGCGTGTGAGCACTCCTCTGTACATAACGTGCGTCGGGACTCTGCTGCAGTCAAAAAAGACTATCACTGTCGTGGTGTTGCCAAGACGTTTGGCTGCGATCGCCGTAGGATTTCGGGCTGTAATAATAGCTGCGGTGATGTCCCGTGGGTTTTCGTTCAAAGGAACTCCTTTGATTACACCTTTGGCAGTAAGTTCCGGAGCCGTCTCGTATGCTCCCACCTCATACAACTTGTCGATGGCTTTGATGTGCTTAATGCCTTGGTACTTGTCTGCATGGTCTTGGTTTGGGGTGCTAACGACCCAGATGTTCTGAAAATTATTCGGACAAATCGTGTCCGTCTCTCTTTCTTCATAAGGGATCTCAGCCGCTTCATACACAGCTTTGTCTAGCTCCGTTAAGCTGAGCTTGGATAGCTGCAGTCCTCCTCTTGGTCTTATAACTATCTTGAAGTCGCCTGTCGGCAGTCTTGGCATTTTGCTGGCTCTAGTTATCCGGGATATCAGATTTGCACCGCGCGTTCTAGGTGTTCGGGTAGGGCTAGGGCTACCACGACGTTCCTGGCTACCTTTCTTCGCACGTTTTCTGTTTCGAACTTCTGTCCACCCGTTGCCTGTGTCATCTTCCTGTAGGGTGACGTCTTCGTCTTCCCGTTGGGTGGCGTCTTCTTTCTGCTGCGATACCTCCATTAATGATGATTACGGCCTGTATGGCGCGAACGCCGAGGCCTGGCTATCGTGAGGCCGCCCCCGTCGACGCGGAGCGCCGGTCGTAGGAATAGTAGACGCTGCTTGGTGGGGGCTGGTTTTCGGTCGTAAAATCTCGAAAAATGATCACCCACCTTAGAATATGGTCTCTTCGTATTCTCGGTGACGAGAAGAATCAGATGGTATATAAATCCGAGCGGTGCCTGGCTGTATTCGCTGCGAAATCATTCTATGAGAACGGAGCCGACGCGAAGAGCGTCCATTCACCTCGGTGACCGCAGCGCCTCCCCCTCGGCGATGGAGCTGGCCAAATCTTTTTGTCAAAGAAGATATTTAGGTGAAATGATATGTGGGGTTGAACGTCCCAAAACAACCATATGAATATGAGAGACGCCGTAGTGGAGGGCTCCAGAAATTTCGACCACCTGGGGTTCTTTAACGTGCACCCAAATCTGAGCACACGGGCTTACAACATTTCCGCCTCCATCGGAAATGCAGCCGCCGCAGCCGGGACTTGAACCGGCGACCTTCGGGTCAGCAGCCGAGTACTTTAGCCACTAGACCACCGCGGCGGGGACGATATAGGTGAATTACAATTTACCCTAAAGATGTTAGTGTAATTAAGACTGTGCCTTACATCTTGTTTATTATGATTGCTATTTCGTTCTTTAATATTAACGCGAACGTCCGAGCTACTTGACAGTGAATTGCGCTAGTCGTTAACAGCGCGAAAAACTGAAGGACGAAGCCAGGACCTTTTTCCTCTCTGTCTCCTGACGTCGTTCTTCATTTACTTTTTTGCACATTTAATGTCTTCTTTACCTTGTTTAAGTGTCTTTTGATTATCAAATTAAGGATGCTGTGTACATGTCGTTTAAACCCGTTCAGTCTGGATAATGATCCTTCGAAAGAGACAGCTCTGGCAGGGCTAATTAAGCCAAGACAAATTACGACCCTCCTCCCACCGAACAAATCTGGCCTTGTGAGAACTCTGGCGGGAACGGAATGGACAGGCCGCTTAGTGGTTTTTAGTTTTTTTTTCAATAATTTATGTCTGTAAAGCATGCTTACACACTGAACCCAGATCAGCGTTTATCCGAGATTGCACGGGAAAATAAATCTCGTAACAGCGCACTCAAGTCGCCTAAAACGTCCATGCAACGATCGTTGCTTATGCATACAGTCAGCCGTATTAAGGCTTCATTCTGGCATGCGCCACACAGTTATACATCCCACTGCAATATACTTCACGCAGTTAGCCCTGTGCCGTCACCTTCCTCCTACGTTAGAAGCCGGTTTATGGATAGTCCGCTGCAGTTACGACGTGCTATGCATGCTCACTGCAGCTTCTTTGCAAGCGGGCAGCATCTGTAAAATATCCCGCACTTTCTTTTTGTTCGAGATTTTTCATAAATGTCCAGGAGTGCTTTCGTATGGTGTTTTCATAGAGCACCGACAACCCACCTTATGAGAAGCGTGCCGGCATTATTCCACATAGGACGAAAGTGAGGCATCTCCAACAGACGGAGATTCCATAACAGCTACAGCCTCAAAAACCTTTTGAAAAAAATCCTTCCTGACTTCGAGAATTATGAAGTAAGTCTCGGCAGCTTAATATTTGGTGTTTATTTTCCTGTCATTTTATCTGCTTACGCAGTAGATAAAAAGTTAATTGCCGAGGTCTGAGCCTTACGCCGAGTAAAGATTTGAGTAATTTTATGGAAGGAAAGAAATCTGATCAAATTCCACTTCTTTCTTTCTTGAAGTGATCATAAACTCTGACTAGACTCAAAGTAATTGATGAAGCATTACTGCTACACCAGCTGCGGTCGGCACATCTGAAACAAGTTACTGCTTCCTGGAGCCGCCGTTCGTAGTACGGGGTACTACACCTGATTTTGTGTGTTTGGTAACGAGCAACTCATTAACGCACTTTTTAGGTTATATGTGATACATTTTTGAAGCTTATCTCACCATAATTCATGTTCTCATTAGTAGTATAAAAAGTGTGCAAGGGAGTTTATTAGCGATGCCAGGTAGTAGGCAGACAGCCGGTACGGACACAAATACTCGAGCAGTCCAGCATCTACAGCTCGTGCACACGCTCGCGCTTCGCACTCAGAGATGGTCCCATTCGTTATTGCCTTGCGAATTCCCCACTACAATACCACGGCGATGCACTTCATACACTGCAAGTGTATGAAACGTTGCGCTTTTCGCGTCATACAAATTGCTTCTTGGTAAATATCGAAAGGACGGTATGCTGCTGATAGATACCAAAATTCACAACTACAAGACCACATATATTCACGCCTTCAGTTTTTTTTCAGTTACCCCTTTGAATTTCATGAAAGCTTTACACGCACGAAGAAAGAGGATCGAAGAGTATAAACGCAAATCGTAACGCTGAGCGTTGTCTTATCTCCTTCGGCACCTGGACCAGACGGGATAACAAATTCAATGATAAAAGTAATATTCGAGATTTGTCCAACTGAAGTACTTAATCTGGTGAATTTTTCTTTGACAAAAGCTTGGATACCTGCGGAATGGAAGCTGTCTAAAGTGATTCCACTTCTTAAAAAGCAGGAAAAAGGATTCGCCTTGGACAATGTAAGGCCGATATCAATCACGTCAAATCTGGTTAAGCTAATTGAAAGAGTTTTGAATGCCCGGATAATGAAATATATTAATAATAACGCAATACTAAACCCCAGTCAAATTGGTTTTAGATCCGGTTGCTCAATATGGTGTGCGCATGTTGATTTAGAGAGCCGAATACAACTGGCTCGGCGTCGGCGCCAATACTGTGCTTTAGTTACTTTAGATTTGGCTAAAGCGTACGATAGGGTTGAGCATTCAATTTTATTAAAACAGATGAAATATCACCACTTTCCCAACTACATCACTGCGTGGGTGTCGGAGTTTTTAAGAGGGAGAGAATATTACTGCTTTAAAGATGGGTACTCATCGAATAGATATAAGCAGACACGTGGTGTACCACAGGGGGCTGTCCTGTCGCCAGTTTTATTTAACATTTTCTTAAGCTCCATTCCATCAGCTAAGGATATTCAGTTATATGTGTACGCGGACGATATTGCTTTCTTCGCAAGTAATACCGACCTTCAATCATTATACCAGAGTCTACAAAATTATCTCAATATGATAGAAAGATGGCTTAAAAATATTCATATGACCCTGAACGTAAAGAAAAGTGTGCTCCTTGCATTCTCTTTTCTGCAGCCTATCAACATCTCGTTAATGTACAGTAATGAGCTCATTCCGCAGGCGAATTTCCTTAAATATTTGGGCATCATATATAATGACACATTAAATTGGAGAAGTCACATTGATGATGTGTACTCCAAGGCAACACGGGCCATGGGGTGGCTACGGAAGCTTGCAAACCGTAAAGCGGGTTTAAGAAGAGATGTGCTAATAATGATATATAAACTTTATGTGCGGCCCATGATGGAATTCGGATGCGTGTTATTTTCTGGCAGCGCAGCCTATAAAGTGAGACCCCTAATACTGCTGGAAAGAGAAGCGTTGCGTTTGTGTCTGGGTCTACCAAAGTTTGTTGCAAACAACGTGTTGTATATGGAAGCTCGCCTACCTTCTCTGCTAAATAGGTTTAAAATTCTTACTGTGCAAGCATTCTTAAAGATATACAGTTCACACCAAAGACTCTCATTTTACGCTTTCATTCAAGAACCGACTTTATTTTTCGAAACCCATTGGTCGCGACTACACACCCCGCAAATAGTATTTGCACAAGCGCTACTAAAGCAACTGAATGTAAAAATTAGACATATTCGTCCAATACACAATCTAAATTCAATGCTTAGCATACAATTCGATGATATATTTCCTCATAACGCGAAACAATTGGCATATAGGTATTTAAATGACCAGTTAGCAGATTATCTAGCCCACCTAGAGATAAGCAATATCATAGCGACTGATGCATCTGTGTCAAAAGAAAAGGCTGGGGTTGGCATCTTCTCTCCTTTTTTGGACTGGTCCTTTTCGATTCGACTCCCAGATTATACCCCAGTATTCATGGCAGAATTATTGGCCATTGTTCTTGCCCTACGCAAATTACCCTCAAGCGAATCATTAGCAGTGATCATTACAGATTCGTTATCAGTTTGTAATGCACTTTCTGCGGCAGTAAATTCAGAGCTGATGAATACGTTTCGACATTTAGTACCGAAAAACGTAAAAAAACTGCATTTGCTATGGGTACCAGGCCACCGCGGATTATATTTGAACGAAATGGCGGACTCTTTAGCAGCAGTATCCCTGGGTGGGCCCACCATTCCAGTTTTGCCAGATACGGCTTACGTAACCGCGCTAAGGTTCCGAAATGCTTGCCTGCAATGGGGAAAAGGTAATTTGGATAACTTCAAAGATTTCGAGCATTTGAGCTATTGCTGGAATAAACAGTGGTGTTTATCTCGCCAGTTAGAGGTCACTTATACCAGATTGCGCTGTGCAGTTCCACAACTAAATTATTACCTTAATAAAGCTCAGCTCAAGGCGTCACCGCTATGCATTTGGTGCAACGAAATTGAAACAATTGAACATTTCTTTTTATTCTGTCATCGTTATTCTTATCAGAGAAAAAGATTTTTAGTAGCCCCATTACAAAAGCTAGGAATACAAGTAAATTTACCAGTAATTTTATCACTTGGCGGAGCTTCATTTGGTTACTGCCACAGGGATGTATGCTCCGCTGTGTTTGACTACATCAACGCAACTAAAAGATTACCATGCTAGTGAACCACTACCTTTTCAAATCTTTAGTTTATAATTCATAGTAATGTCTTTCAAAAACAAAAGATGGTTTGACCGCTTGCTCAGCACACATTTTTGTTTTTTTGGTAGTATTATTTTACGCTACTTTTTCAGATTGGCTTCATTTTTAGTTTAGTTTCATTTAAGTATCCTGCCGCCCGGTTCTTGGCCCATCCCCCTTTGTGGGTAAGCGCCATCCATCAGAGGTCATCAGCATCAGCATCAGCGTTGTTGTATAAATGTGAACAACACCACATTAACGAAAATGCAGAAGCAAGGTAGATGCTAGCAGGAGTTAAGATAGCCATGGGATATCGCGAAAAGAAAGAAAAAATAACTGTTCTCGAAACGAATGCCGCAGATAACCGAGACCGTGAATATATGAAGGCAGAAGTTCTGGCTGGAAGCTTAACACGGCAAGCATCCCATAAGCTTATAAGTGTCCGGGGCAGTTTCATGTAATGCTTCACGAGCAGTCTCCGCTCGCGTTCTCATCGACATCTCGAACTGAAAGGCTTCCAAAGGAACACGCATCTGGAAAGGGGCTTGCTTCTGGCTCGACTGATTGCGCGCCTATATAAGAAGAGGCCTCTTCTTCGTGAAGTCGAAGGATGGGGTGAAGAGATAGAAAGGGGGGGGAGGGGTGGACGGCCCCATTTAAGGCTTTCTCATGACGCATCACGTCGTGTTATCAAAGCCGGTGTTTGGCGTCAGCCTGCCCATTGCGACGAAATAGAGTCTGGCCACACGGGAAACTACAGGAAGTATTTCCCAGCGTCGTGAGTCTTTATCAGTGGTGAACAATGTAGCGTACAGGAACGCCAGCTGGAAATTTGGGACTGCTATTGAAAGGCGTGCTCGCTGAAAAGGAATTTACACTGTCGTCCTTTATGAAAGGGAACACGCGAACGCGTGGTCTGCACTTTGCGGTGGCGGCGTACAGCACCATCACCCGACAGCAAAAGGAAACACAATCGTTTTAAGCGTCATCTGTTGCCGAAAAAAAATAATGCGTTATGGCTGGTAGACAAGCGCTGCTTGAATGCACACTCTCTCTTCTCACGCCTGCAGTTCATAGTCTACTGTCAACATATCAAATGTTGTTCGTGACCACGGCGCAAGCTACAGCAATCGCCCGATATCACTCACCGCGCGAGCGATCAGGGAACGTAATCTAGCAGCGCTTGTCTACCGGTCATAACTCGTTATCTTCCTTGACCATGGATGACGCGAAAAGCGAACATGATTTCTTCATTTGTCGGTTGATAGTGCTGCACGCAGCCGCCGCAGAGAACGGGCCACGCGTTCGCGTGTTCTCTTTCATAGAGAACGAATATTTACTTACATAACGATCCCCTGCCATAGCCCGTAGAGAATATGGGGGACGGGACGTTCGGGCGTTATAGTTAATCGAACACCCCACTCTTAAATATATTTAAATTTTGCTTGTGTACACGCACGCGTGCGCCCACACACACACACACACACACACACACACACACACACACACACACACACACACACACACACACACACACGCACACAAACACGCACGCACAGACGCACACACACACGCACACACACACACACACACACACACACACACACACACACTATCTATCTATCTATCTATCTATCTATCTATCTATCTATCTATCTATCTATCTATCTATCTATCTATCTATCTATCTATCTATCTATCTATCTATCTATCTATCTATCTATCTATCTATCTATCTATCTATCTATCTATCTATCTATCTGTCTATCTATACGCACTCAGCTCGGCCATCGGCCACATCTTTTCGCATGAATACTTTTGTCGTTATTTAGGGGCTAACCATAAATATATCTACATATATTATGTATTTCTATGCATATCTATGCATATACAGTTAGCGCTTGTTAATGCCAACACCTATATGTTACGCGCGCGAACAGAGGTGGTCAAGCTATGGAGTATACACACGAACTCACCAATGATTTTTCAGCTAACTTATAGCAAATGTAAAGGACTTAATAGAACATTGGCTGATTTAAATTTTTTTAGAGCAACCGTGTACTATATAATAACTCTTGATTCGTCTCGCATTTTCCGAGCTCTAAATTCACTTCTTTCGAAAGTGCCACGTTACATTAAACTTCGCTAGACACTCAATCGTTCGAGCTGTCAGTGTAAGTATCGAAAAAATTCTTGACAGCTTTCGGAGTGCACATTCTGCTGACGCTACTTTCTTCACGAAATTGTAGAAGGATGATGTAGAAGGACCTGTCCCACCCGGGACAGATTTAATACCTCAAACTCAGTGGAGCTTTCAGATGCACTGCGTCGTTTTGATTGGATTCGCTGAAAAATTTGTTATCCACGTGACAAAAGGACCGTTTTTCTTGCGAGGAGGAAGGCAATGCTGGGCGTATAGATTATCAAGTTATGTTACGTATATTTAGAACTTTTAGATCAGCAGCGTAGATCAAGTAATCAGTGAGCTTATCTCAGTATGTCAGAGTTAGAGAAATGGTAGCAGTGACTTTCCGTCTTGTTACTCCACGAATTTAAAGTTAAAGAAATAAGGCACTAAATGTAACGTGACCGATCGTCATGACTACATAAAAGATGGGTGTACAACACAAATTATTGATTCAAAAGGTGTATGCAGTCTGCTGCCCAGTATTTAGTTCAATGACCAGAGGTTATAAACTTGGATTGTGAAGCCGCCAATCCGCCTTGATACCAATCAGAATGAAGAACTTTGTTGGGTTCAAAAAAAAAAAAAAAAACCCTGACTTTTCAGAGTACTATTTACTCGACTATGAAAGAAAGCAAGAAGAGAGACAGACGCCTATTCGTGTCTCTTCTTTCTTTTGTCACGTTTGCGCCTTATTTTTTCCGTAAAACATACGCCAATTAGCCCAACGACAAGTTCTATGGAAGAGTGAGAAGCCTCCCATTGAGCGCTGTGAAGTAACGGAAAGTAGCGTTTTCCTCACACGCCTAAAAAGGTTCAGTATAGGTAATTTTTCGGGAAACATATGGCTCGATGTGAGCCTTCACGGTACAAACATCTTTAATAGGGTTGAAAGTCTAGGAATATGTTATTGCCGACGAAGGCATCAGTACTCATCTCGATAGGTTGCTTTCCTTAGAAACAATAATGTATTATTCTACATTGTATGAAAAATATTGTATTATCTCAGCCTGCAACACCTAAAAACATCTTGCAGAATGAAACCACTTCATTCTAAGCCAATGTAGATGGTCGTTCTTGGAATACTTCAACGCAGACGTTTTGGTCCATCTGTATATCTGTGTGTAAATTTGTACTTATGCTTCCGTGACCTTTTTCAGTAAAATGGTGAAAGTTTAACCCCTCCAAAACGGCCAGCTATCTTGTTCTGTTTTTTTTTTCGTTCATACGTGCTGACACTGTCAATGAAAAAAGGACAGCATATCCATGGAGTGAATGACGATGAGTAGTGCGAAGCGTCTATCAGTCCGTCTGTTTGTTCTTGCTTCCGTCCGTCCATGCGTCCACCCGTATATCCGTCAGTTCGTCTTCGCATCCATCTGTGCGTCCATGTGTCCGTCCATGCGTTTGTTCGTCCGTCCGTGCGTCCGTTCATGCATCCATTTGCCCGTCTGGCTGGGCATTTGCCTGTGCATCTATCCGTCCGTCCGTGTGTCCATTCTTCCATTCTTTCGTGCATCCGTTTGTACATTGGTTCGTCCATCCGTCCCTCTGCTTGTCTGTCTGTCCGTCTGCCAGTCCGTCCATCTGTCTATCTAGTGAACACTCCAATATACCACCATCTCGCATCTTTCCATATTATATTCATTATACACTAGTGCCGCCATTCAGCGGACATTCCAAGGACTAAAACGAGAGGTGGCAACTACATACAGGAGACGCGCGATCCTCGCCTTGAAGGGGCCCCGCAAAAATTTTTGAGCATGGTCAGAAAACACTGCCGATCGGTACTAGAAGCTCCCGACCACACATGAGCAAAACATTATAGTATAGCACGCGGCCTGGCATTCACAATAAATTCCTTTTTATTCTCTCGACAAATCACCTTGTATGCTCATAAATCACACGTCAACGACCCATCTATCAGACATTGGCTGATTTGGATATGGCGCTCTCGCTCGTTACAGAGGTCGCCGCGGGAGGCTGCAACTTGTCCACGTGTGCGCGCGTGATCACACTGAAAAAGCCACACATTCGAAAAGAAAAGAAGAAAAAGGTGCTCAAGTTCGCGAAGTGTGCGTGACGTCTTTCTGTGACCCTGCCATCCCTCCCTGCTCAGCTTGCAGCGTTTTCGTCGGGACGAGAGAAGAGTGAATACAATTGCAGCATGCGACAAACCTTTGTAACGCCGCTCGCACTGGACGTATCGTACAAATTTTTTTTGCGGTGTTGAATTCGTGAGGCAATAAGCTGTTCCACTGAATTCATTCCATGGTTACTCGAAAAAGTGTTTCAGGGCCCCTTTAAGTAGAATCCCTCCTAATAGAGTCTTCGTGATATTTTCGTTCATCATTCAGTCATTCATGAATTTACTGCAATAGCCATCAGCGCTTCACCTGTTCCAACATGTTCATTGCTTGAAGAGAAATTGTACCAGATATTTGAATCACACTATGCTTAACCTGTTCCTCTTATTGTATTCATTTACTTAAAAGATAAGATAATAATTGAATTGTCTTTATGTAGTGTCTGTCAATGCGAAGGCTACACGTAAACTAGTTTGGGAAAGCAGTGAAACTATGCAATAAAACCAGATCGAATATAGAGGCTTTTCAAGATGACTTAAGATAGGCGTGCCTACTGAATTTGGCTCCACAGATCCTTGCCACCCGCTGTCGTATTAGAGGCATAGAGTAACACAGTAAACGTTAAGACGGACCATCTCATTGAACAATGCAGCCCACATGACTGCTAGCACTCCTAGCGGCCGGCGTTAAACTGCGACAAGGTTCCTTTTCCTGCCTTTCCATCGCGCCCATAGTAGTTGCAGTTTTGGTTTGAGCATTCTTGTGCGTAGGTCGGGTGTTTCTTTTACTGTTATTTGGAAGTGCTTTCATCAGCTGTTTTTCAGAGTCAAATAGGCTGCGGTTATGACTAATACATATACATTGATCTGTTGGCAGTTCTTGCTGGTAAAAAAAAATGCACGCCCATTTTATAAATGTACCTTGTTTATTCAGACATCAGTACCAAACACCCTTATTAATCAGCTAAACAGGCGTTTTTAGGTAATCCATTACCTCCCTATTGGTAATTGGAGAAATTGATGCATAACATTTATTATTTATACAAACTTCAGTGTATTGTGCTTTTTCGAAAATAACATTGCTATGTAGAAAAAACACCATCGCATAGAGCAAGCTGTAAAAAAGGTACGCAATATTCGCAAGCATATTCATTGCCAACATGAATAATTAAACACAGTAAAAATTTAAAATATTGTAAAAATTATTATTTCTCTATTTTATTTTTATTTATTTATTTTCAGGTACTGTTAGCCGATATGGCCGTTACAGTGTTGGGGTTTAAATCTAATCATATTTTACATGAAATAGCAAGGAATATCTTATACAAAAAATTTAAAAACCCCAATGTGTCATTACATATAAACAGTGAACAAAATCTGACATAATATTCATCATGTCAAGCAAAAATAAGCAATGCATAGGCAAAAAAAACAAAAACTTTTCTTCACATTATTTTGCTCCACACATATTTCACTGCAGAGCATTAAGCATCACAATACTAAATTCTACATGTCACACGAAATTTGTGTGATTCGGCACATGGAAATAAAATAAAAAAAGAGCTAGCATTCACAAAGATTTACTTACAAAATATTCTGTAGTATTGAATTCGAATTTTTAACGTTCACGATTCCGTACAGTCTTTTATGGTTCTAGGAAAATAAGAGTTTGCGTATGTGTTCACGCAAGATTTGGGGATTTGAAAGTTGCTGTGGTAGTAACTTTGTAGGTTCTGGATAGATTGTGGAACGAGGTACTGTGCTACATCAAAGTTATATGTATTTTGAGAAAGCAAAAACAAGAATTTCAGTCTGGCCACACGACAGTGTTCCAAAAGGGCGGGTAAGTTTAGCTGTTGCAGCATCTCTGTGACAGAATAAATTCGAGAGTATCTTGAAAGAATAAATATAGCCGCTCTTCTTTGTACTCGCAATACTTGATTGATATGTGGGGTTTGACGTCCCTGAACCACCATATGATTTTGAAAGACGCCATGGTGGAGGTATCCGTACACTTTGACCACTTAGAGTTCTTTAACGTGCACCCAAATCTGAGCACATCAACCTAAAAAATTTTTGCCTCCTTCGAAATTGCAGCCAGCACAGCCGGGATTCGATCCCGCGACTTGCCGGTCAACAACTCGCTTAACTTGATCTCGTTTAGTTTTTGAAAAGTCCACTGGATGGCGGTATCTTTAATGAAGAATATATGATGAAAAGATGCGAGATTGCGATACTTGCAGTGTTCACTAAACAGATGGACGTACGGACGGACCAAGGACAGACAGACAAGCAGATGAACGAATAGACTCATGGACGGATGGACGAACCTGGACGGACGCATGGATGGGCGTACGGACGAGTGGATGAAGAGATGCACGGATGGTTGCACGGACGGATGAAAGCAAGAACGAACGTGGCGAACGTTCAACAACAGCGTTCTCGGCTCTGCGTTGGCGTTTAACAGGAGCGTCTTGAGCACACATTTCCGTCCGCAAGCTATCGAAACTGAAATATGTACAGACAAAAAACAATGTCAATAGTAGATATTGTGATGATAATCACAGAACAGGAGGAGACATATGTGAATGTAGTGTTGATGGCGGCGCTGGCTGTGACCATGACGACGTGGCACGAAGCCGAAGGGCGAGCTACTGAACACGTCTTAAAAATGAAAAAAAAAAATGCGAAGGAAAAACAATATATAAGTGAATTACTGCTCGCTTTCCAGCAGTAATGTGGAAAATTGAAATAGGCTTGGGCAGAAAAAAGTGTGAAATAAGGAGTAAACTCCATTTATTTTCCTCCTTGACACTAACGCGTGAGAACGACACCCAGTGATTGATTTTTGCAAAAAAAAAAAAAAAGGCTTCGCAAGCGTTGTTCACGAGGCAGGCAGTGAGTCGAGGCGGGACAAAACAGATGACACATACAGGCTATTCTATAAAAACCGCTCGAGCGTTGACCAGCATTGGTGCGATGTCGTTCACCTAGGCCAAAGGTCAGCGAGGTTGAAGAAACGTGGACGTCGGGAAGATTGGAAGAGATGTGGGAAGAAGTTTTCTAGTCTTGCGAACGGAATCGGTGTTCACGCCAAGCGGCTCGCCTGAGAGAGAGAAAGAGAAACCGGGAGCAAGAGAAGACGTGTGTTGCGAAAGCGTGACAAATGTTGCACCGAAACGATTATAAATTGCTTGCTGTGTCGTGACGAGCCCGTGGGCGGACATCCTCAACTCAGATGGCGCGATCGAGGAGCGCGGATCTTCGTATAGTACGGCAGGTTCTCTTGTCGTCATTTTAATACAGCGGTAACGGCATCTTAAGTCTCTCTCTCTCTCTCTTTTTTCGCTTTAGTATTCTCTGAAACGTGATTGATGTCATGGCTTCAATACTGGCCCAGTGAACAGCGCAAATCAAATTATGTTATTGTAATAAACTGTCTAAAATGCAATTTGTATAAATGCATAACCTAACGTCTGTGTACTATAAGATAAAGATAGTTTTTTTATTCGCACCTTTTTTATAGCAGTCATGACTCATGGGTGGCGACTCTCTCCTTAGATTGATAAATCTTAAGAGCATCACATTCAAGAAGTATTTCCGAAAAAAAAAGACGATGCGGAGTCTCGCTAAACACCATTTTTAACAATCTCCTTAAAATATGGATGAAGTGCTTTTCCCTACGAGGTATATTGTAAACACTATATGTATTATCAGTAGCTTGTAATATTACCCTGTCGTTCGTAACCTATTCTTTCATGTGTTCCTCGGTGATATCTTCGTATGCCTTTCGAAGACATCACTTTCGGGACAGAAGTATCCTCATAGAACTAATAATGGCGTCGGGCATACAGTACTTTTCTGTTAAAACAGACATGGTACACAGATTTGATTACCACACTGAAGTTGTTCTTCTCGGTAGTTCTTTTTTTAGACTTGCCACGGTAGTCTACTGGGTGTATCGCTCGACATATGACGTGAAGTTCGCGCGGTTAAATACCTGCCGTGGCGGCTGCATTTTCGATGAAGCCGAGAGTACTCGATGCTCGTTTTTGTTAGATTTTGGTGCATATTGAAGAACTGCAGGCGTTCCAATTTTTGATGCGCTTCGTATGGCGTTTACTTTAAATTCATAATCGTATCGTTGTTCTTAGACCTGAAATGCCAACAGTTATACTTTTTGTATGAAACGATGGTTAAGTTTTGCGTGGTTACTCGAGGATACGAAAAATCCTCATTTTGACAAAAGTTTCCACGGGAACTCGAAATTTGGTTCACTCAGTATGTGTGGCGAAAAAGAGTGGCTTTTCGAAAGCATCTCTATATCACATAAGTAACGCGTTGTTATGTCCTTGCTTGCAGAGTGAACTCGAAGAGAAATGTTCCGTAGGAAAAATGCAATTTTAAAATCCCGTGGATGCTTGATGTTCCGTGTAGCACCAAACGCCAAGCTTCCACAGAAAGCATGGCCGGCTTTCCTTTTCTCCTTCCGATGGAAACAATGTATTACGTCAACCGTTTGCATAGAAAAAAAGAAAAAAAAAGATAGCGACTGCAAAGCCTTTTCCTGGTGGGAAGCTTCATTCGTTCTCCGTATAAACTGCGTGGCATCAAGGTCTCGCGCACTCCAAGCAACTCTCTATTCAAGATAAAAAAAGCAACCTGCGCGGTTCGGTAAATTCGAAATTTATGCGCATTCTTCTAATGCAGAAGCAGGGGTATGTGGGATTGAAGGAGCCAGACTTCGCGGCTGTGAGCTCTGTTGTTTTTTCTCTGCGCAAAAAACAAAACAAAAACGAGGTGCTATTGACATGCGAAAGAAAGCTCAACTGTTTTGCGCAGTGAAACAGACTGCTCTTTTCTCGGTATCGGTTTATAACATAATTGCGAAAGCGAAATTTGACTTACTTGGGTGTCAGCAGTTGATGTAAGAGAAGGTGTGTGGGCTACATTTGCATTAAGGGCGAAAAATAACATGATTACAGAACAATAAGATGCGTAAACAAGGCAAGTTGTGGGCTTTAGTTAGGGTAAAAGCCTTAGATACGTTATCGAAAGTGGAAGTGACCACTGCCTTAGGCCGTATACTCAGACATTGGCGTCAACACGACCGATAAAAAAAGTCAAGTGATAATGTCACTATATGACGTCATCATAATATCGCAGATAATCAAAATTTGTGACGACACCTTGATGTTATTGTGATGCCCTGCAGCGTCACATAATCTGACGTCAGATAATTACGTATCAAGTGACGTCATTGCTTGGTTAAAGCTGCGCCGATCGTAGAAGCATGGCAAAGCCTCGTTAGGGGCAGAAAGCTTTCAGAAGGAAGGGCTGGGGAATGATCCATACCTGAACACTGAGATCAGTACACCAATACCGAGATCAATAGTGAGATGAAAATGTGAAGATGACTTTTGCTTTCCAGTCATTTTAGGCGAATGCATAGAAAGCCCAGTGAAAGGTGTTGTTTCTTTAACGCAGAAGTGTTCTATGCCATGGCCCACGAAGACGGAAGTACCGTAGAAAAAATACGCATGACCAGAAGCCAAAAAAAAAGTACTGTCATCAGTAGTCGCAACCGTTACCTCTGCATAAGTGGAAACACAGACCCGGCACGCTATCCACTCCGCCATGGCCCCTTTTTATTTCTTTATTGCCTATGTACATAAAAATTGGGTGGGGGTGGGGGGAGGGCACATATGATGCTAGATAACGTGCTCTTCTTTTTCGCATTTTGTCATCGTGTATAACCACTCTTTAGTGAGCTGGATGATTGTATCTCTTTCATTTTACAGCGGCGCGATCGCATTAAAAAAGGCAGCACCATTGTGTAAAATCAGTTACAGGAACCAATGACGTTTCCGCCATCTGTCATAGTATACTATCAAGCATATCTTTTTTCTAGACCTGTTTATATGTTGGGTTTTTGTGTAGGTAAATCTCTAAAATTGCAGTCTTGTGCTCTATGCAACAATGAGGGGCCATGAACTTTGCGGGTCTCTCCAGAACCATCACCTTTTGTTGTTTACTTAAGTTTGTCAGTTGCTTTAGAGCCCGAAAAGGTTAGTTTATTTAGGAATGAGTTAGAATACTCTGCAATAGCAAATTGTGTGGCCAGCCCGTTTTTTTTATTCAATCAAATGAAACGAAATAATTATGTGCGTCGAGTCTATTGGTATGGATTGTTTTCTAACTCATAGCGCACAATTCCTAGCTTTTCAGGTGAGGTCACCATCAAAATACATGCTCATTGGCGAAGACAAGAATGTTCTTTGTATCACAGAGCATCGAGATTAGAAAATTGCACATGTCGTTCCAGTGTAAAATATCGGGATACCAAGTTGTTGGTAATGTTTGTTTTTTTCGGAAGGGTTGGCAGCCAGGAAGGTTAACATTTCATCATTAATTCTGATCAAAGTGTTTTCCCACTTTTCGCTCTCATTATAAGGTAAGTATAAGTGTTGCTTCAAGTATATGTACAACATTACGCTTTGCGTTGGAATTTCGGTGGAGGCGAAAATGTTGTAAGCCCGTGTGCTTATATTTAGGTGCACTTTCAAGAACTCCAGGTGGTTGAAACTTCCAGAGTCCTCCACTACGGTGTCTTTCATAATCACATGGTGCCTTTGGGACGCTAAACCTCACATATCAATCAATCAAATCAGGTTTGCGTTGTAATTCATAGTGCTTTTGCAATAATCAGTAGTGAACTGATGGCAAGTGAAACGCCATTCGTCGTGTCATGTATTTCGCACAGTGAATTCTATAGCAGTGACCACCGGTAGTATTCTCGAATATCAAGTGTAAAACGTCGCTTGCGAAGGTTCTCTTTGTACTAAACTAACGTCTTGTAGCGCTGATACGTTTTACTTGACTTCTAGTTTGTATTGGTGCCTCTCTAACCTTCCCAGGAAAGTTCACCACATAAGGCTCTCATCTTTCGCGAATGCGCACGCAAGTAGCAGTTTTCACTGTTGTAGCGTTACGTTCGGAGAACATTATAGTCAACTTCAAAGTGGCCCATGCAACCATTGAGGAACAACGAAGAAATAAGGGAGCATCACATCGCGCAGCCAGCTGTCGTAAGCCAAGTCGTTTTAAAGCCAGCAGTGTCAGCCCGACACGTGACCTCTTCCGGCAAGATCACGCAAGCAGCGAGACTTGCCGAGACTTCGGGGTATGACGCCCAGTGACTCTTAATATAAGAGTGCTGGTTCGGCGCAGACTGGCCGGCTCCCGCAGGAGGTTCGAAAACGAATCACCGCTGAGCCTACAGTGCCTAGAAGGCGTTATACCGATACTACAAAATGTACCGCACGCTCTGTCGTTTTTATCACGTGTTGGGCTCTTATTGTACGACGTAATACTTCCTTCTTTCCTTTTCCTTCCTCCGTGCTCCCAACAGCCACTGTCTCAGTAACGCAGTATAGAAGCCTCAAAAAGATCCTCCGTTTGTCTTGCCAAACCACTTCCACGTGCCAAGAATTAGAAGCAAGAGGTGGCCGGTGATTTGGTGCATTGAAAGCCCACAAACAAGTGCACCTTTTGTCTCGATGGCCATAGTGGCCCATCGTTTCTAGGAAGACAGTGTGAATCCCATTGAGAACCACGTGCGAGCTAAAACGTCCACTTAATAGTGCTGTAGACGAAAAAACAAGTGATAAGGCTCGACCAGCTTTCGCTGTGAAAGTGAGACATTTCCGGTTGTCGATGATGTGTGCGGATGAATGGAGGGCACGTATGTCGGTTCGTTCATCATCACATCTCGTTTTTATTTATACATTTTTAACTGGCGTTACGGTGGGGGCAGTACTCTTTCTGTAATGTTAACATAGATGTAAGAATACCACAAGACAAACACTGACAGACAACACGCACCCAGCGATGTCAAAGCGAAGAATTTCGTTAATTCGCACAAACGGTGCGCGATAGACGGAATGAAGCCAGATCGCAGAAATGCCGATTCAGTAGGCACTATCTTGACTCGAACGAAGTAGGCAAAATACCTGCAGTAGCCAAAACACATCGAAGTTGTTTTTTTTCTTATTCATGCTTAAGCTCGAGTATTAAGACAAGGCAATATACTCATATAGAGCTAGACATACTTATGTTGGAGTCAAGGTAACTAAGGCTGCATATAATTTAAAAAAAAATTGCGTTTATTTTCATGCTGTAAATGGGAATTTATGTGGTATATTTTCTTTTTTAAAAAATCAGTTGACATTTTTCATATCAGCTTTTTTCATCACCTCACGTTTTTTTTTCTAAGCCTTTTTTTGTGTCATGACACGTTGTTGCCAATATACTTGACCCCATTCTCGATTATAGTGAGTACAACTAAACCAGTGGGCCCCCTTTATGGCCCCCCACTATTTCGCCATCTTACCTCGAATCCTGCCATTGATCTCATTCACTGATTGGCGCGGGGCCAGCTGGGCATCGACGCGAGTTGACACACAGTTGTCCGGGACAGAAGCTCGGAAGGCTACTTGGCTGTGCTGATTGCTGGTGTGGTGCCGACTTTTGTCGCCTATTTGTCTAAGCGAGAAGGATCTTTGAAGGTCAAGGACATTTCGAACGGGGCACGAATAGTTTTGTATGGCACACGCCGGACTTCAGTTATATACGGTTTGTGAAAAAGCCTATTTCACTACCTTGGTTCCCCTTTTACTTTGAATTCTTAAGGTGTAACTGCAGTATACTAAAAATAAATTCTTGTGTCAGATACAGCGAAAATTATGTGAGCCATCCTTGATGTGGAATGTTGTTCTGTATAAGCTGATAACTGCGTTTATAACAGTTATGTCAGTGTCTTTTATAGTGTACCTGGCTCTTTAAGAAAAAAAAAACGCCATATATATTTACTCTTAGTCTTAAGTTGTGCAGTTTTTATATGCATTGCTGACATTTTTTTCAATATCCGTTTAGTGCAGTTTGGAGTTTTTGTAGAAGCAACCTGAGTATTTACAGCTGAGTGCGCAAAGAGCTTCTTTTGCATTTACCAATGGGTTTGACGTGTCACCCTGCCCGAAGTGTGTCTACAGAGATTGTAGACTATCTACACTGACGATATTAGTTTCAGAAATACCCACAATAGCAAGAAAATAATAAAGACAATGAAAAAAATCTCAAGAGACAGATAGTACTTAGCTTATTTCAGTCTGCGAAAACTATCGGGTGGGGAAGCTGTAAGCGCAGGAGTTTGTGATTCGCTAACATCATCTTTTGCATCATTACCATTTAGTATCATCATCATCATTATTATCATAATTTTGTTTCAACTGTTTCCTTATTCACTGCCCCTTCTGCTCAGGTGGAATGCATGGTTACTACTACTACTACTACTACTACTACTACAACTACTACTACTACTACTACTACTATGACTACTACTACTACTACTACGACGATGACGACGACAACAACAATGGCTCAGGGTAGACTACAACACTTTCTTTGTAAAAACATTGCCTAAGAAAACTGTAAATTTATTACTAGTGTAGGTAGCCCGACAATATTGAAGCATCGCTGTAACGCTACACTTAGAAGAAATAAAGGCAGGCCTTGGCTCCCCGCAATGACCTACGTCGCAACAAACGCTTTTAAATAAGGCAACACAAAACAGCCAGAATGCTGCGTCGAGACCATGGCGTAAAGTAAGGAGGCAATAGTATACAGTAAAGTAAAACAAAATAGAAAAGAGAAGGTTGAATGCGAGAAAACAACGAACTCCAGAAAACAAACAGATGCAAGGTGCATAGGTGCTAAGAAAATGCACTGAGAGTGAAAGAAAAAAGAGGAGCGTGAACCAGCCACTCAGCGAAATGAGAAAACCGCCGAGTAGTATTTCACGTCAACCCCTTGGAGATCTGGAGCAAAGGACCTGTATTGCCATGGGCGTGACGCCATTTTCACCGAGTGACTTGCTGAACGAGTAAAACGGAAAGTATAAAAAAAATGGCAGCATATCCACGGAGTGAATGATGGAGAGTGGGGTGAAGCAACCGCTGTTCATTCATTCTTGCTTCCGTCCGTCCATGCGTCCGTCTGTGTGACCATCTGTGCGTCCATTCACCCGTCCATGCGTGCGTCTGTTCGTGCGCCTGCACGTCCATCTGTGCGTCTGTCCCTGCGTTCGTCCATGCGCCCATCCGTCGGTGCAGCCATCCATGAGTCCGTGCATGCATCTGTCTGTGTGTCCGTTCGTCAACCTATTCAACACTCCAAGTACCACCATCTCGCATCTTTTCATAATATATTCCGCATATGCACCGCCATCCAGCGGACATTCCAAGGACTAAACGAGAGGTGGCACACGCACACTTTCTTAAGGCTTGCGCTTCGTGTCTACTTCCCACCTTTAACCACCTCGAGTTCATGGTGTATACTAGTTCACTGTATTCATGGCACTGCGGCCCAGCGCCCGCTAAACCTTTCTAAAACCAAGGAGGTTACGCCCAGCGAGTATAACGTAGCAACCATTTCTTGTCAGATAGTGCAACAACAACAACAACAACAACAACAACAACAACAACAACAACAACAATAATAGTAATAATGTAAAGGGGGTTTATTGAAGGACTGAGCAAGCGGGTGGTAGCTCTAAAGGAACGCAGGCGAACCCAGATGACGGTGCTTGATCGCCGATCTCGTGCCTTCTTCTTGTGCTGATGATAGCTGACCTGATGGTATCAACGTCTTTCTTATTCACTACAATTACCCCCGGCGAAAAAGTTGAAGCCATCCTGGCGATCTAACACGTGGGGACAAGCGGGTCAAAGTACGGCTTCAGACGGTTTACGTGAACGATATCACGTCCACGCCGACGACGGTCGCTCGGTGGCGTGAGGGGTTCAATGGCGTAGTTCACGGGTGAAGTACGCTCGACCACGCGGTAGGGACCATGATAATTGGAGAGTAGCTTGGGTGATACACCAGGGGCGCAGGGCGGTACATGAAGCCATACAAGTGCTCCAGGAACGAACGTCGGTGCAGAACGATGGTCGTCGTCACGGATCTCCTTCTGGCGCTGTTGGTCGGATGTAGTAAGCCGCTTGGCTAGCTTGCGGCACTCTTCTGCGTAACGAGCGGCTTCCGAGGCAGGCTTGTATTCGGAGGGATCTGGCGAGTATGGAAGTAAAGTGTCGATGGTGTGTGATGGTTCGCGACCGTACAGGAGAAAAAATGGGGAAAACCCTGTAGTGACTTGCGTAGCGGTGTTATACGCGTATGTCACAAATGGGAGAACGAGGTCCCAGTTTGTTTGATCAGAAGCGACATGCGTAGCGAGCATGTCCCCCAGAGTACGATTAAACCGCTCAGTCAAGCCGTTCGTCTGTGGGTTGTAGGCTGTACTCTTCCGGTGAACCATATGGCACTGTTGAAGAAGTGCTTGTATTACATCGGAGAGGAAAACGCGCCCTCGGTCACTGAGAAGTTCTCGAGGAGGACCATGACGAAGCACAAAACGATTGAGTATGAAAGTTGCGACGTCTTGTGCTGTAGCTGTGGGGAGAGCAGCAGTTTCAGCGTACCGTGTTAGATGATCCACTGCCACGATAGCCCATCGGTTGCCTGCCGTTGTTAATGGTAGTGGTCCGTAGAGGTCAATTCCTACACGGTCGAATGGGCGGTCTGGGCATGGAAGTGGCTGCAATGAACCTGTTGCAGGATGTGGCGGGCTTTTCCGCCGCTGACATTCGTGGCAGCCGCGAATGAACTGGCGGACGAAGGTAAACATTCCGCGCCAGTAATACCTTTTTCGTAGGCGCTCGTAGGTCTTGAAAACACCGGCGTGAGCACATTGCGGGTCGGAATGAAACGACGCGCAGATGGTAGAGCGCAGCGTTCGGGGAATGACTAGTAGCCATTTCCTACCATCTGCTGAATAGTTGCGCCGGTACAAGAGGCCATCCCGAATACTGAAGTGCGGAGCCTGGCGGCGCAGGGTTCGAGTGGTTGGAAGTGTCGGTGCCTCAGATAACGCGTCAAGAAGCGAAGCGATCCATGGGTCATTACGTTGTGCAGAAGAGATGGTGTCCTCGTCAAGCGCTGACAACGTGTTGTCCGAGGAAATAGATGCGATGTCCGGGGATAGGGGAGATCGTGACAGTGCATCAGCATCGGCATGCTTGTGGCCGGAACGATATACCACGCGAATGTCATATTCTTGAAGCCGAAGAGCCCAACGGGAAAGACGACCTGATGGGTCCTTAAGCGACGATAACCAGCATAATGCGTGGTGGTCCGTTACTACATCAAAAGCACGGCCATAAAGGTATGGGCGGAACTTGACAAGCGCCCAAACGATCGCCAAGCATTCCTTCTCGGTGACGCTGTAGTTTGATTCAGCCTTGGTAAGAGTTCTGCTGGCGTAGGCGACGACATACTCGGCGAATCCAGGCTTGCGTTGCGCGAGAACCGCACCGAGGCCGACCCCACTGGCGTCGGTGTGGACCTCAGTTGCTGCCGTAGGATCGTAGTGACGCAGTATTGGTGGCGAAGTGAGGAGACGACGAAGGGTACAGAAGGCTTGGTCACACTCAGAAGACCATGCCGAAATATCAGTGGTGCTGCCTATAAGTTCGGTCAAAGGCGCAATGATAGAGGCGAAGTTGCGCACGAACCGGCGAAAGTAGGAGCATAACCCCACGAAGCTCCGTAACTGCTTCATAGTCGTTGGTTTGGGGAAGTCGGCGACAGCACGTAACTTAGCCGGGTCTGGAAGTATACCGTCCTTTGATACGACGTGCCCGAGAATCGTAAGTTGGCGAGCAGCGAAGTGACACTTCTTGAGGTTGAGTTGGAGCTGAGCATTCTTCAGGCACGTGAGGACGTGTTTGAGGCGCTCGAGATGTGTTCCAAAGTCTGGCGCAAAGACGACTATATCGTCGAGGTAGCAGAGACAGATTTGCCATTTCAAACCCCGAAGAACCGAGTCCATCATGCGCTCGAAGGTGGCAGGCGCATTGCAGAGGCCGAAGGGCATGACATTAAACTCATACAGACCGTCCGGTGTCACGAAGGCTGTTTTTGGTCGATCGGCATCGGCAAGGGGGACCTGCCAGTACCCTGAGCGCAAATCTAATGATGAAAAAAAACTCGGCACCTTGTAAAGTATCAAGGGCATCGTCAATCCTGGGTAAAGGATACACGTCTTTTCGAGTGATCTTATTTAGGCGCCGGTAATCCACGCAGAAGCGAACGGAACCATCCTTTTTTTTAACGAGCACTACAGGTGATGCCCATGGACTTTGTGAAGGTTGAATGACGCCACGTTGCAGCATATCGTTCACCTGTTCGGTAATAACTTGGCGTTCCGTCACAGAAACACGATATGGTCGCTGTCGTAGTGGCGCATGGGAGCCGGTATCGATGTAATGTAGAGTGGTAGAAGTGCGGCCAAGTGAAGGTTGAACAACATCGAAAGATTCGCGGTACTGGTACAGCAGTTGGAGGAGTTCAGATCGTTCAGATGGTGACAGTCCGTCTGCGATCGCCGAATCGAACACTTTTGAAGCCTGTAGATGAGAGTGGTTAAGAGCACTGACGGTGGCGAGGTCACTTTGGGATGATTCTTGCGGCACTGTAAAAATTTGTCCGTTATCAATGGGCTGTACGCATCCAAGAGACTCGCCTTTAAACAGTTTGATGGTATGCGGAAAGGGATTGGTAAGGCAGAGAGCACTGGCTCCATCAGAAATTGAGAGGGCTGAATAAGGGAGCAGAAGTGGTTTCCGACTTAGAAAGAGGCGTGATGGTTCGAAAAATGCTACTTCATCACGCATGCTGTCGGAGACCACAGGGAGCAAAACAGCTGTTGTCGGTGGAATGACAGTGTCTTCTTGGACAACTAGCTTGTGCGCGGCTTGATTAGTGTGGTCGTAGGGCTGCTCGAAGAACGGAAGCAGTTCAAATTCGGAACGGGCACAATCTATAACGGCACGATTACGGGATAGGAAATCCCAGCCAAGGATGACGTCATGAGAGCACGAGGAAAGGACGATAAACTCAACAATGTAGTGGTCCTCCGCAATTTTGAGTCGGGCAGTGCAGGCGGCTATAGGTCGAACAGGTTCTCCATTTGCTGCACGTAAGAACATATCAAGCGGCGTGGTCACCTTTCGGAGCTTGCGGCAAAGTTTGGCGTCTATAACAGACACAGCGGCACCGGTATCCACAAGAGCGTATGCATGGGCGCCGTCTACAAAAACTTCGACGATATTTGACGGCAAGGTGCGAGGACTTGAACATTTCGATAGCGCAGTTCTTGCCCCTTGAACTGCGACGGCTAGTTTCCCTCATTTTGAGGGGCTGGTCGTGGACGCATGGGTGACAAGGAGCGTCGATTGGGTGAAGGTGAGCGACGAGACGAAGTTGCCGGATAGTCACGGGAAGACGTGTTTGACTGACGATCCGAACTTTCATAACCAAAAGGTGGTCGGTCCATGTAATTGCTTCGTGGTCGGACGTCTGTGTAGGCGGGCACGCGACGACGGCAGTATCGGGAGATATGGCCAGGTCCGCCGCACGCAAAACAAATCGGCCGGTTATCGCGCGTTCGCCAGGCATTTGTAGCAAGGGGCGCCGCCCACGCGGCATACGGCTGAGTCGAGGCTGTGGTAGCGAGGGGAGGAGCCCATGCGACGGAAGACTGAGTAGGAGCGGTGACATGCGGCAGTCCATTGAACGGCGAGGGCTGGTGTGGCTGCTGCCTCTTTACTGCGTCAGCATAAGTAAGAGGCGCGGCGACGACTTGCTGCTGAAAGGGCACTGGCATAGCCTCGGCAATCTGGTCCTGAAGTGCATGTCGGAGCATGGGAGCTAACGGTGTCGGTGGTTGCTCTTGCTGCTGCTGCGGGAGCTCTTGGCGCTGACAAAACGGCAGGAGGGAAAGCTGACGTGCGACCTCCTCACGCACAAAGTCTTTCATTTGTGCTAGAAGGCGGGAGTGGTCAGGTACGACGTCCAGTGCAGCGAGTGGTTGGTTAGGCTGAAATGGACGACGGGTGAGAGCTCGTTGCCGTCGCAATTCGTCGTAGTTCTGGCACAGAGTTACCACTTCAGACACCGTGCCAGGAGACTTCGCCAGGAGCATTTGAAAGACGTCGTCATCAACACCTTTCATAATGTGCTGGATCTTGGCACTTTCGCTCATTGCGGCATCGACGCGCTTGCAGAGATCGAGTATATCTTCGATGTAGGCGGTAAACGTTTCGCCAGGTTCTTGTGCCCGTGAGCGCAGGCGTTGTTCGGCGCGCAACTTCCGCACGGCAGGGCGACCGAAAACCGAGGATATTGCCTGCTTGAAAGTGGCCCAGTTCTCAAACTCGGATTCGTGGTTTGTATACCACAGTTTCGCCACATTAGCCAAGTAAAAGTTGACGGTGCTCAATTTAGCAGCGTCATCCCACCTGTTTGGTCCACTGACTTTTTCGTAGGACGACAGCCAGTCCTCGACGTCCTGGTCTTCGGCGCCCGAAAAGATCGGGGGGTCTCGCTGGTGAACCGGGCTGGGGCAAGTAGGAGCCGCGAGAGGTGCTGTCTGTTGGGCAGCGTCAACTTGCATGGTCGACGGCAGCGTGCGGCATCGGAGTTCCAGGGTGTAGGTGATGCAGTTACCCAGCACCTCCACCAAATGTAAAGGGGGTTTATTGAAGGACTGAGCAAGCGGGTGGTAGCTCTAAAGGAACGCAGGCGAACCCAGATGACGGTGCTTGATCGCCGATCTCGTGCCTTCTTCTTGTGCTGATGATAGCTGACCTGATGGTATCAACGTCTTTCTTATTCACTACAATAATAATAATAATAATAATAATAATAATAATAATAATAATAATAATAATAATAATAATAATAATAATAATAATAATAATAATTGGTGGAGTTTCACGTGCCTTTCATTCCTTAGTACGCTATAACAACTAATCTCAGTTGAAGCATTTTTGAAACTTGCAGTGGGTTTATGGTGTTCTAGTTCTGGCGCTCTGCTGCTGATAAGATGGTCACGATATTTTGTGGTGACCGTGGCAGGTGCAATGCAATGGAGGCGGATTGATGGAGGATTGTTCACTTGAATTTGAATGCATGTTAAAGATCCCCAGGAGCTTGAAAGTTTTGGAGCCCTCGTAATTATATCGCGGTTCAAGACGCTAGATGAATGATGAATGTATGACGACAACGCATAAGGTATGAGCTCTAGTGACTGAACAAAGGAGCGGTAAATCCTGACATAAGTAGGTCTTGTTCAAGAGTAGACCATAACGGAAGTATGACGGGCATCATCCATCTTTTTTTAAAAGGGGGAGGGGTGGATAGCAAGAAAAGCAGCCCATCCATAAGCCCGAATTTCGAAAAATAGTCGCGTTCGTGCTACTCGCATCGGTCTCTTATCATTCTTCCTTTTTGCTGCTATACCTGCTGACGCCGTCACTTCGTAGTTAGCGTAATTTTTCTAAGCCGACGTGCATCTCAATGCTGAAAGAAAGCAGTAATTGTGTACAGCCTAAGGAGGTCCTTCACAATACATTAATTTTTTTAAGGAGCACGCTGTGTGAGACATATCAGCTAAAGTTGAGCAAAATGTTCAAACAGCCGTGTGCACCCATGAAAAACTGCTGTGATAAAAAAAGATTAAGAAAAAAAGGACAAAAGAAGAAAAAAAGAAGACGAGTGCTGCGTCAGAAGACAATGTGCCCAGTCAGCGGCTAATAATTGATTCCTGTTCAAGGGGTTATCATTTATTTTGAGCTTGGCTTGCACCATGAGGAAAAGAAGAGGACAGTGCTTTTTTTCCCTATGTGGTTTGTGCCAGCTGCGTCGGCTAATGAGAGAACATGAAGAACTTTTTTTATATTTGTCCTTGTTCCTATATTCACCCTATTTAGGTCAATGAAGGACGTTACGTACGCCAACTATGCTTGTGTTTCTTGTAATAGCAGCCGTGATCACAAAGAAGCAGAAAAAGAGCTACATTTCCGGACCGAAATCCCATACCGCTTCACCAAATTTGTAATCCTCCCTTACACTTATTTCGTCAAGAAAATGAAGCGGCTATAAATGAAGAAATCGAGGTAATGAGCTTTCCAAGCACTCTGATGCAACAGAAGCAGTTTGTATCCATCACTTTATTTAATGCCATTTTCTGTGTGCCTTCATTTGACGGTGGAATCAGTAGCAAAAGACATTACTGCTGAGAGCCTGCTTAATCAGGTAAAGAATAAAAATGAATAGTTCATTGGCGAACGTTATCTCCAGGTCACGTTAAAAAAACGCCGTCATTTTCAGTATATATCCTTTGCTTTGTGAAGGGCTGCCGTATCTCTTACGCCAGGAATCAGAAGAAGAAAAAGTATATTTAAAAGTAATCGACTTGAAACGAAAACTTCCAAAAAAGATGACTGAAGAGTGTCCAACACTTGCTGACTCATGTCGCGTCATCATCAATGATCTCTATCGACATAAATGCTGTAGAAAAAGCGATATGCAATGGAAAAACGTACATGTTTGAACTTTAATGCATGGACACGGTGGTATGGACTCTGTTGTGGATTTACGGCTTTGTCATGAGTTATGTCATGCTTTGTCGTGAGAATTGTCATGCTCATCGTTTGCCCTAGTTTCTAGACACTCCCAGTGAGAAGAAGTGTCAGTCTTCTACATTGAGTTTCTCGGGAAAGCCAGTCTGATACGGTCCATCGAAACGCCTGACTTCTGCGACCGGGAATATTCGGATGATTTACGGTGCTTCGGTTTTCTATCATGCGCAAAGAAAAACTTCCATGTGGCTCGGCCTTGATTCGAAACCATTAGCGATGATTGATTGTTTTTTCGAGCATCTTCAAGCCTCCTCGGTTGTGATGTATCGGCCATTCAGAAGCGCTGTAACAAGCAGCTATGTGTACATTGACTAGTACTGGTACTTTTCTTGTAGGCTCATAGTGCCTTGTGTCTTTGTCCAAATTACTTATACGTTTTTGTTGTTTGGCTTCTCGTTTAGCGCTGGGGTCGTTCCTTCTAAATAATGGTGAGAACAATTTAAACTTCTCTGGTAAACTAGTTCGTGCATAAAATACGTAAAAAGTATATTTTAAATGCGAAGCATTTCTTAGCGAACTTCGGTGACTTTGAGCGTATCTCTATCTATCTATCTATCTATCTATCTATCTATCTATCTATCTATCTATCTATCTATCTATCTATCTATCTATCTATCTATCTATCTATCTATCTATCTATCTATCTATCTATCTATCTATCTATCTATCTATCTATCTATCTATCTATCTATCTATCTATCTATCTATCTATCTATCTATCTATCTATCTATCTATCTATCTATCTATCTATCTATCTATCTATCTATCTATCTATCTATCTATCTATCTATCTATCTATCTATCTATCTATCTATCTATCTATCTATCTATCTATCTATCTATCTATCTATCTAGCCGCCTACGACTTTTAGCTCTCCTGGCTGTTTCGATAATGGTATTGATACCGAACTTGGTATGGCATAAATGACTGTTTGAAGAACATATTTGACTAGTCATAGCATTAATATCATGACATGTATGTGATGTATGTCATGATTTGCATTTCATGGTCCTGCAACTCTTACGGTGGTTTCGTTTACATGGCATATGTTGCAAAACTGGTACGGTATAGCATGATTGCGTGGCGAACACAAGCGACAGACCCTAACATTAAAATCATGACATGCGTGTCGTGTAACAACATGACTACATGCCACAATCATGGTGCGTTCGCAGCCGTTTCACTAGCTTCACTCATACCAAATTTGGCATTACTGGACGTCAATGCATGACGAAGGTATGATACTCGTGCAAACATGATAAATGTGAGGTGAGTGTCATGTAACAACATCACTACATGTTACGCTCATGATGCGCTCGCAGCCGTTTCAGTAGCTTCACATATACCAAACTCGGTATTACGTGACGCGAACGGATGACAGGTAAATGACGCATCCAAACTTGATAATCACGACATACATGTCCTGTAACAACTTGACAACATGCCACACTGATAATGCTCTCGCGGCCGTTTCGCTAGCTTTACATATGTCAAGTTTGCTATTGCGTGACGCTATTGAATGGGAAAAGTATGTGACTGGTGCAAACATGATAATCATGAGATGTGTGTCATGCGATAACATGACTACATGCCACAGTCAAGGTGCCAATACATTTCGACGTGACGCGGTGTGCGTGCTCGACAGCGTTCATTACGTCGCGTCACGCCGGCGTTCCCACGCCAGGTGCCCGTTTTGCCACATACTCGCAGGCGCGCGCCACGCTGCGTTGCTTTAACGCGTGCGCGCTTCAGCGCGTCCGGCATCCCTCCGTCACGTAAAGAGGGAGACGCAGTGTTGTCTGGGTAACGCATCGGCGCGAATTGCAATATGCTTGCTGGTCGCGTCTGGCGTCCGACTATCGAGTGCTCGCATTTTGCTAACGAAGTGTCGCTGTACCCAGCGTGCGCGCCCGTCAACACTACGTTGGGGTATATTGCGCCCCTCTTGATGCACTCGCGGCCGCTTTGCTTGCTCCACATATAACAAATTTGGCATATGTGACGTCGATGAATGACAAAATATAGAACTGGTGCAAACATGATAATCCTGACACGCGTGTCATGTAAGAACATGACAACATACCACGCCAACATACCATGACAACAAAGAAGACTACGACCATCACCAACATGTAAATGTACATGCCATTGCATATATCACGAAGGCAATTCAAGTCCACTAAGCAATGCATTTGCTGACCCACCCAGGGGAAATCGGCAGTCGCCTTTTCCTATTTCTCTCTCCCTACATCTTCGTCTTTATCGCTCACTTCTGTCCTGTCGTCTTCTCTTTTCCGTTTACTTCCAAATTTCTTGGCGGCTATGGTTAACCCTGGGGGACTGACCTCCCTTGGTCAGGACCGCAGGGTTATAGTAGCATTGTATCGCTAACGTGTGTATACGTTCCCCTTGTTGGACTTCACGGTGGGTGGGCCAGCATAGCTACCGAGTGAACATGCTTTTCTATGAAAAAAAGTACTCCCCCCCCCCCCTTTCCACAATGATCGGTCTCGTAAAAGGGGTCGCACCGAAGCAAATAGAAACCTTCTTACTAAAGAGAGCGATTACACGAAATTCTTTGTTATAACGTCATTGACTGAAACTAAGATTCAGGACATATCACCATTCCTGATTGCAAAAGCAATCAAAGAATGCATTGGAAGCACTTACAGTGCAAAAAAATGAATTCAGGAGATCTCCTCAACGAAGGGAAAAACAAAGAACAAAGTGACAAAATTAGACACCATAGAAAAATCGGACAACATGAAGTCCGTGTAACAGCTCACCGATCTCTCAATTACGCGCGAGGTGTAATATTCGACTATGAACTGCTCAAGTGCACCGACGCAGAAATTGAGGATGCTTTAGCGGATCAAGGAGTACTTGCCGCATGAGCAATCACCATCCGTAGAGATAAGAAGGAATCCCGCACAAGGAATGTTATACTAACCTTCGCAAGCACGACGCTTCCTGCTGCAGTTAAGGTAGCGTATCTTTACCTACGTGTGAGGCCCTACATACTCAATCCTAGCAGGTGCTTCCGGTGCCAGAGGTTCAGGCACGGGTCTCATTCATGTCGTGGTAATCCAACCTGCATGAAATGCGGCCAGAATGAACATGAAGATGGCGAGTGCACGAGCGCTTTAAACTGTGTGAACTGCAAGTGGCCCCATGCAGCGTACTCATGCTCCTGCCCAGAATGGCAAAAAGAAATGGACATACTTACACTGAAAACCATAGAAAACATACCGTATCCAGAAGCGCGCAAGCGAGTGGTTCTTGCCCAAAAGGGCACCTACGCTGAAGTGGTGCGATGGGGGAAGGCACCGCCGGCGGTCTCTGTAGGCACACAGGTCGATCTACAGGACCTAGTGGCCACGGTCCGTCCCCCAGACAAGCGCGAAAAAAAGGCACCAAGTGCCTTTTTTCAGGGAGGCTCCAAAGCCTCGACCAGTGTTGGTGCCAGCCAACCTAATGTCGATGCAAAAGAGGTCTCAACAACGGTGCCGAGTAGCCAGCCTCCCTTGAGGAGGCCAGCATTCTCGCCAGGCACTAACACTATTGAGCACCCTGGTGGTGCTGAGTCCGTGGACGTGAGTCCATCGGACGCTGAAAGCCTGACAGACCCTGCTTCAACTAGCAGGGCGATCAGGCAGCCCATCATCCCTCCCTGCAAAGGAGGAAAATGGAGCGAAACACACTTTCGGCCCCACAAAAAAAGAAGTGACAATGCACACGAACAGTGTCGCTTTTTAGCTTATGCACAACAAACCCGAAATACTAAATTTTATACACATCATTTGACGTAATGGCATACATCATCCATTGGAACTGCAGAGGCATGGCACGAAACTTAAGCGACATTAAGGACATATTTACAAGCTTCTCTCCTGTAGCGTTATGCTTGCAGTAAACAAATCTGGGACCAAAAAACACGAAACTACTAAAAGGTTGCACTGTTATACGTCGCGACCGCTCGCAAAGCAACCGGCTGTCGGGCGGCGTCGTCATTGTTGTCCAAAGTTGTATAGCGGTAAGAGAAGTTATAGTTAACAGTTTTACTGAAACGGCTGCAGTCACCATTTTATCACATAAAACTATCACTATTTGTTCCATATACATTCCACCTCATTCACATTTTACTGTAAAAGATCTAGAATTGATCGCAGAACAGCTACCTAAACCTTTTTTAATGGCAGGAGATTTCAATGCGCATAACATACTATGGGGTAGTGTAAATACAGACAGTAGAGGGCAGGTAATTGAAGATTTTATTCTTACTAACAATGTGTGTCTTTTAAACACTGGATCACCAACATACTGCTCTCCAGGCACAGGAACCATGAGTTGCTTGGATTTGACCCTGTGCTCTAGCTCGCAAATTTTACATGGGAAACAATAAACAACCCTTATGGTAGTGACCATCTACCGTCGATTGTAAAACTAACATCGCCACTTCCAACCATACGCTATCGACCACAGCGTTGGAAGCTTCACAAAGCTAACTGGCCTTTGTTTACACAGAGAGCTAATCCACAGGCTCAGTTCTCTGAACACCTAACAGTAGAGGAAATAAATGACAAGTTCACCGATTGCATACTGTCTGTGGCAGAGCAAGCTAATCCCCAGTCTTCAGGACTAGTGGGAAGAAAGCTAAATCCATAATGGACGACTGAGTGTGCAAAAGCCAAAAAACTACAGAATACAGCATGGTGCAACTTCCGTAGGGACGCCACATGTGACAACCTCCTTACCTTCAAACAAGCTAAAGCAAAAGCACAATATATTCGTAGAAATGCAGAAAAGTCGTCCTGGCAGAAGTACATATCTACAATCAATAGCACAACCACACCCAAGAAAATATGGAACCAGGTTAGAAAATTCAGCGGCGACTATTCCTCATACGCGATACCCATACTTACAGACCCAGGCACACAGACATCTCTAGAGGAACAGGCGAACATTTTAGGCGAACACTTTTACACTATATCCAGTTCCGCTAATTACACGCCATCCTTCCTGGCATAAAACAGACAACCGAAAAACAGAAACTACCCGTAACCGGTGGCCTAGATGAGCCGTACAACGCTTCCTTGACACTCCAAGAGTTAAGCACAGTGCTTTCGGTGGGAAAAAAAAGAGCAGTCGGTACAGACAGAATTCATTACGCAATGCTCACGCACCTGTCTCAAGCTGCCGTGCAAATATTATTAAAGTTTTTTAACATGATTTGAAAAACTGGCAAAATGCCCGCAAAATGGAAAATGGCAACCATAGTACCATTTTTTAAGACCGGAAAACCACCGACTTTACCGGGTAGCTATAGACCCATAGCACTTACAAGCTGTATGGCAAAAGCATACGAAAGCGTAATAAACAGAAGACTAACATACACCCTTGAAGTAGACAACCTACTAGATGATCATCAGTGTGGGTATAAGAAAGGCCATTCAACGATCGATCATCTTGTTCGTCTCAAACACACAGTGCGTGAGGCCTTCTTGCATAGGCAACACTGCCTAGCAGTGTTTTTTGACCTGGAGAAGGCCTACGACACTACGTGGAGGTACGGTATACTGAGAAACCTGGCAAATCTCGGAATACGCGGAAGAATGCTTAATTGCCTCTCTGACTTTCTATCAAACCGAAACTTCCAGGTACGGTTGGGCTCCACACTATCGCGGGTTTTTGTCCAAGAAAATGGTGTGCCGCAGGGTTGCGTGTTGAGCACTACACTGTTCGTAGTCAAAATGAATTCAGTTAATGAAGTGATCCCGCCCTCCATCATGCACTCATTATATGTTGACGATCTTCAGATAGCATGTCGGGCTTCAAGCATACCCACATGTGAAAAGCAGCTGCAGCTAACCATCAACAAACTGACCAAATGGGCAGATCAAAATGGCTTTCGCTTTTCTACTTAGAAAACCGTTACCCTACTTTTCTCACAAAAGCGCGGCTTGTATCCGGACCCTGTTCTTAAAATCGACAACAGTGTACTGCCACCCGAGTCAGAACACCAGTTCCTAGGCCTAGTCTTTGACAGGAAACTAAACTTCATTTACCACATGAATTACACAAAAAAGAAAGCAAACAAAGCGCTCAACATTCTGAAAATACTATCGTGGAAACACTGGGGTGCCGATCGAGTCTGCCTTTTACGCATATACCGCTTGATCGCGCGCAGCATACTTGACTACGGCAGCGTTATTGACGGTTCAGCCAGAAAATCTTACCTCAAACGTCTTGACCCAATACATCATCATGGATTGCACTTGGCGACTGGAGCGTATAGAACCTCACCTGTCCAGAGCTTATATGCTGAGAGCAACGAGCCGTGCCTAGAACAAACAAGAGCACTACTTACTGTATCCTAGGTTTTAAGAACCAGATCGAAACGAAGCCACATATGTCACACTATTGTCTCTCACATCGGTACCAGAATACAATACAACAGACCGCACACGATAAGACCACTTCTCCTGCCCTTCGAAGAAATATGTCTAGACTACAAAGTACCGAATCAGGTACTAAGCGTTGTCCGAATGCCGGAAAGACTGGCTCCATGGTTGAACTTTTCTCACTACACTGACTTTGCCTTAACTCATATAAGGAAGAAGGAAACTCCACGGGAACAAATTATCCAGGATTTCCTAGCCGTACAAGAAAAATATAACACACACTCTGAATACTACACTGATGGATCAAAAACACAAGAATATACAGGAAGTGCTGTCATATCAAAACACTCAGAAACATGTATAAGACTGCCACCATTCGTATATATCTTCACAGCAGAAGTATATGCTCTTTTGATTGCTCTCGAAGAAATTTTATCAAGAAATCACAAAAGAGCTGTCATATACACTGACTCACTTAGCGCAATAAAGCCCTACATTTAAGGTCGGAAAACGAACCGTTTCTCGGGGACATTTTACAGAAGCTAGAAAGAGCTGAGAAAAATGGCACCGGCTCACCGTACTCACCGGCTTGTATGGGTGCCGAGCCATGTTGGTATCGCAGGAAACGAAAAGGCAGACAGGGTAGCAACGAGGGCAGGTCGTCAAAGCATAGCAGAAATAAGGGCACCATTCAGAGGCTGTTTCAACAGTAGTCGGACAGCCTTTAGGGCAAAATGGCAAGAAGAGTGGCAGGCTCAAGTGCATAACAAGCTTCAAATTATCAAGGCTATTCTACAAGAAGGGAAGTCTTGTAATCACCAAAAGCGCTTCAACGAAGTAACACTATGCCGCCTGCGTATAGGTCATACTCACTTAACCCGCAACTTTTTATTGCGCGGAGAAGATCAGCCAGAATGCGAACATTGCAAGGAACCTCTATCAATCATATTTTAATAACATGTCCAGTCTTTGAAAAAAGTATACACATTTATTTTAAACAGTTTTACAGAACACAAACACCTCTACACCCAATGTTAATACTATCAGAAAAGGCACCCATCCCCATACAGGATGTTTTTAGGTTTCTAGACGCCGCACGTCTTCTAAACAAACTGTAAACAGAAATCTGTTTTTCACCTCATATTTTAACACTATTATAGTAATCACCCAGTGTCTGGCGCATCATAGCCATTGTTGCTTTTGCGCTATAAAACCCAACGTAAATAACTAACTAGCATTTCCTTTTTACGGCTATAGCCCCCGTACTCACAAACGCTCCCGGATCGAATTTCGTCCTTCACTTACCGAGTTGAGCACAGCACCGCTGCTCGAGTGAAAATGACGCCGCGCTTCTCAAGAATTGCTGTAGATTAGCGCTGATACGCAGCGACTTGTTCTGCCTAAAGAAAGCGCTCTCATGGACTTTTATAGGTTGAGGGGAAGCGTTGAGTGAAGGGACGTTCAAAAATACGCGATAAAGATCTCGTATGCGTTGCGAGTATACCACGGCACATGCTGCACATATTGCAAACCTGTGGCAGTGCGTGTTAGAAAGAAAATGCGAGCTGAAGCTCACAGCGAATATGTAGTATACCTAAATACTGGATACAGGAAGATCGTTCGGAAGCCGAACGAGTGGTTGCGAAGAGATCTTTCCTTATGATGACGTTGCACTTTACCCGAACGACAGCTGGGCGATGATGGCGCATTTTATCTTATTACCCTTACTGTCCCTTTATTGTTTTTTCGCTCTCACGGGCTTCTAGAGTGAAATGTGCTGTTGCAGTCCAGAGTGGAAACAGACTGCTTTGTTCTGATTGAAGCCCTTGATTGTCCAGGGAAAGTCGCTCACATCTATAAGTCTTTTCTGTTTTTCTTTCTTTGTGTGTAGTATACACACGTAGCTACATCAACAACCTATGTGCTTATATTGCTATATTGCCTCAATCACCTCCCTCTACCTATGCCTCCAGCTATCTCCCCCCGACCCCCATATACAACGGATTCCAGATATTTGGGTTTCCCTCCTTTTATCGGAACGTTTGTGCGTTAGGGTGAGTGTGCTTCAGCCCTGCAGTTAGGTGCGATAACGAAGGCCCCATTCGGTAGATCTGTGGGCAAGCCGGGGGGTCATCGGTCACTCCCGAGAACACGGAGGCGTTGCAGCTTATCGCTCCTGCTGTAGCGATTCCTTTCTTGTTTCTTCGTTTTCTTCCGGGCTCATTTTATCTAAGCGCGTGAAAGTGAACGGACAAGTTCCACAACATGAAGTGATGGTAGTATTTTAACTGCTGTGACACTCCCTTGCTTGAGATTGCGTGCGTTTTATTGCTTCTTTATCCATTCTTTTTTAAAGAGGATAGTCTTTCCTGGGGATCTTCGACGCCAAAATTTTGTTCTGTCTCTTTGTCTGTCTTTATGTCTGTACGTCTGTCTGTCCACTCTAACGATGCCCCAAACGGTACCAAACGATACCTCAAAAGGCCAACCCCATCCAAAGCGCCCACCGATGTTGCTCAAGTTTCAGCGTTCGTAGTAGTGCGACTGTCAATTAAAACAATTATTGCGAATATCTGAGGCACCATAACAACACGTCAATATTTTGTATGACTGTTTTTATACTAGACAAGGCACACATACGTAATTCCAAGGGCCGTAGCGTTTATCACCCCGCCGCGGTGGTCTAGTGGACAAGGTACTCGGCTGCTCACCCGCAGGTCTCGGGATCAAATCCCGGCTTCGGCAGCTGCATTTCCGATGGAGGCGCAAATGTTGTAGGCCCGTGTGCGCAGACTTGGGTGCACGTTAAAGAATCCAGGTGGTCGATATTTCCGGAGACCTCCACTACGGCATTTCTCGTAATCGTATGGTGGTTTTGGGACGTTAAACCCCACATATCAATCAAACGTAGCGTTTATCACGCTGCGCTGACAGTGCAACGCGATGCCCAAAAAGGCAAGTGTTTCGAACGCTTTCTAAGACGACACGGTGGTGGCACCTGCCTTTCCTTTGCGTTCGACACCTTATCGCCTTCGAGACAGGCGCGCATCTTCCTCCGTGGGCGAGCACGCCTTCCTTCGTTTTCGAAGTAGACTGCCAGATGGCGCTAATGTCAAACGTGCCTCGATGCGCTCGTTCGCCTTCGTTGCATGGATCGAGACTCTCTAACGCAGCGCTTCCAGAATACAATTCACCAAATTGCTCGTGCAGAACATCAAATAAACGTTTTGTTCACTCTCTCTACACGCAAGACATCGTCTTTCGACGACCTTTGCAGCGAAACACACAGATACGGGGCCGATTTTTTTCTACCCTCACCTTACTATACCCTTGCCCTTTCTCCAGTGGAGGATATAAACCGCAATTTTTTTCATTCTGGGTAATCTTTTCGTCTTTCACACAACCTTCTCTCTCTCTACTTCTTAGCCTTTCTCTCTTTCTCTCTTTTCAATACGTCGAGGAGGGCAAACGTTTGGGTTGGGAACTTTAGTTGCAGAACATATGCCGGCACACGTGTACAGCAGTTTTGTTAACTGTACTGCATTACGAACAAACGTGCCATAATAGTTGAAATCTTGCGTTAGATCGTGATGTTTGTGGGAGTGTTGCAGGGACACCAATGACACGTTTCTTTGACAACTGCGCGCAATGGATCAACATTGAGCCGCTTTTGAATTTCGTACCGGGCACAGTTTGTGGCATTTGTATATTACTTTTTTAAAACTGAAACGTAGAGTTGACAGGCTGATACTGTATAACTGTGTAAATATTTAGAAATTTCCAGAAAGAAACTTTAGTGAATTTGTTGCCTATATAACACATATGCATGGGGATTAATTCACTTTTTGAATCGTGAACGCCATCTGCTATTGGCTCACCGTTTTTAGAAACAATATTGAGCTATCACGATTGGTTCACATGTGCTTTCGAGAATTGACTTAACCATTATTCTCAATACTGAAGCTTTTGTTCTAACTTCGGCAGATAATCGATACTAGGTGCCGAGTGAAACAATTTTTTCGGCATGGAAGTACTTAAATATTAGAGCTCCAGGGGTAAAAAAATTGCCCGCAGCTTCCCTCGGGGGAGCACTGAGGAGGATGCGGACCATATAATTGGTTAACGGGGTGTTAAAGTGCGACTTACTTGGGTCGATGGCTAAATTGGTTAACGTGGTTGTGAAATGGGGTGTTAAATTGCGACTTACTTGGGTCGATGGCTAAATTGGTTAACGTGGTTGTAGGAGGGGGTGTTAAATGAGTGAACACGTACACACGTATGCGAAAGGGCGGCGCTGGTCGAAGGGACGTCGATCATTGTGTTTGTGGATTCGTTGGAATTCATTTCACCGCGACCTTGGACGTCGACGCGCCGTACAAACCAACCGACGAGCGGCAACTGAGCGAGCGAGCGCCGACCTTGAGTATATATACAGCACGACGGCGCATGCACTGTCAGCTGTTGAATGTTCTCGAAGCGCGACGCCACATGCGCGTCCACTGGAGAATCAGGAGAATTGTAGATGTCGAACGCGGTGTGTAGAGGAGGAAGGGTGCACAGATGGTGGAGGAGTGAAGCGCGCGCGGTGTGTAGAGGAGGAAGGGATGCACAGATGGTGGAAGAGTGGGCGACGGCGCGACGGCGCATGCGCGCGCGTCAGCTGTCGAATGTTCGAGAAGCGGTGCGGACGGCGCGGACGGCGCGGACGGCGCACTACAAGGCGCGAGTATAAGATGCTCCGCATCTAATATTCTTCTTAACGTACTAGCTCCAACAATAATGGTCTCGGCTGCGAAAGAACGCAATAAAGCCTTTACTTCGAGTGTCTAACTCACAAAACAACTAATTTGTAGAGAATCTTTTGGCATTGGTGGCTTTGCTAATGACATGTCTAACGCCCTGATTGACCAAAATGAATTGTTACGAGTATATTTACCGTAAAAAGTTCTTGCCAATACGGGTGCTGGCACTTAACGCAACCGTGGGTGGGCCAGTAACAACAAAGAAATACTGTCTGTCACAAGGTTAAATATTCAGACACAGATATATTTCAATACAGCTGCAATTATTGATTGATTTATTGATTGATTTTTATCCCTGAATATACGGAATGACTCTGCTCTGGACTGATTATCACTCCCTTTGGTTTATAAGCGACACAAGCACTTGATATACTGCGTTTCCCTCCAGTGCAACTGCGATGCTTGTCTTTCGCTGCTTCCGAGCATTGAAACCGAAACTTCGCTCTCAGACTTCAGAAACCTGAAGCCATAAGCTACTGTTGCGACTGTATTTTATCTTTGTGCCCATTTTAAATTACAAATAACACTATGCGTGCCAGATGAGGAGATAGGCCAATCAACAATGGGTCCTTAGTGTAATGAGCGACGGGAAAACTATAGCAAGACAGCGCAAAAGAATACGTTGTACAGACAGTTCATTACCAAGAAGTTTTTCACTGCTCACCGATCACAAACTTGTGTTCCACCCCCACTGACCTCCTCTCAGTGATCTTCAGGCGCCAATTTTTCTGACGACATGAAGTGCTCACGGGAGTTTGGATATGATTAATATAAGTGCCGCGAAGCAGCTCTCACTGATTATCGTGTGCTGCAGGAGTGCAAGGCAAACACGATGACCGACGTGCTGAGAAGTTGGGCAAACTACACGGGAGCTTTGTGCTTTGCAAGGACAGGTTCGATATGTCTGATGTGGGTGAGTGAGAAGTCTCTCCAGTCATGGGCGAATGGTTCTGGCTATTGATACGGCAGCGGTGCTATAGTACCAGATGCTCGCATTGGCACGCGAGGAAGGCGAACATCAAACAGTTCGCGAACTATATAACGCTGAGCAAATTTCGACCGGATCACTCACGTCGATTACTATTCCTACAAAAACACCAATTTGCAGTTCTCTCTTATGAAAACACCATGGTGTGCCAGCCATTTATGGTGTTCTGGCAGTCAGCGTAGCTTTACAGAACTGAATCATAGCACCAGATAACTTCCATATCAACAGGCAGAACAGATTTTGCTAATGCTTCTATTGAAGAGCACGTAAATAAACAAAGAAGGCGAAACTTCTTATTAGATTGCACTCTTGTGCTAGTCTGGGACTTGGGACAGTCGGAGAGTGCGCCCTCCTCACAGGTTACCAAAAAGTACTATTGTTTCATCTTCTTGCTAGTCTCATTAAATTCATTTTTTCAAAGAAACTCATCGATAAATCTTACTATTTGTATCATGGGGAACTTACGTAAAATAGAACGTTGACCCGGGTTGTTCGTAAGTGTTGGAAGTAACATTAGGAAAATAAAGCAATGCACCTCCCGAAATAAATTAGGCAATTTTCTGGGAAGTATATTGGAATGAATTTGTTTCTTATAGCAAGCGCAGCATGACAAAGCCAAAAAAAATGACACAGAAAATCACACATAAACGACAAATACTGTTTAAATGATCGCAACAGTCCTCATTCCCATAAGATTGTACTAGCTCAAAGAAGACAGCGTGCAATTTCGAGGCCGCTGATTGCTTTCGAAGCCTACGCAGCGTGAAATTTGGCCGCACGTAAGGCGGATGATTGGCGGCTTTCAGAGGAGGCCTGTTTCCATTTGCCGACGGCGAAGTTTTGCCACAAATCGAGCGTTAAGTACGCGCTGCTCTTTCTGCGTCCCAATTCGCCTCGTGGTCCAGCACACAGCGCGCTCGCGCGTTTAAGGCGAGTTCCAAGGAACAGTGCGGCGAAATGCGAAACTGTTCCCCGGAACTGCCCACTAGGAATCGATTGTTCAGCGGCAGGAATAAACGGCGAGCTTCAAGAACCTGAATGGATGTGTCCGTCATTTCTGAGGTCAATTTATTACGTGCAGCAACATATATTTCGCTAGTAAATGCTACCTTTCTTTCTCACAAAGCATTATTTTTCCGTTCGCTAGTGGTGTAACAGGAATCCGCGTCATTGTCGTGACGCCGATTCTGTGATGATGGTGGTGGTGATCTATCGCACACAGCACACCTTTGGCTTCACTGGCCAATGGTCTTGGTGATATAGAACTGGCTTTGTATCCCTTTGTTATTACAAGAAGGCTCGAAAGGCATGGCCATGACGTTTAAGGTATGTCGAAGGTCGGTTCGTTAGCTCGTAGCATCCGTGTGAGGATGCGACTTTCTCTGGCTTACTTGTTAATGAAGCGCAGAAGTATGAAACAAATAAACTTTATAAACGGCATGGGCTTGACGACTCGCGTTAGCAATGGAAGCTATACTGTTCACGTAGGGAACTAAGACTAGAAGTTACACTGAGTAGAAGCATCTGCCTGTCCTTGGTGCCATCGGTCCGCTACTTTCCCGTAATGTCACAAAACAAATGCTCTTTCTATCTACTTTCTTTTTTTCATAATAATTACTATTAAAAACACGTTCACGTGTAAGGTTGAAAATCTGTTAGAAATTCACGCACGCACGCGCGTACACAACTCTGCATGCAATGATATTTTTTAAGGCTACATATGACGGCTCCTGACAATGACGTCATAGACCTCGTAATAGGACCATGGTTCAGTAAACACAAAAAAAAATGAAAACGTTATAAGTAAGCACAGTATCAGCCGAGAACAGAAACGTGTCTTGCATAACACAAACATGTGTAATCAAGAGAGAGAAAGAGAACACAGGAGAAAGGCAGAAAGGTTAACGAGGGCTGAGCTCCAGTAGGCTACCCTGCACTGGGGAAGGGGAGAGGGGAAGGTTTAGAGGAGGAAAGAAAAGATATTTCATCTGCGCTGTGGGTTACAAAGCTTTATGAGGTTGATCAAGTGATGAATTTGCAAGTCACGCTTACCTGTATTAAAATGAAAAAAAAAAGCTTCAACGAGGTTCGCGTTGAATTGGCGGCAAGGTGTACCAAGTGCATGACGTTAAATAATTCTTCAATGAAAGTCTATTGGTGGTTTATTTATAAACCTAAGCCGAAAAGATGGCAACTGGATACATCAGTATGTTGATAATTACTTTATACCGCTCTCCGGTCAACGTTGGCAAAGAAGAACATTCACAACAGTGGTATGGCCAGTCGTAGCTAACCTCCTCTACTCCTTAAGTATTATCAAAACATAAAAACAAGTACAAATTTTTGTAAAACAGAAAAAGTAAAAGAAGCCATCCGTCAGCGATTTAGTAATTGCTTCTATTGACAAGATGAGTGACTGTCAAAAATGTTTGTGCCTAGTAGTTGTTTTGTCATGAAAATTAAAAATTGTTTGGTATGTGTTGTTCCAAGATGACCAGAGTAATAGTTTTTCAAACGAAAGCTTCGCCGCGGGGTGCTTTTTAACGTGCTAATGACTAGACCACCATCATCACAGTGTTGCCTATACTGGTGCACCGATTATAAAAGGCAGAGTGAAACTTATTTTTTTGTGTGGTTTAATAACTGGATAAGAAGTCCCGAGAAGCGTTTCGCAAGCTTTTGCATTTGAGCAGTAATGGCGATGTTTAAAGAAAGTCGCCAAATTTCTACCCTGTCGATGACAGGTCTATTTTGCAAGCGATATGAAACTTTGTAGGATCGCAGTTTCACCACTGTGTGCCTTGAACCGTGTAAGCTTCCTCCTCCCTAATTATTTTTTTCGAAACGTTGATATGTTCATGATGCGTTTCGAAAAGCCCCCAACCAATTTTTTGAATGAACGAAGAAATACTACAGTCTCAGTTTCATATTCTTGTGCTTCAAATGCTCTCGCGCGTTATACAGTTGTTCTGAATATTTGCTCAAGTATTGAATCTTCCTCCGAACTTTCCCTAAGTTCCAAGAAACACCAGAAATTACCAGTGCAGTATAAATTTCAACCATCGCTGGTTTTAAGTTCACGCTACATAAAGCAATTTAAACTAAGCCCAATATCTGCGAATTTCGACGTATCCCTAGGTTGAGCCGAATTGCTCACCTGCAGCTACGCAAGTTGTTGGGTGCAAATACATTGTGTTACTCTCAAGCTCGTGCAGTCGCTAACCTGGCCCATCACAGATGAATGTAATGTTGTGCTATACGCGCGATATATAATGAATTTGTTAACCTGGCCCATCGCATTAAAATGTAATACTGTGGTACACACACGATATGTAATCAATTTGTTCAGACCAGGTCTACGTTATTATCAAGACGAAGGCCTTAGATGCCTCATCAGACTCGAAAATTGACCGGAGTTCCACGTCGTCGGCGTCAATACAAGGGACGCAAAAAGTAATCCCGGGATGACGTCACCGTATGACATCATCGTGACGTGAAAGATCGCCAAATTTGGGACGTCATCATGATGTCACTGTGACATGACATAACGTGACGTAATGTGGTTACATCATGTCATGACATCATTATTCCGTAAAAAATCGGTCGATCAAGGAGGCAATGCAAAAAAAGGTGGCTGGCAGAAAGGTTGTAATGCCTCCGATCTTGTAAGTGTTGCAATATCATTTTAGATACAGAAAGATTTCGGAGCAAGGCGTGGGAGCGTTGGATATATCGACTTAGAAGAAAAAACAGAAGGTTACTTGTGATCTCGTGTCGACTGAGGTGCATAAATAAGGGATCGATGACTTTTCCGTTGTAATCAAACTGCAATAAAATGTTTGAGATAATATGTCATCCTTGAAAAATTTCGAGCATGTCGTTTTACTTTCTGAAACAGTATTGTGGCGTTATTTCCAACGGCGACGTACTGGCGAGAATCAAAAGAAAAAAGATTCCGTGATAAAACTAGCGTAGTAGCTGTGCGAACAAGTGATTGCTTTTTTGGAAGCCTAACTGCACCTTTACACAAAGATCCCGTTATCGTACACTCGGTGGTGTTGTGTAGGCTCTAATTAAATGTCATCTTCGAATGTGTCTTCGGAAGCAATACGAAACAGCCTTCCCTTCATCCGCACTGCTATCCTTCTTTTGACTGTGAAATTCAAGAAGTCGAGACAACGGTCTTGCCCCTTGTTTTAATCTCGACAGCAGTCAAAGAAGCTGAACTTGACGCTCTTAGATGCAGTGTTGGCATACTTCCGTGCAGCAAGCAAGATCGTATGCTTTTTCGCTCGTTGTGTTGTCGGCTCGAGAGACTGAAAAACGCGTATATTCCTGTGTGATGACCTTGCAGCTTTGGAAACAAAAGCACGCTACGAATAATCACCAAAGGTGTCTAAATACCGCCCAAAAATTTGAATTTCTCACCGTTTAGCGCTATAATACTTACGCGACAGAGTACACTTCATTTCGTATTCGCCGCAGTAGGGCCTCTCTACTTTGAGTGCTACATGCATACGTTACGCAGGAAAGCTGGAAAAAAGCGCGTCATAGGATAGGCTTCCAGAGGTTATTATTAGGTTGACTACTTCGTGTAGTTTCGTCCCTCACAGCAAACCACGGTGCTTTTTGGGTGGAGTGAGTTCGGAAATAGCGGTCCTCCATTGAACATGTGAGCTCGATTTTACGACGAGGCTGCTTCGACCTGCGGCTGCTCGTAACTTCTTGCCTTGATAAGAACGCCAGCGGAGGTGATGCTGGAGGAAGTGCAGCTTTATTGCTCGGCTACTTTGAGTAAAAGTGGCCATGAACCGGAAGTACTTGCTGAAAAGCGATAAAACAAAGCAAAAGCAGGCGCATTACACGGCTTCACTATCACAGAACTCTGAACCCTTTCACCTATCGTTCTTCCATATATTTGCTTTCTGTTCCACAAATAAGTGATAGGATGCATAAATAATTACTTCGATATTTGCGCACTAATATTTCCTACTTTTATTTCAATGCGGGAACATAGCAAGAGAGGTTACATCGGAACAACTAAAAAAATATCAATAAAAAGAAGTAAAAAAAACAGCATGCACACGTGGACTTAAACGTAACAGAGAATATCTATACGGGAAGGAGAAACAATAAAAAAGAAACAGGTGTAATTACTAATTAAGCTCAACTCCATATAACGAACTGATAAGAGTTCTCGGAATAATTCGTTAAGTCGGCACGGTCGTGAGATCGAGGAAGGAGTATTAAGTGTTTGGTAATATAAATTTGCAACGTAGTCTCATGAATTCTAAGAAAATGTTTTCGTCTTAAACGACCATACTTGTTTCTGAACAAGCCAAGACATCAATTCACGTGCAGGAATTGGTACGCAGCCACTGCACGTTGCAGTTTTCCCGTAAGAGTATTTCTCACTCATCAGCGTAAAGTTACTACGGAATTTTATTTACTACTATTATACGCATTCTCGAGTGAGAAGACCACGCGGACAGCCCGAGCCTGAATTCCGCCCGTGTGCGGGCGATACAGGTGACGTTGGTGGTCTTGTGAATCTATGACAAGCCGGGGATATTTGAAGAATGAAAGGACAAGTGCAGCTAGTCTGCCAGTAGGCAGAGCTAGAGCCTTCCGAGGAGATGGTCACGTATACCGTTGTATAAGCCCTATGCGACCAGCAAGTGATTACAGTTGCCACGCGGCGTTCGTTTTAGGGAGTGTTATGGTCACCCACCGCTTAGAAACCACCTAAATGTAATATCGTGTTTTTCGTCGAATGCTTAATTCGTGGTAGTCTTGCTTTATAAGACAGCAATCGTGCTGTCGGTATTAGGGTTGTTGAAAATTTGTAGATGGAAATGAACCACTAGGTTGGGCTTTTTGCTCAAACAGTGACACTGCGGAGAAGCCAGATTTAAAGCGTTCAATGAATAAATCGGTTTGGCTTATTACTTCATAATGCCTCCTTGCTCGATCTTCCTTAGTGCATGACAGTGCTCAACTCACAACTCACTTTACTAAGTATGTGGGTTTTTATAGAAGCGTTGTCATCAAAAACATGCTTGTTATGTTGCTGAAGCAACGGGCACATATCTAATATGCGTGCCGTCATTGTTATATCATTTAATTAGGTTTTATGCAGTGCAGTAGTTTTGCTCAATGAACATTTAACGTTATTTTAAAATAAATCTCCCTCAATGCGCCAGTCTCATGCAGGGGGTGAGGCATACCAACCTTAAGCGTGCTTTCTCGTGTTCTCACCCTAACAGAAAATGGTTTAGGCGTAATCGTGTGCAGTGGCCGCGCTAAATGCGGGCTGGTGGGGGCTAAAATATTTTGACTTCGCATAGATGTGCTTGTGTGTATGAGCATGCAAATAAATGGTAATAGTAGTAATAATACTACCAATAACACTTAATAAGAGCGATACAAATGTACAGATTGCGATCTGTCTTCCCGACAAGCTCTACAAAAATTTTCAAGCCAGAAATGACGTTGACTCCACTAGTTTTCACGGTTACATGCTGCATTGAAGTGATTGACGCTGTAACTATTCCTGGGACATAAAACAATTGCGAAGATTGGAGGTAGATGGTGCAGGGGGTTATATGAAACTCAAACATGCATTGTGTTAAAAAATCAAGGCATTTACAAAAGGCAGCATGATTACTCAAGCCATCTGTTCTTCTTTGGTCATTTTTTGCTTGACGATCTCTCAAACTTTCGTTTCTCACTACTGTCAAAGGTATATTACGTAAACTCTGCGCTTGTAGGAAAAGATAAGCGCACTTACAGTTCACCCAAAATACTCCACTCCCATGTTTGTAGACCACTCTACATGATATCAAATGCTGGTACGACAGATGGAATAGCGAACATACATGCCCTCTGGATTGCTTCTCTCCGTTTCAGTCGAGGAGAGACAAATGTTTTATGTTCTAGAATATGTGCGAGAAGCATTTGTACCGCTCTGCTTGCAGTTTACTTACTGTCTAATTACTGGCTTCTAGCCCTCTTGACATTCTTAAGCAAAAACAAAAAAGAAGACACTCATCCTAAATATACTTTGCAGTATCGCAAGTACAACTTGAATAGATTGAAATCAAGCGTCAGCTTTCATTAGCTGACGATTGAAACCAAGCGTCAGCTAATGATTAAAATCAAGCGTCAGCTTTCATATCCTGAAGTGCCTAGCACTTCTGTGGGGTGGGGGGTGGGGGGTGGGGGTCACGCTGTCGTATGCTGTCATCGTTGCTTGACATAGTGCAACTTAATTGGTTCCCTGAAGAGTCATCCAAATATTTTACTGTGTTGCTACTAATTAAGATGTTCATAAAGGCTAGTAGACGTAGTATACCATGTAGCTGCAGCAAAATGAAACTGTAATAATATATACTTTAGGCCAATATTCCAATAACTATGAATCGCTCCTTTCTAATGTTGAATATTTGTCTAGCGTGTGCATGTTAGGATAAGTGAAATTCTAAATAGCTGTTATATGTACCTTGCTTTCGTTCATGGATATTGGTAGCCGTGTCGTTATTGCCTAGTCATAACAGGAGCTGTTCAAGTGCACCGATATTTTCACTAATACTTCGCACGCACAGAAGTAATCCAACCGATTACGCTGTGCAAATTTGTGAGCTTTTCTAAAGACGAAAAACACGCAAATCGTTTCATAGGCTATACACTTTCATTGTAATATTCGTTTGCGTGGAAACGTCTGCAGATGTCACACGGGAGAGGCACACTTTGTTCCCACGTTTTTGACGCCCCAAATCTATGTTTTGTAGGCAAAACTTGAAAGGTTCATCCTCGCTGAACCTCGGCATCGATTTTTTTTTTTTTGTTTTCAAGAATCGTTCTCACGTAAGCCTTCCATGTAAGAAGTGCCTGCACAGACAGACTTCAGCTAGGCAGCTGAGAAGACGTGCAACTGATAGAAACTTTGGAATCACGCGCAACTCTTTCCGAAGCAACAGGCTTATTTAAATCACACACTCGACACCGCCAGAGCTACGTTGAATTGGCGAAAACTATGAGGATGATGGAAATTAACTTACAACAACAGTAACAACCACGACGATGACGGCGGCCATGAGGACGATGACAACAAAAAGTGTACGGACAACCACTGCAACAATAGAATCGATGCCAATAACGACGGTGACGACAAGCAAGCTTCATTGCGGTTGGAGTTGGATGTTTCACGCCCAGGAGCAGTTCATTAAGGGTAGCTTTCAGTTACAATCCAGCACAACTCTCATGCGCTTATAACGCGACAATAGCAGCACGATGCGGTGGAGGGTAAGTTATCAGGTGGTGCCATGATGTTTTCCACTCGCAGAAACTCAGATAGGTCAAGCGATTGCTTTCAAGGGGCCCTCTGATTCCTCAGAACTGTTCAAGAGAAGTTTAGCGCGAGAATCTCGCCCAGGAAAGACATCTAGCTGTAAAATGAAAGGCAGGAAAGTTGGAAAGTTACACCACTGGAATCACACGTCGTCACCTTCGAGATCTAGCGGTCGGTGGAATCTGCATCTCCCAGTATCGACGCTCACACGAACTCATTTGAACATTTTGAACTGGAATTGCTTCAATCACTGAGCTTTCGAAGATCTACATAATGTTGTGTTACTACTAAAGTTTGCACACTGGCCCCGTAAAACCAGGTATACTTACAACAAAAAAGTGTTCAGATTATGTGGACAACTGTCACCAGTGCTATGTTACTGCTACTATGTTACGCAGTGTTCATTGACGTAAGCATCATTCTGTTTCTCTTTTCTTAATTTTAAAGCTTATCTGTGACAAATTTCTTCCTGCTTCGCAACGACGCTAAATTTTTTTCATTGCAGCAAAAAAAAAAAGGCTCTACCGAGTAAGACGAGTATAAGTTGGCCGTGAAAATAAACTTTTGCTTTTGTATGGTCAGCACCATTTACAATGAACAAAAAATGAATTCAATAAACAGTCAATACCATGACACTGTATATATGTACTATAAATATAAATACGCAGCCTTTTTCGCGTACCAGATCGAAGGTGGAGATTTATATGGCATTGATTGCCAAGCCTAAGTGAAACTTCAAAAGCCACCCTCCCTATTTGCTCTCTCCACCAGCATTGACCAAGAGACAAAAGAAGTCGGCACGTGTGTGACAAATGTGAGAATGAAGGACCCTGACTGTTCCTATCTCACCGACTCTCGAAAAAGAATGTGGCCTCCATAGCAACGGTGGCTTTCCCTTTAACTCCCTTGGGACTGAACTCGAATACCGCTCTTCCCACTCACACGCTGAAAGTTCCCGCAAATGGCCGCCATAAAGCTTCATGAAAAGCTCATTCGGTGGATTCATCCCCCTTTCACCAATCAACCCCACTCGCGCAAATGTATTTTACTTACGAGCCTTTCACCCTTACAAGTTCAGCTACAAGGAGGGCCTAAAGCACAGCAAAGGTTTTCTCTACTCATTCGAGAGGAAAAAATAGCCGTCCTGTGTTCAATGGGTCGATATTTTAACACGGCCATCTGTATTCTTTTGAGCTTGCAGCATTTGTTATGGAGTCTCTCATCATGACTTAATTTTGCTTGAACCTTTTTGTGATTTCCCGTTTTGTGAAAATAGTAATAGCTTTTGGAGGACGTTGACTTCGCAATGCTAGAATGAAATTTTTATATCATGAATGATCAGGTTATAACGTGTGGGGGTGCTGACACCCCCCCTGTAAAGTTGTCTGCGCCGCGTGGCGCACGTGTCTCGCCCCAGGGCGTTATTTCGGTGGTGACCACCACCGGGCGATAGATGGCGTTGTGTTCGCTCTGAGTACCACTGTTGGTAGAGTGGCAGCGCCGGTGGTGGCCCCTGGCGGAAGGCGGGCCTTGGTGGTGGGCGAGCGTTGAGCGAGCCTCTTCTGAAGTTCTGCGCGTGGCGGCTGCCGCGAACGGTTGTCTGTAGCGTGGGCTCCCGGTGCTCGGCACCGCGGGCTTCGCGCCGGGGTCCCACGTGGAAGGTCAGGCGTTGGCGACGCCGCCTTGGGTATGTGCTAGTGTGTTGGGTGTGTTAGTGTGGGTTTATCATGTTATTGTGTGTTTAGTGTGTCCCTGCGTTATGTTGTTTGTATGGTAGCGTGTTAGTTGAAATTGGTGTATCATTCGGCGGACGATATCGTCGTCTAAATTAGTTAATAAATGTATGTATGTTGTGTGATTTGTTCCGACCGTGTTCACTGTGTCCGTCACTCCAAGAGCGTGGCGTGGCGGTGCGCGCGTTCGCCTCGCCGAGACCCCACACTGGCTGCCCAACGTGGAGCTCTTGGAGTGTCGGACGACGGTTCTTGCGGTTCGGTACAGGGATTTTGTTAGAGCCGGAGTAGAGTAGGCCTAGGGGGGACTTCTTTGCTAGCGTCGGTGGTGTGCTTTGTTGAGAAGCGAGGGGATTGGTTTTGTAACGTGTTTCAATTTGTCGGCAGGTTGACTTTCTTTTTTTTTTTGCTCGCAAGTGTTCTTATTTTTTGTTGTTAGTTTTCAAAAACGTTGTTGAATTAGGACGAGAGCCATGCGGTCCGCATCCTGGGGTGAGCAAGGCCTAGAGCACGTGGTTTGTAGGCCAGGCCCGAAGCGAGTGAGTACGGAAGCCTCGTGGGTGGTCCGATTTTCTGTAAATAGCTTCTTCTATCTCTTTGGGCTCAGGGAGCCGGGCGTCGTTGCTGACTTGTATTGCGGCTCGACGCCGGGGCGTCGTGACACCGCCCGGGGCGGTGGACGCCGATCGCTCGGTAAGCTGCTGTGTGCGGCGAGCGATAGGGCCACCTCACAGAGTGGACGTCTCCTCGCGGCTGCCTCTCCTGCGCCTAGGCTGGGTGGATGCCGGTTGTTGCCGAGCGACTCATTAGGCCTAAGGCTCTGCGCAGCCGCCTGTCGCACGTGGCACAACTAGGTGGATCGTAGCGTTGAGGTGTTGCGCTCTGCTTACCTCACTTTTTTTTCTTGTGAGCACGAGTTAGGAAAAGTGATTTTTGTTTTTATTTTGATGGGCGTCTCGGCCGCCACCGATGTATTAGCTAGCAGTACTAACCACCGTACCACGTGGCCGAAAAGCCCGAAGCTCCCTCCCCTGGGCCGCGCTCCTTTGTTTCTTTCGAGTTTTGTTTTTTGTTGATGTATTCAGCGGGAGGGATGTCATCCACGGCCGGCTGTCCTGCGCATCGTCAGCGTCGCTGGCCAGGAATGCGGTCGTGAGTTCGGGCGATGAAGATGCCTGGGACCTGCGCAACTGCCTGCAGTCCGGCGCCCTCGTGAGTGCTGGTCGCAACTGGAAGACGTGTCGGCGCTAGCGACGGATCGTCGCGCCGACGGCAACGTTGCTGTTGCGGGGCCGGTACTGAGGTGAAGTCTAGCCGGAGAGTGCAGCTGTGTCGACCAGCGGCGGTGTCGTGGTGCAAGGACATTATGGTCGTGCGATATCATTTTTTTTGTTAAAGCTTGTGTAGCTAATTTATGATTTCGGGATATGGTTTGATTTAAGGTTGGGGGAATGTGGGGGTGCTGACACCCCCCCTGTAAAGTTGTCTGCGCCGCGTGGCGCACGTGTCTCGCCCCAGGGCGTTATTTCGGTGGTGACCACCACCGGGCGATAGATGGCGTTGTGTTCGCTCTGAGTACCACTGTTGGTAGAGTGGCAGCGCCGGTGGTGGCCCATGGCGGAAGGCGGGCCTTGGTGGTGGGCGAGCGTTGAGCGAGCCTCTTCTGCGCGTGGCGGCTGCCGCGAACGGTTGTCTGTAGCGTGGGCTCCCGGTGCTCGGCACCGCGGGCTTCGCGCCGGGGTCCCACGTGGAAGGTTAGGCGTTGGCGACGCCGCCTTGGGTATGTGCTAGTGTGTTGGGTGTGTTAGTGTGTTTTTATCATGTTATTGTGTGTTTAGTGCATCCCTGCATTATGTTGTTTGTATGGTTTAGTGTTAATTGAAATTGTTGTATCATTCGGCGGACGATATCGTCGTCTAAATTAGTTAATAAATGTATGTGTGTGGTGTGCTTGGTACCGATCGTGTTCACTGTGTCCGTCACTCCAAGAGCGTGGCGTGGCGATGCGCTCGTTCGCCTCGCCGAGACCCCACAAACGACATGATACGCTAATGTTTGAGCATGTTTTGTGAAAAGAAGAGCAGTTTATCAGGGCTTCTGAAAGAAGCAAAAGAGAGTGCCATATTTTTTACGAACACTGGCTGGAACCCGATACACAGACATAAATGACAGCTGACACCTCATATGGATGAACATCCCGCAAAAAATATCCCTTCAGTTATAGGAGTATCGCAGGCTCCACCGTTATATAATATATTGCTCAGTGTAGGAAAGGATTCTTGATTTTTTCCGTCGAAACCATTGTAACAAGCGAGCAAATCACTATAGCATGGGAATAAAACTTTACTCCTTATGATGGATGATACTTTTGAAATAATTGTGAAACAGCGTACGTCATTGAAATAGCTTTGCACTCACATTGGAACTGTAATCGGCACGGCCCGGTGAATGCGCCGTGCCTTTCTAATGGCGTGTATTACGGTGCGCTTAGTTGAACCGCCAAAGAAGGGCTTGCGGACATGTCAGAATAGCAAAGCACCGTCTCATCGAATCTCGGGTTTGTCGTGGTGCGCCGCCGCGAAGGCTTTCATGCTCGCTTCAGCCAAGCACAGAGGCAACACGACTGCGAGCGCCATGAAAAGGGCGCTAACGATCCCTTTTCGAAACGATCGTTTCTGTAAGCGTCGGGTTCTGGAGAGCAATCAATTTGGTACAATATAGATGTCCTCCCCTTCAGCTATCTTTCGTTATTAGCATTCGTCGATAAGGTTTTTCTGCACTACACCAGTTTGGTAATCTTGATATAGCTATGTAACTTGTGCTGCGTGGTCGTTGCTTATTCACGCGAAATTCATGGTAGGACACCCCGTCCTCAATTGTAACGGTGGGTCATTGTGAGACGAGATGACTAACATTATCATTTGCCAACTAACGAAGTAGTACACTTTCATAATGCACGAGGAGTAAGAAGCTGTGCCGATGAGTATTAGCTTAAACTGTGCAATAATACGGGCAACGCGGGGTATCGCGTGTTCGCTGCATTCTTTATCTCTATTTGGAAGTCTTTGTAGACGTTATTTGGACATTATTTAGTGTTGTATATTAAAAAAGACGGACGGACGGACCGACGGACGGACGGACGGATGGATGGATGGATGGACGGATGGACGGATAGTTGGATGGACGGATAGTTGGATGGATCGTTGGATGGACGGATAGTTGGATGGATTGTTGGATGGACGGATGGATAGTTGGATGGATGGATAGTTGGATGGAAGGATAGTTGGATGGACGGATAGTTGGATGGATCGTTGGATGGACGGATAGTTGGATGGATAGTTGGATGGATCGTTGAATGAACGGATGGATGGTTGGATGGATAGTTGGATGGACGGATAGATAGTTGGATAGTTGGATGGACGAATGGACGGATAGATAGATAGATAGAAGGACGGACGGATGGATGGACGGACGGATGGACAGACAGACAGACAGACAGACAGACAGACAGACGGACAGACAGACAGACGGACAGACAGACAGACAGACATACGGACGGGCGGACGGATGGATGGACGGACGGACGGACAGACAGACGGACGGACAGACAGAGGGGTAGGTAGACGGATAGACAGACGGATAGACAGACGGATAGATAGACGGATAGATAGATAGACAGATAGATAGACAGACAGACAGATAGACAGACAGACAGAGAGACAGACAGACAGACAGAGAGACAGACAGACAGACAGATAGATAAATAGATAGATAGATAGATAGATAGATAGATAGATAGATAGATAGATAGATAGATAGATACGCTCAAAGTGACCGAAGTTCACTCAGAAATGCTTCGCACTTAATACTCAATTGAGCATTCGTAGAATCTGCCGACTTATGAAGACTCGTGCGCAGTTTTAATGCAAAGTTTTCCAATCAACACACCAAAACATTGTTGTCTCCTGTACAGCTGGCTTTTTTACATGTTGAGTCTTTTTGAGGCTAAGTTAGCTTTAGGTACGGCTCTTAGTAACAGATGGTGTTTTCGTTCTTTGTTTTCTGGTGGCTCTACGTGAAAAACTGTTTCGAAGCATTCGACGTCACTTCTTTTACCACCTTTAACACTCCCCTACCTCTCCTTTTATAGGAAAAAGATTTGTGTTACCAAGTTTCCCAATGAATTGTTTGCCATGAAATGAGAGTAGCAACTGAGTGGCTTAAATAAAACGCTCAGTATCTGCTCTATGAAGCCTTTTTTAGTCTGCAAGGATTCTACATAGCCCTGGAAGTGATCAAATGTGATCACGGCCAAAACCACTTTCTCTTGAGAAACCCGCAAGCGAAGTAGCATTTGTCCAGTGCACTACTCGACCGCTCTAGTCTATAGTGTGATTACTAGTGTGGGCAAATTTGTTTCTAGAAACACCTCTAATTTACTTTAAAAAAGGCTATAGCGTAAATTACGCCACGAACAATATCAGGTCATTTGGAAAATGCATACTTTGAAGCATTTTAGGTGGCGTGGTGTGATTCCTAGATGCTTGGAATATTTCAGTGCTCTTATTTTGTGAAGTGCTGAATTAAGCTATCATAGTGGAGTGGCCAGGAGAACAATGTTACTGATGCAGCCACGTTCTTAAACATTCCTAGGCTTCCTAGATAGCCGCCCCGCCGCGGTGATTAGTGGCTGAGATACTCGTTTGCTGCTGTCACGCAAATCGCGGGATCGAATCCCGGCGGCTGCATTTCCGATGGAGGTGCAAATGCTGTAGGCCCACGTGCTCAAATTTGAGTGCACTTTAAAGAACCCTAGGTGGTGAAAGATTCCGGAGTCCTCCACTGTGGCGTCTCTTATAATCATATGTTGATTTTGGGACGTTAAATCGCACATATCAGTAAATCAATTTCTAGATAACTGCATCTTTCAGGAAAATCAGGAGGAGTAACTCGCTATACTAGCTTAATCCACTTTAAAAGCTTCTTTTAATTGAGAAATAGTCGCAGAGAGAGAACTCAAAGAGGAAAGGAGGGTCCAGTGTTTATGTTCCAATTCGCAATCGGCTGAACGTATTTGGACACTTCGCTTCAATGCTTGGAAGTGATAAGAATAAAGTAATGGTTAGGTGCATCATTGGTTGTGGTTGGCGTGTAGAGATTTGGAGTGGTTCTTAGAGAAAGGAAGAGAAAAGTGAGCCCCGTTATTGTCTGCTTCAGTGAGCGACACCGCCACAGGGCTCACAAGGGATGGGGGTGAGGAGGAATAGAAGGGGTAGAAGTAAAGGTATAGGAAAGAGGAAGAAGAAGCAACAACAAACTGAGGGGATAGAAGAGACAGGAAAGATGGAAGAACGGTCACTGGAGTCCGAGGACGGGGTACACTTGCGAGAGATGTTGTCGGCGTCTGTAGATGGTGTAGAGCAGGTCCAGTAGGTCAGAGCTGCGCTGTCACCGAAGACCGTCGGCGACAGGAGGTGACGTAGGGCCAGCCCAGTCGGCCAGAGCTACGATGACGCCGAAGGTCGCGAGCGCGCGGGCGCACAACCGGTCGGCGCGAAATCCAGGGAGCGTCTCGTGTAGAGATTTGCTGTCTCTTATATGGAATGTCTTGAGTGTAGAGTTAGTGCGTTATGTTCAGCCAAATAAATATAAAATAAAACAGTGACACTTGACTTCTCAAACCAGAAAGAATTAGGACGATAATAAATGTAAAAGAAATTTTCGTAACTTAAAAGAACATCCAACTTCTTTCCAGCTTTCTATTCAACCTTACCTTCGTTAGGGTCAAAGTGGTCTTCCTTTTTTTTTTGTATTTACAGCCAATATCCAGGCCCATTATTTATAGCTTTCCTGAAAACTTTGGCAGTTTCTTTCAGGCCTTGTAATCGCCTGAAGGGTCCTTGTGTATCCCATATTTTTAAGTCTTTCGAAAACAACCACGTTTTCTTTTTACCTTGCGGTTGTGGGAGACAAAAAAAAGAAAAATAATAGTGCGGAAGAAAATACATTCCAAGATATGCAAAGTGCAAACGCTGAAACTGCTCATTGAGCAAAGGAATAAATTAAATAAAAGCGGCAACGATCGCCGTAGTTGCGCTAATCATACCGCTTATTTCAGCCCCCTCAACTAGGTTACATCAATTGTTTCGTTATTATTTCGTGAGTAGCGCATAACTTTGTAACCTATTGGTGTTGCGAATCCTAGCATTGGCGCCTCACAGGTACGGGCATGAGCTGGCAGTTGATGCTGCATGAGGATGAAGAAAAAAAATGCATGCCACATATGCATTCGCCTAACACGACTCCAGAGTGAACGCCTTTTCCTTTTTACTCTTTGTCTATGTATTGATCCTCCTCTGTCCCCGTCGGAAAGCATTCTGACCTTAAAGTAGTTATGCATTTCCTTTAAGATTGTAGACAATTGCAAGCTTTTTGCGGTTCGCCTGGTTTTACATGGCCTCCATGATTGGCTCGCATCCAAGAGATGACGTTATGTGGCGTAACGATCTGCGATATCGCTTGTTGACGTCTTCGCGTGATGATGATTTTTTTTTACATCGCTTGTGCTGAGGCCGAGGGTGCTGACGATCGATTTTTGCAGTTATGAAGGCATCTAAAGGATTGCTATTCCCTTACTATAAGAGGCAGCCTAAACCGCGGTTTCGTCTAACCACGGTTTGCTTATGTTACACGGTAGCCAAAATGGTGGTTATGCTACTAACCATGGTTGCAGGAAATCAAGCTTGACAACATCGGTGTGGCGGTTACCCGAAGAACTGGCGGCGTCCATGGAGGTAATGTCAGCCGCCTTTCAACAGAGGACGCTTTAGCGCGGAGTTACATCATCGGCGAAGCTTTGTTGGCATAAACTGCAGTTCCACACAGTTAACCGTGGTTGGTCGTAACCGCAGTTGACTTGCCTGTGTTACAAGGTGATTAGATGCCTTCCACGAACTCATTCCATGAACGCGTGATTTCCAGCTCTATCGTGAATCGTGGCTGGTTTGGGGTTTTGTTAGTAACGGCGCAGTGAAGCTGATTCATGCTAAATGCGTAGTGCGGTGGTGACGACATCGAGCTCACTTTCGGGCCTCTCTCAGATGGCTGGCCAGTAGTCCAACTTCCTAGATAAGCTCGAAGCCGTCGTCGCATTGTCCACACATGTGCACACCATCTTTGTAATGGCTGCGTGAAAATGAATTCCCAAGAACGGATTTAATTTACACTTTCTCGTTGTCTCAAGAAATAGAATACTCGTATATTCGTCAGAAGGTATATGCTACAAGTACATGCTTGCATGACAAAATGTCTGCGCACACGAAGAAATATTGTTATGGAGATGAATATTGTTACGAAGACGAACGGAGACCTTGCCTTAAAAATCCGCAGGAAGATTGTGGTGTTGCCGAGGCGAGAAATACACACACGCACACATACATATTTTTGATCATTTACGCAAAATGCATCGGACTGTCAATAATTTCACTGACAAAACATTTAGGAACTTGAAGCTCTAACAGTAGTTTTGTTTGTCTGCACTTGTACTGATATAGTGATAACCCTCCCATTTTTAAATTACGGACCAAAATTCCACAAAGCTTTTTTTTTAGATTACGGGTCCTTATTTATTACTTTCATGTCTCGTCATTTCATATACTATACTTGTTATTATATTTTGATTTAAGATGTATATACTGCAATATCTTTTTATTGCGTGTGAACAAGTCTGTTACATAATAGTAAAGATACTGACTGCCTATAATGAATTATGCGGGTTTACAGAATAATCTTAGGGAATAAGATATCCAGTTTACTGTTGCATTGCTGCAATTTCTATATATGGAGAGGTGCTGCGTACATGCCTTACCCTGTCGTCAGAAAGGCTTGTGAGAGTGGTGGATGCTCTGTTTCCAGTCGGCAATTGCGATGATTGTGCCGGCGGAAAGGCATGAATGGTTGGCGACCCGCCAGCAGCGAATGCGGAGGAGGCAATCAGCATTATCTGAATTTCGGCACCAAGGTTACAAAGCCCAGTAAATTGGCTTTGAATCTAAGTACTATGGTGTTAACAAGGATTTTCTTACAGAGTGGAAAACATATTACTGAAATTAGTTTCATTAAAAATGCCCAGCATGACGATGTGAAAACCAAGATCATTGAATTAACGAAAAGTCACGTGGTTCCTTCTTCATTGCTTTCTTCTAAGGCTACTTCTCAATGATATCGACTTTCTACTTTTTCGTCCCAGTTTATTTTATTTATGGACCTCCGGAACGGAAGCATTGCAAGATTTTGGCACCTCATGTCATTTGGCGCTACCTCTGAAATCAGCCCATGTTTGATTAGCGATAATTTCTCGAGATGGCATCGTCATGTGACGTCACAATGGCGTCACAAAGTTTGACCGGCGGCGTCATGACAGGATGATTGTCATCACCGCTCGTGTTGATGCCAACGTCTACGCATCCAAAGATGGCAGATTTTAGCGTTTTATGAGACATCTAAGGCTTTAACCTTAAACATTGACACAAAAGGTGTACCAGCAGCAGTTAGAATTCTCGCGTGATCTCACTAAGAAGGATAAAAGGCTCCCGAGAAGTAATGTGGAGAAAACTATACTCACGGAGATAAGTACCAGAAGCGTTGACTGTAAATATTGCGGACAACGCATGATCGCATGGGTGTCTGGAGGAGTCTCTGCTGGCGTCGTAGATGTCATATCCGACGGAAAGGCGCAGGAGGGCAAACTCTCGGAGACAAGGCTTCCCGTACTTGACTGGGCTCATTCTGTGCCTAATGGAACACCAGGAGCCCCCTTCAAGAGATGCAGGGGCAAGCGGATACGCGGAATGCCTTATAACGACGCATATTGTTGGGTCATCAAATCCAGTGCCACACGAAGCATGCGTTGTGCGCCAAAACAGAGTGCTGTTCGCACAGAGGGTGCAAAAAGCACGTATTGCAGTGCCGATGGAGTTTATCAGTGGCAAACCATGGGCCCTGTGGTGCAGTGTGCACATACTCCTTTTAGATGGTGATGGTGGCTCGAGGCAGATGCGTATGTGTTTCTTCGAGTTGAACTGCGAGAACACACACGCACTTGCCACTGAGCTCCAACTAAATCAGGAATCGTATAATTATAGCATGAAGTTAGTAACGGGACTATCATGTAACATTAGCGTTAATTTATTTTGTGTTCACGATTCCGTCTATTTCTATATTATGTATTGCCACTGAGTCCCTGTTAACAAGATAATTTTATTAATTTCATTTGTTAAGCATAACACCACAACAGAATCACTCGTTCGCTGGAGCAAAATTAGAACCAAGTTCTGACAGAATCCAGCATACATATTTACTTAGAATGCCCGTCACGATGGAACTGCAAAGTGAAAATGCGTCGACAACCACGATGAAGTCTTCATGTTTAAAAGGACCAACAACCAGTTTTTACGGTTCCTAGTTTTTCTCAGCGCAACGTGAAGCTTACCGATCAGTGAGTCTAAACATGAAATGGTAATGTGTAGAAAGCCTCGAAATGTTTGCAAGTTTTTCTATGTGCAACGAATATCAAGACGTATGCACTGCATGCTGCTAACAGCGAGCGCAAGGGTGGCTTGTGTACAAGCGGGGCAGTTTACTGCGCATGTGCGCAACCCACGCGCATGCGCCATGGTTCAATTTTCTCCACTGGCAGCCGTGATTGCAGTGTCGCTTTTCACCGTGCTACTCCATTTTCACCCTAAACATCTAGCACGAACTTTAACGGGGCTCAATAACATACATACTATGAATCTGAGGTCTGGTGCGCGATACAGCATCAGAATATGCGAGTAGGGTACAGCGTTGTGATTGATTTCCTGTTCCATTATCCAGCTTCAGGGCCCCTTCGGTAGGCGGCGTGAAAAATTGGTTGCTGTTACTTATGACCCAGGCTTAAAATGTAAATGCTAGTCAGAACGCAATAAGAGCGCTGGAATTATTATCACGGTCCTTTTATTGCTTCTAAGCGGGCTTAATTACACATTCTGGACAGTTGTCGTTCCCTTGAAAAAATCACTGCTTGTTTACCTAGTCGTTTCAAAAAAACTTTAAATCGGTCTGAAGACAACATTACTTTCTACAGATTTTTGCTCGGGAATGAAAATTCTTCGTTAGATTAGAAAATTCGTAAGATGGTTTTGCTATATAGACTTTAAAACTAGTGTAGTCTTGAATTTGTGCCCTAAAAGCTACATCTCATAAAAATATGCAGTTCAGTTTTTATATTATGGTGCCAACGCTAGACGCAAGAGGAGGGTTATTTTATTGCTAGAGAGACAGACATGTTAGCATGTTCTAACGTTCTACCCTGTGCACCAAAGATAATTTTTTTTGCGGTATGTCACATGACGATTAAGGTATAAGATAATTTTCTAATATTTTTCATAGCCTATACGCACACACACACACACACACACACACACACACACACACACACACACACACACACACATATATATATATATATATATATATATATATATATATATATATATATATATATATATATATATATATATATATATATATATATATATATATATATATATATAATACTTCGTAGCGCATCGAACGCGTTTTCCGAAAATCGCAGGGGTTTGGTTTCTGCCCACGGCAAGTTATCTTTTCACCCACTTGTCTTTCTTTACATTTACATTACCATTCGATCTGATAACTTCCCCTATACTTTTATTGGTATTCTTGTCTGTTAGATCTCATTATATTGTGTCAAAAAGATGAGAAGACGAGCCCCTAAGTGTACACTTTTTTGCTTAAGTCATTAACAAGGGTCTCGTACCGACAGACTTGGTGCCTTTAGGTTGTATACGAGGGACTATTGGTCAGCTGTCAGGTCGTAATAACTTCACGTGCTACGTGATGCCAAATAGGCTCATAAGAGTGTGCAACACTCGCCGACTTGGCTACTGGTTTCGCTGACTGTCACTACCACGTAAAATTCACAATATATACTCAATAAAGTAGTTGGTGGGATGGCCACCGTAGCAGCTCAGTTGGTAGAGCATCGAATGCGTTAATCGAAGGTCGCAGGTTCGGTTTCTGCCCACGGCAACTAATCTTTTCACGCATTTTTTTTCTTCACATTTACATTAGAGTTTAATCACTTCCCCTATACTTTCCTTAGCATTCTTCTCTGCTAGATCTCATTATCATTGTGTCAACACGGGAAAACGAGCCCTTAGGTATACACTTCTTTCCTTCACACACACACACACACACACACACACACACACACACAATATATATATATATATATATATATATATATATATATATATATATATATATATATATACCCAAATGTATACCTATTTTTATGCCTAAATATGTATATATTTCGGTATCGAATGAATTACTGATTTTGACGTGAGGGGCGTGGTGGAGAGGCGGTGTGGATCACACTATCTGTAACGAGCAAATGGTGTAAGTTCCTCCGAGCGGTAGCTTATTATTTCCGTTGGCATGCAATATGACTTTTTTTTTTTGGAAACAATTTCGTCCTAATTTGGTTGTTATGCATTTTGATAACAAGCTGATAATGTATTTCGCAATAGCGTTTTCCAATTGTGTATACGGCTTACACAAACATATAGGGTTTGCCGTTTACAATGGGCCTGCCTTGTTCGTACTGCGCGTCAGTTGAGGTACTAATTTGTTTTGCTTAACTTCTTATTCGTACTTGGTGCTTCTCTTTCAAACTAACAGTGCAGGGGTGCTGCATCACGTTTTTATATTTCTCAACGGCGCTTGCAAAGGACACCTTTCAAAGTATAAGTGGGGGGGGGAGGGCAATATTGATAACACTTTCTCGAGAGGCCTATACACAGCAACAACTACGTCAGCAACGCAGTATAGAAACGCCACGAAGATCTGCACGTCTTTCTAAATGTCTTATACGTGCGGAGATTAAGAGGCGAGAGGCGCCGAACAATATAGCTCGCGAAGCTTTACAAATGATAGCGTCGTTTTTTTTTTTCTATTTTCGGAGGCCTAGAAGAGGCGACGCATAGTTTTTTGGTGAACAGTCTGAATCACAGTAGGAACCGTCCGCGCCCGAAAGCGCCGACTGGGTACTTAATCTAGTCGAGAACACTCGAGTGACTTGGCACGCCCCGGTCTAGTTCATCACAAAGCGGAAGGCACCTGACGCTTCTGAGTGCAGACGATGTGCGATCACGAATGGACGAAAGAGTCGGAGGTTTTCTCACCAAGATTTCCCGAGGTAGACATTGTGTTCACACGGTCTAATTTACAAGTGGGCGTCCAGCTTGTTTTCGATGTTGGTCTAAAGATTCGAAAGTTGCACCGAATACTAGAAAACAAAATGGACAGCTCGCTATTGGGTAAGAGGGTCAAAGTGCGCGAGTTTTGAACGCCATTATCATTATTGCAATTGTCATAATAGATTTCAAAAAAAGCAACTTCTGGAAGGCTTTCGTTGGCAGGCTGTGAGTGAAAGGTCTGGAATGCCACAGTACTGAATTTAGTATCATTCTGCTGATTTTGAAGGCGATCTGAATTACTTTAGAATTTCGTTGAGCAAATTTTCAACTTCCGCTTATTCAAGAATTTTGCTTTTACTAATTTAAAGTTTCAGTCACCCCTTAACAATGTGGCCGTATTCTTTAGGCGTTATCTAGACGCTGCTAATAAACATTTACTTTGCATGTCTGGTTCGCCTTGACCTATTTAGCATTGACATCGTTCACTAATTGGCACGGTGCCAACGGATCATCGACCCAAGCGAAGTTTCAATTTGCCAAAACCCACAGAGTTGACTCTGCACTTATTACGTCGGCAACGCCTCTTTATATAGACGGATATATATTTTTATCCTACCGATTTGAAATGCCACGTTTCATTTTGAAAGTAAGAAGGGTACGATTGGCACGTTTCTCACAGTGGGCCTATAGGCGCTGTGAAATGCTAATCCCGCTATTGTGACCTTCTTTCTTATCAACACAATATCGACGAAGTATTTTAATACAGTATAAAATAACCATACTATAAAGCTTTCAAGATTGGCGTAGTAGTTGAAACTCAATAAAGTAAATGGTCATTTAGCGCTCTGTATGCAGTGGCGAAAAAAAATTCGAGGTGGGACGGGAGGGCATGGTTTTGGAGTGCTACGTCCTGTTTATGTTACTGTCCGGTCACCGCATTTGAAGTTATCAGCTACACTCGAAGTGACTGCTGTATGCCATCTACTGGCTGTTATCACTTGCAGAGAAATAATATGTGCCGGTTACAGTTTCACGTAAACCACAGGAAAGGATTTGTACATGTCAACGCACCAACAGAATAAATATGAACAACGAAAAACATTGTTTTATTATTTCTTTAGGTTATCTACCAACCATAGCCCAGTGGCAAGTTCTTCTATGTTATGTATTTGGTTCCTTTCACCGTACACACACTGAACGGAGCGTGGCTGAAGACATCCCAGCCGGCACTTTCCGTGTTACCTATGTTCTTGCTCGGGATTCTAATTAACCTGGTCCCATAAACAATTCAATGTTTCACATTTACAACGGTTACCTTTACTTCGCAAGTACATCTTCTTTGGCGGGTCGGCTGGCTTCAGTATAACGCTAAATTTAGATCGTATTTTTTCCCCATTGTCCCACCTCAAGGTATGCTGTGCCTCATTGCAATCAATGTGAATAAATAGACTGTAGCTATATATTGAATTATCAAGAGAAAAGAAAAAAATTTGAGAATATTAGGCTTTCGACCTTAATGGTACATGGAAGCGTGAAATTCTACGCCACTTTCCAGTTGGAAAATAATGTTTCAGTTGTCTTGCAGCTTTTTTGGCCACCGAATGCAGGAAACGAAGATTTAATAAAGCCACCAGGGGCTCGTCTGCGTTGCACTTGCGCATGTTTTTGTGCGAAGGCTCTTGCGTACGAAGGCTCTTTGCGTCTTACGTCAGTATTTAACGCTCATCTTTAATTTTTGTATACATCAGCAAATAGTAGACATAGTATTGCCTCAGAGAACATTTAAAATAAAAAAAGCGTGATCCTGTAAAAATTCTAGCTTCCGAGCTGTTACAGCTTAGCAAATGCAAAAATTAATAAAGGAATATCCAGACTATCAAATTTATCTTAGTAATCACGTGGTCTGTACACCCGTTTAATAAGATACACGCAAATCAGCGGGTAAGGAAAATGTCAACGTCACGCTTTGGGTGGTCTTTTTTAAGTCGGTGGTGTTAAGTGCACTCGTTGCGAAAACAAACAAAGTGGTCAAGGCTGAGACTACACGCGGTTTCCGCTGCAGTGGCCAGTATATGCTTGACAGGTCAACCTTGTAATAAAAATTACTGCACTAAACTCTCACCTGTCCTAAACTTTTGTTCCGAAACGCCACGCCTTTTGGAAAACGCTGGTGATATTTGTTTTCTTGGATTGACCTCAATGACAAAGAACATAAATCTACTGCCCAAGGAGGCCTTCTTAACCCCGCATTAGGCCACGAGTGGCCAAACGACAAAGCCGAGGCAAACGAATGCTTGCGACGAGAGCGCAGAAACGAGAGCACCAACAAGCCTCAATAGTCTGTGGTACAAGTCGTTCGGAAAATGCAACAAACACACACCGCATCAAGCCGATTCGCTGTGTCTATCTAGTTCAAGGCGTGAAGTTAGAAAGCTACCGTATACAGTGAAGATCCTCTGGGATGCTAAGAAAAGGAAGATTTAAGAAGGCAGCATGCGAGCAAAGGACAAACTCGATAAAACAAGTTGGCGCTAAGTGCGTGAGTCATACGAAAATTGTCCATGACTAAAGAAAAAATTAAAAAGAAAGCTGCGGTTCGGCCTCTTGGCTCAAGGAGAAAGTCGGCTGCCGAGAAGTGTCTGCGTGAAGTGAACCTCGAGGGGGATCCGGACAAAGGATGAATGTCGTTGCGGCAATGACGCTATTGCCACCCAGTGATCGGGTGGACAAAGAAAAAAAAAAACAGAGAAGGAAAAAGGAAAGAAGCGAGGGAAAGACTGAAGAAAAAAAGAAATGAAGTAAGACAAAAGGAACGAAAAACATGAATTGAGAAATTATCGAATAAGTGGGAGAGAGAGGATCATATAGGTAGTAGCGGGGTTTAACAAACTAATAGAACAATAAGGTAAAGAAAGGAAGTGAAAAAGCAAAGAGATCAGCAAAAGAATGAATAAATTACGAAAAAAGAAAAACAGTGAATTAAATGCGCTGAAGTAGATATATTGATGAAAGGGAAGGGGACCTAGGAGAAGTGTGTGGAACCTCAAATAGAGTTGTGTGAAACATAGATGCAAAGCATAAATGGCAGCTCAACGGGAAGTGCCGTATGCATGTGCTTTCATCGGCCCTTATTCTGCTTCCTGAGCATTATTTTCTGATCATGCTACTTTTTCGCCATATTTTAGATGTTACTCGCAAAATCCCCTCGAGGCCAGTTTCATATATTAGTTCAGTCTCCTCTAGTATGTCTAAGGCCCGTATTCACAAACCAGCCTTGGCATTACCTCGAGTTTTGTTCAAGTTTCTGTCCCCGGTACATGCGTTACAAAGGCGCACAAATTGTAACGATGTAAAGAACTACAACAATATTGGTTAATGAATACTTTGTTCATCAAGCGCAATAAAGGCTTACGACCGATAAGAAAAACTTGAGGTGAGTCATAGTAATAAGGGCTGCAGCGCGAGCACGAAGGTGCTAGAAGAAAAGTGAAACGAAAGGCGAGGCAAGGAAAGCAAATAGGACAACACGAGCGCTGTGAGGCTGAGGATGGTTTGTAAATACGGGCCTAAGACTGCCAATTTCGTTTCGAGGAGATCGCTTTAGTATTATGAAGACATAGAAAAGTGTTAAATATATAGTTCATCTTGTAATTAGTGCAAGTAAAGTGATAATGATGCGTCTCAAGCTGACTGACTGCTCACATAGTTCACCGAAACAGTTGAGGAAGAGTGTTCAGACAGGTTGATGTTACGTATGAGCAACACAACTGAGAAAAATAAATTATTTTAACCTATGAAATCACGAAAGCGGTACAAAGTCTGTGTCGGATATTGCCCTTATGACAAGCGTACACGGCGAATACTTACTTATTTGCATCCTGGAAATACAAAAAATCGAAACAAAGTCTTGTACTTTATCTGACGTGTAATGATGTACGGAAGCGTGTTGAAACTCAACCTGCCACAAAGACCCATACAATCAGACAACGGTAAAGAAGCGAATTCATAATGTATAAGGGCAGGAAAAATGGAACAACACAGGCCATCGTTTTCGTATGCAAGTCGAAGCGACGCACTTGTTCAACTTTGTGCGTTTATAGAGGTCAAGTAAACACGGCATTGTTCGCTGCCACGACGGACGACGGACAGAAACTATTCTGAAGTCCCCAAGATTACGAAACAGTGCTGCGTACCGTCGATTGGAATTTAATAACTTTCTCGGGCCGGTATCTAAGTTGTGCAACTCCGTCGAGTTTCAGAAAACTCAACCCACGTCGACTACCGAATCATATTTTTATTAAGAAGTTGCTGAGCATTGAAGCAAAGAGCGCAAGGCAATCTTCTATATGACGCACTTTCTTTTGCGCGTACCTGCATACAACTCGGCGAATTAGGCTTTCGCGCATGAGGAACTGTATTATTACATTCGTGCCAGCCTATAACTCCATTGCGAGAAATTCGAAATGTCCTGGCCCTGTGGCAGGCTACTAGAGCAATTTTTTTCGATGCAATCACGGCGGACCAAATTTATTTCTCACTTTGGGAAAGCCTCATTGCAATGATAAAGAGATGTTCACATTATTGATGGTTTCTTTTTTTTTTAATGCGCGAACTCCGAAGGAACGGATGGGGTTCACAAATACTGTTCTCAGTTGGCCAACTCTCTTGAAACAATATAGAATACTAATTTCAAAGGAACATTTTTGTGTTATGCCTAACAAGAACCTAAACTAACCACCACGTATTCGATATGATAAACTGTAAGTTGAGCTCGTTGCGTCTTCACCACAGGAAGTTTATGGTCTTCCCAGTTCATGTGGTGAGAAAATAAATTGAATTTCTAGCTTCTCGTAAGTACACCAGCCTTGGTTTCAACATCACTCGCTTTCCCGTTGCGATCTTTCCCGTTGCGATCTTTTCCTTACTCTGCCAACCCAATTCTGAACAGCGCGTTCGAATATGTACCAATAACAACATCGTTCTTTTTCTGTCGAAGCGCTAATCAATGAAGGTGATGTTGCCTCCTAACCGTGGAGAGGTTAAACCTTTATGTTCCACCGGTCCGAGTGACCAGATATACGGAAAGCAGGTACATGCCAAGAAGCTCCTAGCGTAGCATATAGCCACAGATAAAATAGCCGGCAAGAGGTCTAAAGGATAAGTGTGGATAAAAGGGTTGCGAGGATAAAGAGGAAGAAAGGAACAAGAGATGAATAAGTATGAATTTACCTTGTATTGTATAGTTTATTCGGAAAAGGTGAAAAAAGAAATGAAGGACAAAGAAGGCTGATTTGAGGAGAAGAGGTATAGTAGGAAGTGAGAGGCTAAATCATAGCGAGGTCATATGTAGTATAGCATAGCAAGAAGGGGGAAAGGGGAGCATGCGCTACACAGCCCCTTGCATAGCATAGCCATGCATAGTATAATGCACCAGGGGGGAAAGGGGCGGAAGTGAGGTTGAGCAGGCGTGAAGGAGTGACTTAAGGGTGAAAAGATGGAAAAATAGGAGGGGGAAGTGTAACGCTTAGCCTAGTTTTGTTAGGTATAGTAGAGGAGTGAGGGCGAGCGTTCTGATGGTTACGATGAGAGAAAAGGTGAGAGGCAAATGAGAGAAAGAGATAAATAAACAGAAAAAAATGAAAGGAACAAGAAACTTGGAAGATGAAAAACTCCATCAGCATTCGCCAATAAAGTGGCACTTGATTGCTAGCTGCCGTCTTTACATAGATTACATAGCCGCTGAACTGGCATCAATATTTTTTCTCATAGAAGTTACCGCTTTTCAATTGGTTGTTAGCAGAACATCACTCTCTCTAGGCTATTTGTACGTTTCGGTATTGTGGTGGCACTTTCGGGCATGTTGATAATATATTGACACTACCATGTAAGAGCACAGTGCTTGACTGGTCGTCACTGTGTACATCAGTTGGCGGTGGCACTTTCAACACCAATATGCGCTAGTGTGCGTCAATCTAGTGCCGATGGTCTTCGCGGGCTACGTTAATGCATGTCATTAGCGTTGATTGTATGCATTTCCGCCTCGATAAGTGCTCTTCTTGAACGCTCAATGCATTCGTAACTTATTAAGACCAAATCCGTAGATGCATTATCAAAAACAAATATTGAGCGTTGGGTCAGCGGCGTTAATACGAGTGCTGCGAAAAAATCAATAACGCTTAGAGACGTCGCTTAGTCACAGTGGAAAAGCAGATAAGGGGCAAAGACGTAACGATTCTTATGACCATGGAGACATTGCCAAACCGCGTTAGCTGCAGGAGCCTGTCGTAGAAGCGCGTGAACTGTAGAAGAAAAAAAAAATTTCATTTTTTTCGTCATGTTAGGTTTGTATTAAGTGAGCGTAAGCTACACTGGCCGAGGTTGAGCAGTTTTACGTGGCTTACGGTGAGCAATTCAGCGCGAGCGCGAGGAGCAGTGACGTTACATGGCGCTCAGCTGGCGCGGCAAAGGTGCCAGCCCTCTAGTGCCGTGTCACTAGTGGGCTGGCGTTTGGCTCGCGAAAGACCACTCGCTCGCTAAATAATGCATCCGTCCGTCCATTCATCCGTGGTCGTCCGTCCATCCGTCCACCCGACCCTGGTTCATTCGTCCGTGCGTAGCTCCCGCTACGTTTTTCCTGGCATAACAGAGCTAAGAAACTGCTTTTTTTTAATGCGTAAGCTTTAGTTCGCCAAGCTTGGAGCATTGGGTGTAGCATTTAACAGGGCATAAGCTGCTGTGCCAACCGGTGGACACTGTTTTTACAGGTGAATGGCAATAGTGATGGAGTACGAGCTCTTGAGTACTGCTCGTTATTCTAAACTAACCCTTTTGTCATGGTTTATCCACCTCTTCTAACTAAACCCGTAAAAAAAGCACCCAAGGAAAACGTACGCGGGGAAATAGAGACAGTGGTTGTGTTGCTTGCGAGTCAGCTGAGGTTTTGCAGCGACTTTTGGAAGAGAATAAATTATAGCACTGTATATATATAGTTTGCTTTCCCACCCTTGTAGCAGCCCACTAAGGCTTGCGGTTCTTTAAATGGATAGATAAATAAATAAATAAATAAATAAATAAATACATCAATAAATAAATAAGTAAGTAAATAAATAAATAATTGAGCAAGGGCTCTTAAAACTAGCCGTAAATTGACCGATAACTTACGCTAGACGGTGAATGGTGGAACAGGTTCTAGCCAATGTTCGCTGCGCCGAGTCGTTGACTCGAAACGGTCGTCCTGAGAATAATTGAAGCTGTCTGCAACATTCACGGGGCCGATCGTTTTCGTGATGACAAAAAATCACTGATCAGCTTTTCTAAGTGTGAAAATTGTATAAATATTTGTGTTTTAGTAGTAAATAAGTTATAGTGAAAATTGTGACCTGTGAAAGTGATGAATCATTGGTCCATGGCAAAGTTTGAGTGTCTTTGATTGAGTAATGGCTCAAATTAGCGTCTGTGGTAATATTGAAGGCCCCATACTTGGGTTATTACGAAGGACATGTGACGGCTAGACTGCTACAAAATGTAGCCTGATACTCTTGGCCCTTGGTCACACACACACACGCACACGCACACACACACACACACACACACGCACACGCACACACACACACACACACACGCACACGCACACACACACACACACACACGCACACGCACACACGCACACGCACCCGCACACACACACACACACACACACACACGCACACACACACACACACACACACACACACACACACACACACACACACACACATGTATGTTAATGGGTATACCTAGTGAGACTGTTTTTTTCCTTCGGCCTAAGCTACTCCAGTGTTAAAAAGTTAATTGTTCATCCCTAGGCCGTAAGGAGTACCTGCTTGGGCCTGACTGCATACTGCCGCGCCAACGCTGCCTTGAGCGTTGTCGGAGACTTGCGCGCCATCTAGCCAATCGCTTGCCGACGCTCGGCACTCCAACTCGTTCTTCAAGAAACTACGCCCACTTCCCGAAGCATCACGTAATTTAAGCTCTGTTTTACGCATGAAGCCCCTTGGGACCTAGCCTTGTCTTCCGTTGTGACCAGAGTATAGAACTAATGAGCGTTTTTAGAGTACTTGGTACTCTACTAAGGGAGAGCAGAAAGCGGTCGCCTGCCATATTTACATGGAAATTCCGCAAATTCAAGTGGAGAAATGCCAATCCCAATGTATGTGTTTAGAAAAAGCGTTAAACCATTTTCTGCGTACTCACTTATGGGAGAGCAGTGAGCCGTCCCGAAGTACAAGAGAGAAACAGAAGTTGATTGTACACACAACTTGTACATACAAAAACGAAACGTGAAAAACAAGTAAAAACAGTGCATACATCTTACAAATGAATACCAAATACTAATTGATCACTGGGTAGGTTTAGAAAAAGGTTATTCTATCATGGGACGCAACAAACCCAAGGAACGAGCGTCCGTACAACAAGCACAATAACAAACAAATTACAAAGCACAACATACATTACACATTTAAACAAAAGTGTCCAAGTCCGTATGGTGTTCATAGTCCATGGTACTAATACCTACGTACACTACATATATACACTAATCACAATATGGACAATGCACATGATGATATATGTACAGAATTTACAAGATTTTGTGAAGATGTTAGGAAATATGTACAAGAGGTATCAATACCCGTAAAATTACATAACTTACAGCGTTAGAATGAAGTGCATATATACCAGAACTCACACCCATACGGGGCATACACAAAAACATAGAAATAGTAAACACATACAGATTACATGCACTAATCAGACATTGACAGGTGACCTGGCTATAGGAATCAGGCCAGGTGGAAGACTAGTCGAACACGTCTGTCACCTATGGACAGAAAGCGGCACGGCCATTGTCGCAGAAATTTTTCCTCCCTATGGAAGAAATATTCCTCCGACAGAAACGATAAAGAGTTCAGAGTAGAGGCCTTCCAGAATCAGAAAGAGAGCACGACGACGATGACCTGACACAACAGCTTCGCACCTATTACGCCATAAACAAAAAGCTCCCGCAGCTATAAGAAGGCGTGCAAAGCGACTACGCGAGCAGTGACGAAATGTTACAAAGCGATTAACACCTAGGCCACGAAAACTAGTGCTAACAGACTTCCAAAACACCTTTGCAATGACACATTGCTGCAGCGTATGCTGGTTAGACTCCTATAACGGGCAGTTAGGACAAGTGGAAGATGGGACCATGCCCCACCTCTCCAGTCTGTCCCGTGTTGGGTGTTGGGAGTACCCTCCATCCAAGACGCCACATAAAGTCACGGAGGTGACCAGGCAAAAACGATGCCGTTATCGCGCTCCACGAGACATGTCTCGATTGTGCTAGACGGGCTTGAGGAACCAGATGAAGCAGAAGAGCCGCCGTTGTATCTACAATGCGGCTTTCGAGAATGTTCACATCGGGACAAACCTGCTGCGCGTGTCGATAAAATGCTACTGCCGTTGAGTAAAATGCAGGCACGTTAAGTGTTTGCGGTGCAGAATGAAGCCGTGCATCTGGTAGTAAATAGCGTATCTTGGTGCCTAAGAAATAGCAGGCAAGATCATGCGCGGGGCACTGATCATCATGCAACAACCGAAGTGAGAATCGTAGGGCAAGCAGCCGGCATCGAACAGAGACGGATGGAAATGCGAATCCACCGCAGTTTCTTGGTTGCCCAAAAGCTGCTCGGCAAACCAGCTCTGTTCCACCCGACCAGAAAAATGACCCAATTGGGAATTTCAACGACCTAGTGATTCGTAATGGGGGCCGTTCAACATAAGATATGTACCATGCACGGCCGCAAAACACCGTCTGTGCTAAATACCTTTTTTCGAGCATCGGTAAATCATACTCTTTTGCTTCCCGGACGTGTCGTTTTACATCTTCGACTACTGACATTCACAAGGAGGCTGATATGTCGTAGCAAGCACAATCAAACCCCAGAATGCGAATGGAGTCACTTTTTTGAAGACCAAAAAAGGGACCTATAGGCAGACATCTGGGGAATCAATGAATGAATATCGACATTTTGAAAAATTTAACGCGTTACCTGAAATCGTGCCATACGCAGCGGAAAGTCGTAGGCTACGGGATAAACTGTCCTTATTCTTCAAATACAATGCGATGTCGTCAGCGAATGCTGTCACCGTCACGGTACCACTACCTCGAAAAGGAAGACCTCTAACGTATGGATCAGCGATTAGCGATTGAAAGAACGATTCGAAGCTGAGTAAAAAAAAAGTGCAGGGGATGAAGGACACCCCTGGCGAACACTACGGGTAACAGGAAATGGCGCACTCTCTAAACCATCAAGAAACAACGTGCTGCATATGTTTCAGTATGCCTTTCCGAGAAGCTCAACGAAGTTTTGGGAGAAGGCAAATGCTGCCATTACGCTAAATATAAAGCTATGTTGGAGGTGATCGAATGCCTTTTCCTAGTCAAGTGAAACCAAGAGTCCTCGAGCTGAGCTTGTTATCGTGTACGCAACTATATCCCGCACAACAAAGGAGAGACTGTGGATTTTTCTTCAATGAATAGAGCACGCCTGATGATGACCTATTAAGGAGGGCATCAGGTTTCTCAAACGCCGAGTGATAACTGCCGCGAAAGTTTTGTAATCAACGTTGAGGAGCGTTATTGGTCTCCACTCCTCTGAGCGAACCGAAGATGGTCATGTTTAGGTATTAAAACAATGCGACCATGGCGAAAGCTATCAAGAAAATCAAAGTTCTCAAAACAGCGGCAAATAACAGAGGCGAAAAGAGCACTAATTTCGTGCCAAAACGTTAAATAAAACTAGCAGGCAACCCGTCCAGTCCGTGGGCCGAGCCACGTTTTGTGGAAGACAGGGCCTTTTTCACTTCGTCAGCTGACGGGCTTGTGCAAAGTTCTTCAGCTACTTCTAATGAAATTTCAGGGGGCCTTCTTAACACTGTGGCTGTCTCGGTGGTAACACGATGTGATGACCTTGTCGTGCGAGCCATGTTGGGAAAGTGAGCTAGGAAAACTGTTTGATCACGTGTCGGCGGCAACGCGGTTGGTAAGGGTCTGGCGGCCTGAGTTGACTCGACGGGTAGAGAAGCGAGCTTTTCGCGAAGCGTGTAACCTCAGGGGGAGCACATGAATTAGGTCTGCAACGCCGAGGAGCCGCCGTCAACGACGAAGCTGCAATAAGGCGTAGAAAACGACACCTTAACTCTCGCTGCCATGCGCGCATCAAGGAAGTTAGCCGATCTACCCGAAGAGCAATACGTAGCTTTGTGGCAGTGTCCACTAGTTCTTCGGACGTACGGCGTCTAAGGGCCTGCCCTGCTACTGAGCAGTGTAAACGCCACTGTGTCTTGAGCGCGTCTCACACCTCCGGACCGGATCTCAAAAGAGAGGTGCGCAAGATTTTAGATAAACTGGATCGTGAAGGCGCGTCGTCCAGAATGCGGATGTCAAGACGCCAAGGTCTCACTCATGATGGAAAGGGAAAGTAAGCCTTGAGCGTCACTGGTCGATGGTCTGGTATATAAACAGGGGATGATGGTAATGTTACTACATCAGAGTGCGATACGTAAGAAGCTAGCGCGCTCGGCACATAGAAACGATCCAAACGACTAGACGACGTGCTACGCCGCCAAGTCCAGGCATACTGTGGTCCATGCACTAGTCTGTACGTATCTGTCAAAGAGAAATGGTGCACTAGGCGACGCAGATCTCGCGCGTTCCAATCAGAGCGACCCCATCCTGGACCTTGCACGTCATCTCGCGTGTCTAATACACAATGAAAATCTCCAGTGAGTATGACATGACGAACGACTAGAAAATACATGTCCAGGTCACGGAAAAAAATCGTTAGACATCGCTGCTCGAGCTGGCCCATAAATGCATGAAACGCGCAGCTTGAAGGATGATAGGACGCAGTCAAAAGCCAATACCCGTCCAATCCCGTCAAAGAAAGTTGATGATTGCGTAGAAGAGAGCGGTTAAAAATAATAATTCCAACTCCACTGAAGCGAAATGTCGCGAAAGAAAAATAACAATCCAAGATAAATGCGCGTTTAAATGCATAAACGTGGACTATGGTAAAGAAAAATTGTATTTTGTAAACACAGAATATCACAATGTTCTGCGCGGGCTATGCTTATAACCTCGGCTTGCTTTACTGGGTTACGGAACCCTTGAACATTTCAAGAAGTGTGTTTAAGAGAATTTTATTTCCGGATATATCTTACACAGCTCTGGGCTGGCGGACGCCCGTCATGGCAAGCCAGCCCCCGAAGAAGGCGCTAGCCTTCGACGTAGTCGTCCCCGAGGGGACTAGTCCCGAAGACGTCGTTGACGCGACGTCTTCAATAGTAGGAATCGAAGAAGTGTACTGCGTTCAGCACTTTGGAGGCCGGAACTACCAAGTTACCGTCAACAGTGAGGCCGCACTGGCCCAAATCGTAGACGCGTCGCACCTCATCATCCGAGGAGAGCGCGTCGCCATCGTACCCCTGGGATCCCAAGTGACCCAAGTGACCGTCCTGTTCCTGCCGTGCCGCGTACCCAGCGAAGTCCTCGCACAAGCACTCTCTCCCTACGGGAAGGTGCTGCACATCACCAGAGGACTCATGGGATCGCGCCCAACCGTGACCACTGGGACGCGATACGTCCGCATAGAAATGAAGGCTTCGTCACCGGTGCCCAACTACCTCAAAGTCGCGGGCCATCGAGTAACCTGTGACTATAAAGGCATCCAGCGAGTGTGTCGTCGATGTGGAGACAGTGGTCACTTCCGCATGAACTGCACAGCTCCGTTTTGTGGAAGGTGCGGCGTTTATGGCCACGACGGGAAAGGCTGCTCGCTGCCGTGTCGCCGTTGTGGGGACCCGCATGCCACCGTGGCCTGCACCATCAGGCCATCGTATTCCGAGGCGGCATCCAAGGATTTCCCCCCACTTCAACCAGGAACGCCATCTAAGAACAAGTGCGACGATTCGTCAACGCGAGCCGTGGTAACCGACCACGACCAAGGTGTGCCAATCGCGACGCTGCACCAGACGCCCACTGCGTTTCCAACGATTCCGGGCCTGGTAATCCCTCCAGGTACTGAAAACTTAAGTTCCCCGCGTCCCGTGGCCATTTCTGAGGAATCGCAGGCCAAGCCCTCGTCAGACGAAGCGCCTCGTGAAGACGGCGTCTCGGATGGGAATATTGCATCTGAGGCTCCTCGAGTTGCTGCTCTGTCGACAACAAGTTCAGGTGTCATCGAGGAGTCTACACCTCAAGACGACGACGCCTGCATCTACGAGGACTCCAACAGCACCACGAGTGAGGCGCCCCTACAAATTGACGAAGACGCCAGCTCCAGTGACATAAGCCAGGACAGTGGAGACGTCTTTGTACCATCCTCGCTCAAAAACCCGGACACCAAACGCCACCGGATAACTACTCGTGACTTAGAAGCCCCCACCAGAGACAGAAGTCCCCTGCGGACTTCGACGCGATCCCGGAAGCCCCGAGCCTCCGGTGGATCGCCTGGCCGGAAAAAATGACTCAGCCACTTGCGGGGCATTGGCTCCCGCACCTGATAAAGGTACCCCTGCATTTGCGTGATCCTATAGTATGTTTTCATTTTCCCCATGGCTCTTACTCTAAAAGTTATTACTTTTAACGTTCAAGGTTTCCGAAATCCACAAAAACAGGCTGAGGTATTGGCTTTCGCACGTTCAGTGCATTGTGATTTGCTGTTCGTGCAAGAAACAAATTTTTTCAAGCTTTCTGATGTACTCGCTTTCAAGCGCGCGTTCAATATTGATTGTTTCTTTTCGTACGCCAGCACGCATTCGACTGGCGTCGGAGTCGTTATTTTTAACCGAGGTCTTTTACGTGACCATCATGTTTCCTTCGATGCCTTCGGACGCGTGCTGGCGTTCGACTGCACCTTTTTCTCGTTAAGAATAAGATTTGTTGCCGTGTATGCCCCAGCGGCACGCGAGAACTCAAACGCGTTCTTCCTATCTCTTGATGCGTTTCTTTTAAATTTCCGACATGTGGTACTTTTAGGGGATTTCAATTGTGTCTTAGACTTACACGCAGACGTTCGAGGTCCGGGTCGCGGCCGGTCAAACTGGAATGCCAGAGAACTCGAACGTCTAGTGCAGCAATTGGCATTGAGTGACATTCATCAAAGTGTACATGGCAGTAATTATGCCTATACTTGGCGTCGAGCAGCGTCGAGCAGCCGAATTGATCGCGTGTATGCATCCCCCAGTCTCATTACCTACGTTCACGACACCGGGGTAATGTCATTGCCACCGACACCAGTATACATTAGCGACCATCGGCCGGTTATGTTCTCTCTCCACCTGCCAGCGGGGACACCAACGGTTCACAGACCATGGCGTCTCGATTGCCGCGTCCTCCAGGACTCTCAGGCTACGGAGAAATTATCCCGAGCGTTACGCGCATCGCTCATTGGGGCGGATGTAGCTGATTGGGATCGCCTCAAAGAACAGTGGCGGCATCATTGCAGTGCATCGGGCAGAGGACTTTGCACCCGTATGTCAAAAGATGCGTCATTGTTAATCCAGAAGATACGCATTGCCAATCGAGATCCCAGTCCTTCCACTGTAATGCGGGCATGGCAAGAGGAGCTCGTTGAACGGTACCAGCGTATTATGCGCGCTTCTTCACTCTCGGCGGCAGCTTGGCGCTGTAGACGTGCACCCTGTGCGCACCCTGAGGTGCTAAGGTATGCACGCAGAGCTCTGCTTTGTCCACTAGGCTCGCCTGCCCACTCGCTGAACTCTATCACCCCAGCTGCTGCGGGTACGCGCGACTTTCAGGAATTCACTCAACACTTTGAGTCAATGGCTAAATCTGGTGCTAATGTCTGTTACCCAGGATCCGTTTCTTCGCATCCTCTGCTAACAGACTTACCTCATGATTCCAACATGTCAAATGACGTCCTCCTATCACCGCCATCCGATGACGAAATCAAAGGCGCATTAGACGCAATGAAAAAGGGATCGGCCCCAGGGCCTGACGGACTTCCTGCAGAGTTTTATGTACAGTTTTGGCCTATCATTGGTCCAACTATGTCACGCGTCATTCGCAGGTGTTTCCAAGATATTACACTTCCAACTTCTTTCCACAAAGGCCGTATAACACTAGTTCCCAAGAAAGACCCAATGTCCACGCGACCAGAAGATTGGCGCCCTATTACCCTGCTCAATGTAGATTACAAGCTCTTGGCTAACATTTTGGTGCGCCGAATCAGTCCATTTCTTGCAACATTAATCGCTCCCCACCAGGTCTGTTCTGTTCCGGGCCGAGAAATACACACCCATACGTGGTTAACGCGGGACATCATTCAATACACTATTAGCCGATGTGCGCAAGGACTGTTGGTTTCATTAGATCAAGAGAAAGCTTTTGATTTCATAGAACATGGCTACATACTAAATGTTTTACATGCATACGGATTCCCGGATAAGTTCATTGACCTTATCAGCGCGATGTACACTAATTTAGAAAGTACCCTTTACTTAGATTCCCGTGAGAGTCACGCATTTAGAGTCACGCGTGGGGTCCGTCAAGGGTGTCCCCTCTCTCCAGTGTTATTTATCCTTGCATTAGAGCCCTTCTTAAGGGCCGTTGAACATCACCCGCAGATTCGTGGCTTACCTCTACCTGGTAACACTCAAGTAAAGGTCGCTGCATATGCAGATGATATCACTCTATATGTACATAATGAACAGTCGCTGCAGCATGCTCTTGATACATTCCATGATTTTGGTATTATCTCCGGTGCAAAGTTAAACTTTTCTAAAAGCCAGTATTTTTTCATTGGCAACCCCAGCGGTCGTATCAACATCACGTCGCCTTTACAGTGGTCTCCTGATATTTCAATACTCGGAGTTACTTTCACTGTATTTGGTATACAGGATAGCATCTGGTCATCCGTTGTACAAACTCTTCTAAATGATATCAAAGCAGCCAGGCACTTCGAATTCCCTCTCTTGGAACGCCGATACTTAACACAAACGGTGTACCTAGGAAAATTTTGGTACCTTTGCCTTTCTGTTAAACCACCGCTCCACGTCTGCAGGAAAGTGCAAAGCTGCATCAGTTCATTTTTTTGGTCTGGTGGCACAGAATTGTTATCGCGTCCAGCGTTAGCTCAGCCGCGAGATCAAGGCGGTTTTGCATTCCCTGACGTTTCCGTCGCGGCTTCTACATTGTGCCTCCGCACTCTATTGCGAATACTAAGCAATGATGACATGCCCGCTCAGACACTGGCTCGCTACCATCTGGGGCCATCACTACGTGTCTTCTTGCCGGATAGCCAAATAAACAAAGGTCCCCAATCAACTGAATTACCATCTTTGTATCGAGCCCTTCTGGCATTTCACCGACGTTTGGAAGCTACGTGCCCAGAGATAGAGGTAGCCGATTCTAAAGTGGTGGACACAATGGCCGCCCTTCTACGGCCCTTGGTGCCCCAGCATCGTCAATCTGTATTGAACCGCACTTGGAAACCAATAACTGCCGCAGTGTTGCCAGGGCATCTCAGAGACTTTGTCTGGAGGTTGGGCTGGGGCTTGCTCCCCACGCGAGATCGGTTGCAGCGATGGCAGGTTGTTCGCACTTCCACTTGCCCCAACTGTGTCATGGTAGAGACCAATCGACATGCGACGCTTGAATGTGTGGTTTCCCGCCTTTTTTGGCGTGCGGTTAATACTGGTTTTCGGGGACAGGGTGTGCGAACTTTCGTGTCCAACGGCCGATTTCCGCGTAGCCGCTTCTCCGCTCTCTGAATAGTTGCGGGGCTGTTCAGCCTTTGGAGAAACCGATGTGAGGCCGTAGCTGCCAATTGCCACCGGCGTGCCTTGTGGCCGATACTGGGGAGAATGAGACGAGAGATCCTCGCGTTCCTCTCCGAAGAGCTTTTCTTCCTCGGGGAGCAAGAGTTTCTGCGGCATTGGTCGTGCCCTTTCGTGAAGGTGGAACACGAAAGGATACAACTCATTTTTCGACCAACTTGGTGCTAAGCAGCGCCCGTTGAGTTGTTATATATGATTTCATTTGTTACAAATTGTGTTTCATTTGGATCTATTGTATCGTTATACCCTTGTATCGTGATATCACATTGAATATTTGTGTACATGTATGCCAACATAATCATGTATATTAGAGCAAATGTCTTCACTGTAACGTAGTGATGTTAGTCGTGAAATATAGATGTGCCGATGTATATGTGCCCTGTTACTGGAATGGTATGAAGCCTTTGTGTTCTGTACATGCTGTAAATAAACTTTTTCTAAACACATGTGCACACATAAAAGTGGACAATGGTGAACAATGCATATGTACAATGCAAGCTGTTATATACAGCGAAAGAACTTATGGCGTATCCAATGACGTACAATGCAAAAATTGTACAACAAAGACAGGACATTCATGACATCGAGATGATTAAACTTAAATAAACAGTAAGGCTATATGAAGAAACAAGGGGAGCTCATTCATTCACAGTGTAGCGTGATATTTTGAATTCACCTGTGAGGACAGTGCGCTCTCGCGCTCAAGAACAATATTGCACAAAAGGCATGTTTCTAAAGAAGAAAAGAAAAATACACACTGTAATGTCACAGTGGTACGAGCTCTAGCCCACCTCCTATATAGGGGAGGAAAGGTATGGACACTCTGTTGTTTTTTACGATAATAAATTGCGTAGACCACTGTCGGAGGAAAGCCTCCTCTCCCAGCATGACTAGTTCTGCGTTAAGATGCATAAGCATTATGTTTCTTAGCCGATGTATTAGGGGAAACATGGCTTTCTGGGGGCGTCCCTTCAGGCAGGCCAGTCCCCTTCGTTTCCATAAGATGAAGGCTCCGATAGCTATTAAGAGTACGACAAAGTTATCCCTGTGGCTAGACTTCCACTCCATACTTGTTTGGAACATCCTGGTAACCATGCGCCAAAAGGTGCGCACTACTATACATTCATGGGTCTATCCTTCTCTTTCCTTTTACTCCCCTCTCCCTCTCCCCACGTGTAGGGTAGCAAACTGGACGCATAGTCTAGTTAACCTCCCTACCTTTCCTACATTCCTTCTCTCTCTCTCTCTCTCTCTGGAAGACATGGTTCAGTGTTTTGACGCGACCGCATTGCGGGCATGTGGCGGAGGGCGCCACGCCCCATGCCGCAAGGTGGTCGGCCGTTGGTAAAGCCCCCCATTCCCTGAGCCAGTTTAGGTCACGGACCTCGGAGGGGAAAGACGTGTTTGTAGGAGTCCAGCGTCTTTTCGCCCGGCATTTCCGGCGTTGTTCTTCAGATAGGCTTTTAAATGCTATTAATTCGCTCATATCGGTGGGGGACATTTCCATAAGTTCTTGAACTGGAAAATCGTGTCGCCATTGTTGCAAAGATTTTATAACATGTGTGTAATACGCTGGTGGCTGCTCAGCAGCTGGTCCCGTGTCGTTTGCTAAACCAAAAAGTGTTCTAGAGGTTCCTAGCAGATACACTAGGAGTTGCCTGCCTCGATACGATGAGTTCGCTAAGAGTGCCCAGGTGTTTTTGAGAACCAACATGTGGCACATTACATCAAGGTTGGGTACACTGAGCCCTCCCCATTTTACTGGTAGGCGGACCAAGGCTCTGGCAACAGCTTCGGCGTGGCCATCCCAAAAAAAAAAAAAGAGCCGCACGCAGTAGCCACTCTCAGCAAAACCCGTCGAGGTGGTCGGGCAATTCTGGCTACATAAAGCAGTGGCGCTCTTATGCTGGATTTAATTAGATAAGCTTTTTCAGTAAAAGGTAGTTGAAACGTTCGGGCGACTTCAATGCGTCTGTCCACTTTGTGTAGGATTTCTTTCCATGTGGTGCGGGCTACCTCACCAGTCCAAAGGAAAGTTACACCTAAAGCTTTAACGCCTTGGACGATTTGGACGCCATCAGGCAACTCTTCAGGAAATCGACGCTATCAGCAATCCACACCCTTATGGAGCCAAATTGAGTGGGCACGCCTATCTTGAGTCATTTTGAAAAGCCTCCGTATTCGATCTGGCTTTATTACGTACTTTCACTGCTTTCCCATACACTTTTACGTGTAGCCTCTGCAATTATAGGTAAGGCATAAACACAAACAAACTCTTGCTTTCATTGTTTAAGCAAACGAGTGCAATAAGAGGAATATATGTTGAAAATTGTGTGATTAGCGATGGCTCAGGCCGACCTCCCTGCTTTTCTGTAAATAAACCTATGTCTCTCTTTAGTGTGATTCAAATGACATGTACAAATTACTATTCAAGCTAGGGACATGTTTGAACAGGGGAAGCACTGATGGCTATTGCAGTGCGTTATTGAATGAATGAATGAATTGCCTTTGGGTGTGGTTAAGGTCATGCATAAGTGCGATATTTCATTGTGGTCAGTTTTAAACCATTTTAGTTGCAGCTTTCCTAGAATCATTTGTAGTCACCCCTACTTCCCTTTTCCACCCCCTTGCTATACTGTACCGTGTAAAGCTATGCTAAGCTTCACCCTCTCCCCTCATACTTTTCGTTGTATGCCACCTCATACCATCCGTTCCCCCTCCTCACGCTCACTTTCCTTTTCCTCGCCTTTTATATACTATACTACGCTTGTCTATGCTGTGCTTGGTGGTGTGGAGAACATACTTTTCTTTCCCACCTCTTGGTAAGCTATATTGTATGGAGAAGTCCTTTTAAACGAAACACCGGAGCGTTTGTAGCCTGCTCAGCGCCACCGCCCGCCTGCTGCGGCAACTATTATAGTTCACACAGCAGCAGTGAGTGCTCTGGCCGGCGCTCGTTTGTCATCTGCTAGAGTAGTGGTCGCGTTCCAGCTCTTTGCGAAGCTAGCCATCCCCACGACAAAAGCTCTGTTGAAATTCCTACGCGACACGGACTTCACCAAGCGGCTGTAACAGCAATGTCACTCACCGCGAAAGACAAGACTGCAGGGACTATGACTGAGTGTGCGTGCGTGTGCTGCCGAATGTGCTGTGTTTATCTCTCTTCCCTCTCTGCTCCCTATCTTTCATCTCCACCATCCCCCTCCCATGCGCAGGGTAGCAAACCAGCTGCCTATTGGCTGGTTAATCTCCCTGCCGATCTTTTCCTCCTATTTTCCTTCCTTACTACCCGTGCTTTGAAATTTGTCCGCAGGCTGCATGGCCACGCCCAAGTGGAAAGCTGTGGCAAAGCTGAAAGGAAATTCGATTACGTAAAACAGTGCCGCATTAAAATTTTTTAGTTGTTAAAGAAGCTTGAGTTCTTTTTTATGCATGCGTTTCTCTCATATAACTTTATTAAAGAATATGTTTGCTTGCGGAGCGCGTATTTGATGTGACTAAGGCAGGTTCAAGTTGCTGCACTGCGTAAGCTGAACAAAGAATTTAGAGGCGTCTTGAATTGACGCCAGGAGAAAGCTTCCTCCAAGTGTGCAATTTTTTTCTCACAAGAAGTCGAAAGACACAGGTTCTTTAATTCTTTTAAAAACTAGCCCTGCTTTTAAATTTCACGAGTGCACCAACGACGCTTTATTCACCTTTCTGATGCAAGCCAAGAGCACGCTCTTTACACACGAATCCCCTTCCTGAGCACTCTTCACTGCTTATATTTGTGTTTAACGTTTGACAAAAACCATGTTTGTTGGCAGTACAGCCCACGCGTACAAAAAACATGCTCCCGAACAATTCTGTTCACTCAAAAATAGTCAAGAAAGCAACTGCTACCTACAGTCTTAAGTCCGCCCTCATGAATTCGTGCTCTCACACTATGCAGAATAGCTTTAAACCACTTTGCAAAGGCTCTACTCAGTCGGCTTCCCGAGCTCCGTCCTAGTTACTCGCAGTCACAAAAACCCTTCTTTAGAAAGTAAAGGACACCAAAAGCATCCCGCCCAGCCACGTCCAAAAGGAAGAAAAGCTCGCGGTGGTACCGTACGGTCACCAACTTTCCCACAACCCGAAGGAAGTGGCCAATAGGCATGGTTGGCGCGTAGTCTTCTCGGCACCACACAAGCTGCCTGGACTGCGTCCACGTGTCAGCCGCGTTGACAAAAAAAAAATGGCAGCATATCCACGGAGTGAATGATGGAGAGTGGGGCGAAGCATTCGTCTGTCCATGCGTCCGTCTGTGTGACCGTCCAGGCGTCTGTTCGTGCGCCCGTCCCTGCGTTCGTTCATGCATCCGCCCCTGCGTCCGTTCATGCGTCCATCTATGCATCTGTCTGTGTGTCCGTTCGTCCATCTATTTAACACTCCAAGTCCCACCATCTCGCATCTTTTTATCATATATTCCCCATATAGAAGCACCGCCATTCAGTGGAGATTCCAAGGACTAAACGAGTGGTGGCACACACTTTCTTACGGCTTGCGCTTCGGGTCTACTTCCCACCTTCAACCACCTTGAGTTCATGGTATATACTAGTTCACTGTATTCATGGCACTGCGGCCCAATGCTCGCTAAACCTTTCTAAAACCAAGGAGGTTACGCCCAGCGAGTACAACGTAGCAACCTTTTCCTGTCAGATAGTGCTCATTGTACATGCCAGTGGCTGCTAATGTGAAATGACAGACAGGAGGATTCAGCTTTTAATTTCTTACGGCTTGCGCTTCGTATCTGCTTCCCCTCTTTAACCACCTCGAATTCATTCATGGTATATACTAGTTCATTGTATTCATGGCCCTGCGGCTCAACGCTCGCTAAACCTTTCTAAAACTAAGGAGGTTACCCCCAGCGAGTATAATGTAGCAACCCTTTCTTGTTCGATAGTGCTCAATGTACATGCCAATGGCTGCTAATGGGGATCGCAGCGTGCGCGTTGACTAAAAGCCGAATGATCCTGTCTCTCATTCCCCATTAGCAGCCATTGGCATGCACATTGAGCACTATATTTTATTGTTAAACAACGCACAGAAGAAATCTCTCACCGGCACCACCTTGGAGGTCAAATGTTATACCTATTTCGGGTATGTGCCACTGGTGGTTTCGTACTATGAGGGACGCACAAGCCACGCCATAAGAAGCTTCGCCCCTAAAAGCCCGGATGCCAGAAGAAGCACACCATGACCTTTCTGAAATGCGCGATGGGTGTCTTTCTCGAGCGTGGGGCTGGCTGTGCAACGCGGCTTCTAATAGTGTACGAAAGATGCCACTTGAAGCCGCGTTCTTTTTGTCCTCCTTTAAACGCCAACGCCGGTGATTTTCTGATCATGTCAGGATAACGGTGCTTTTACGTTCCTTAGACACTCTTCTCATGTGCCCGATGACTAAAATGCTCGAAAAATTAGAAAATAATTTTTAATTACCGAAAAACCGCAATACCGAAACCGAAATCCAACCGAGTGCGCTTCCACGTGTAACGTAAAAATTTGCCTGACGCTGCCCGAATCTGCTTGGTTGCACAAAATGCCCGCCAGATGGCACTACTTGTTCACACCATCCGCGGCGATCGGCTTAAACGCTTACGCTGTTATGGTGATTATGTGGCGAATCATGTGTGGCTCACAACGCAACACCACTTAGAACCTATCGCACGTCACTAACACAGAAAAAGAAATCGCATGCTCAACCTAGGAAGCGCCGGCCAAACGCACACAATCCATAGCAGGCAAGCACACGCAGCAGTGGCACACGAGTTCTTTACTTCCGCCAGGCAAAACTCGACGTCACACACACACACACACAGTGTTGCCATTATTTCTGGAAAGTGAGGTGAGCGTTTCTAGGTAAGCTATAAAATTCATTTGAAAAGAATCTGCGAAACTCTCAAGCCCACAATTTGGCGTGAATGGTGCAAACGTGCAAATGAATGTACCCAGTGAATTTCAATGAGATCCACTGACCTTGAAATATCGCTGGGGTTGGCCTTTAAACCTGCAACATTTCCGTAAAATATGCTTCACACAGATGTTCTCCATTGGCGTTAGTTGCATTTGTCAGTGCTCTATATCCGGTTACATGATGTGTGGCAGCTCAGAACTATAATGCGTCCTACTTTGTGACCACTGCCAATCGACTGTATGCTTCTTTGTCGAGTTTGGGTGAGGTGGCCAGAATATGCCCTTTGTGACCTGTAATCTTTATATCGTTATATTTGGAAATTCTTTCTTCCACCTTCCACTCGCCTATGCCGGTGTCACGGCTGGAGGATTCTATGGTGGCACCTTATATCTCAGCTTGGTCCGCAAGCTCCCGAGTCACGACGTGTAACACGCATTGTTGCTGTCCATCGCAAGGGCTTGAGTGGATGTAATGAACATTACATCTTTGCTATTGTTACACGTGTTGGTTACGTCAGTTGTTGAAGTGTTGGCTGTACTTTTACAACAGTTTAATAAACATCCCATATCTAGTGGACAGTGTGCTTGTCGTCCAAGAAAAGACGAAGTGTCATAGAAGCTCGCACATCATGGTCGTGTCATCAGCGTAGGTACACTGTTATGCCGACCGCCTACGAATCACTATGGGAACTGTTGTACCACTGCCGCCTCCTAATGATTTACGCCCATTTATATGAGCCCGTTATTGCTTCATACCAGCCATGTCTTCATCCGTAACACATCTACTCATACTCAATTAGAAGCGCCTTACTACGGTAATCAAGTCCTTAAGTGCCGTCCAAAGTACACTGCCCACCTTGTTAACGGACGCGAAGAGTCAATTTCTATAAAACGCTTGAAGCCAGTTCACGTGGACGCTGGCGATCTCCGAGAAGCTCGGACATCATGTCCGGGTCACCAACTAACCAGAACACAAGTAAAAAAAACAAAGAAAGAAGTCTTTATTTGTTGGATGATTAAGCTTCTTTGACGGCCATTATGTCCGAGCTTCTCCGTCTCTTCGTCTTTTGCACGGACGCCAATCACACTGTCCACTACACATACGTAGTGCTAATATGCACAGCAAGCAACACTGAAACGTTGCTCGGCCCCGGAGGAATACGCCAACGAACGCTACTGCCTTATATTACCATAATCGCACAGAAGGTTGCACTTCGTTACGATAGAACTGCTGCTCATACCCTATAGCATGGTTGTGCTGTGGTTACATCAGATCACAAATCAGACCCTTTAAACGCCAGTGCAGCGGAGACAAAAAATTAGCAGCATATCCACGGAGTGAATGATGGAGAGTGGGGCGAAGCATTCGTCCGTCCATTCGTTCTTGCTTCCGTCCGTTCATGCGTCCGTCTGTGTGACCGTTCATGCACCCATCCACCCGTCCGTGCGTGCGTCTGTTCGTGCGTCCGTCCCTGCGTTCGCCCCAGCGTCCGTTCATGCGTCCATCCATGCATCTGTCTGTGTGTCCGTTCGTCCATCTATTCAACACTCCAAGTACCACCATCTCACATCTTGTCATCATATATTCCCCATATAGAAGCACCGCCATCCAGCGGACATTCCAAGGACTAAACAAGAAGTGGCTCACGCACACTTTCTTACGGTTTGCGCTTCGGGTCTACTTCCCACCTTTAACCACCTTGAGTTCATGGTATATACTAGTTCACAGTATTCATGGCACAGTGGCCCGACGCTCGTTAAACCTCCGAAAACCAAGGAGGTCACACCCAGCGGGTATAACGTAGCAACCCTTTCTTGTCAGATAGTGCTCAATGTACATGCCAATGACTGCTAATGGGGAATGAGAGACAGGAGCATTCGGCTTTTAGTTTACGCGCTCGCTGCGAATTTTTTTATCGTTCAACTACGCACAGAAGAAATCTCCCGCCTGCACCACCTTGGAGGTCAAAATGTAACACTTGTTACACACTATTACTACTACGACTACAAGGGACGAACGGGTGCCGCTATAAGGAGCTTCGCCCCTAAAACACGTCGATCGTCATCGTAACGCTTGGCTCAAACGAAAAACACCGCATGGACAACTACTCGCTCACTGCTTCGCACAAAACAGATTTCCAAAATGCATAGGATCCGCCGAATATTTTGTCGAAGTAGCGCACTTTTCCATTTCACGTTGCCACATCTTGTTGTCACGTGGGTATGAACGCATGTTTATCGTGTTGTCCATTACCAGCTGAACGGTCGCGCTGCTTAGCTCGTGAATGAGAATCGTGCATTGCGTTGAAGAGAAATAAACAGAGAAAGAAAGACCACGTTGATGATGAGTTCAGAAAAACTGAGTAACGATTTAGAAAACTAGGCGCTGTACTATGGTAGAGCATATAGCCATCCCGTGCGTATGAAAAAAAGTTGGAACGTTGGAACGACTTTTTAGGGAAAAAAAATGGCCTCGAATCTGCATGTTACACTGCAAATTTCATCGAAAAGCGTTTGCCTTTATGTTAATGCTAAATCGGTGAATGCTATTCTGGAGGCGCTGCGTCAGTGTGCCTCGAGCGTGCCGCGAAGGCTAACGAGCGCATCGAGGCACGTTAGACACGAGCGCCACCTGGCAGTTATCTTCGAAAACGAAGGCGTGCGTGTTCGAGAGAAAGATGTGTGTCTGTCTGGGAGGTGATAAAGTGTAAAACGCAAAGCGACGGGCAGGTGTCACCACCGTGTCGTCGTATCAAAGTGTTGGAGACACCTTTTTGAGCATCGCGTTGCTGTGTCAGCACAGCAGGATAAACGCTACAGTCCTTAGAGTTACATGTGTGTGCTTCTTCTAGTATAAAGGCAGATATACAAAACATCGACCTGTTGTTATGGTGCCTCAAGTATGCGCATTAATTGCTTTCCAATTGACAAGCACACAATTATGAACGCTAAATCTTCAGCAATATTGGTGGGCACTGCGGATGGTGTGGGCCGCTTGATGCCGTTTGAGATATCGTTGAGGGCGGACAAACAGACAAATGTACACAGACAGACAGACAGACAGACAGACAGACAGACAGACAGACAGACAGACAGACAGACAGACAGACAGACAGACAGACAGACAGACAGACAGACAGACAGACAGACCAAAATTTTTCCGCCGAAGGTCCCTGAGAAACACTATCATCTTTAAAAGTCACAGCATATCCACGGAGAGCATGATGATGAGTGGGGAGAAGCGTTCGTCCGTCCGTTTGTTCTTGCTTCCGTCCATTCGCGCCTCCATCTGTGCGTCCGTACGTGCGTCCATCTGCCTGTGCGTCGATCCGTGTGTCCGTTCCGGCGTCTGTCTGTTCATTCATCCGTGCGTCCATTCGTGCATTTGTCTCACTTTCCGTCCATTCATGCGTCCATCCATCTAGGGAACACTCCAAGTACCGCCATCCCACATCTTTTCATCATATATTGAGCATATAGAAGTACCGATATTCAGCGGACATTCCAAGGACTAAACGAGAGGTGGCACTGGCACACTTTCTTATGACCCTGCGCTTCGTGTCTACTTTCCACATTTCACCGCCTCTAGTTCGTGGATATTTACTAGTTCACTATATTCACATATATCCACGGGACTGCGACCCACCGCTCGCTAGATCTTGCTAAAACCAAGAGGGTTACGCCCAGCGAGTTTAACGTGGCAGCCCTTTTTGGTCAGATAGGGCTTAAAGTGTGTCTTTGTGATACAATTTCTTTTTAGTAAGCATCAAACTCAAGGCAAATTTTATTAAAAATTACGTCAGCAATACTCGTCTCTGTAAGGTATTTAATCAGAAATAACTTTTTATTTATGATTAAAGTGCGCGAGTTTTTCTTCAATTGAAAAGGGTGCGTGCGTGCCGCTCCTCTAGTCCGGCCATGGAGGTGGCTACCTATTACTTCGTCTACCTACAACGCGGAGGCATGATCTACGGCCACGTGTTTGTATCTTGCATCGTGCCCACGGCATCTTCTCACCCAAAAGTCATTAAGGATTTAGAGTACGAGGTGCTCTACTATGGGAGAGCATAAATAGCCGTCCCGTGCATATAGCAAACATGGAAACTAAGTAGAGTGTGTTTAGAAAAGTTGTTCACGATTTAGAGCAGTAGGTATTCTGTTAGGGGAGGGAACTCTCAACCAACCAGAGATTAGAAAACATAAGCCAGCGTGTGAAAGAAGGTGGCGCCAATCATTTGGTTGGCGTCACACAATCACGCGCTGGGTTTGGGCGCATGGTCTCTGCAAATGTTGCCACCGCAGCTGTTGCCCGATGATATTCACCTTCTCCAAAGGTGTAGGCTCAACTACCCCACGGTTTCTTTACTGCCACCTACCAATCAACGGCATTTGCTTATTGCATGACATCGAAAATTGGCAGATCCCACGTACAGTGGGAACCGATGATATGCGAAGCACGAATGAGGAAGGTTCATATGTCACTTTAAGGTCACCACAATGTTATGAGGTCGAGGTAAATTACGCAGTGCACGACTTCCGTGTCATCATTATCATGTTTGGTGTGTCGTTTGCCTTTGTCATCTGTTCACGTCACTTGATGCCAAATTTAGTATATGTGAAGGTATCGAAACGGCCGCGAGCACGCTGTGAGCGTGGCATGTTTTCATGTTTTTACGTGACACGCGTGCGATGATTATCATGTTTGCACCGGTCATATACCTTGGTCATCCATTGACGTCAAGTACCACAAAATGTGGTATATTGTAACGAACAAATACAGTGCCGCAAGCTAAAACAGCTATTTATTAATGGCGAACTTGTGCCCGTCAACTAAATACACAAAGGTTGTCAGCTCACTGGTCAAAACCTCCGTCAACTTCTCCTGCGTCTCGCCTCGAGCTGCCCCTCGAAAAACCACCAGCGTTCCTTGTCCAGCGCGTGATGTGGAGACGCGTGCAGCCAGCGTTGCATGGCGCGTTTAGCTTGGCGCGTTTGGCTTGTCAGTTGGTGTGGCAGAATTGATAAGAGCAGGAAGCGGGGGCAAGACTTCGGTAGGTGCCTAACAACATGCGGCATTAGTCCCCCTCCCGAAACGCATCGTCCCAATGCGTACGCTGACGTCGAACAGTTTTGTAAAGGAGTATTTATCTGATGTTTGAGCACATATATGAGTTGTCTCGTTCAGTGCCTTTCGTAGTACGGTTTCATTCGTACTACATGTACGACTTCTGGGCGATTCCTGCGTCGGGTTGAGCACACTTGCCCTTCAGGAATTACTTCGTAGTTTAGCGTGCCTAACTGGCGAAGTACTTTGTAAGGGCCGAAATAGCGCCGCATCAGTTTTTCTGATAGGCCAGGTGCGCGTATAGGCGTCCACACCCACACTTTGTCTCCGGGGTTGTACTGTACGTCTTTCCGCTTCAGATTATAGCGACTTGCATCGGAGCCTTGTTGCAAAATGATACGATGTCTTGCCAATTGCCGTGCCTCTTCTGCCCTTTCTATGTAGTCACTGATGTGTGGGTCACTCTCATTCGAATCTTTGACAGGTAACATCGCGTCTAAGGTTGTTGTGACCGTCCGACCATAAACAAGTTGAAATGGCGTGAAGTGTGTCGTTTCTTGTACTGCGGTATTATACGCAAATGTTGCATAAGGCAAAATACTGTCCCATGTCTGGTGCTCAACGTCCACATACATCGAGATCATGTCGGCGAGAGTTCTATTGAGCCTTTCGGTTAATCCTTTTGTTTGCGGATGGTATGCTGTAGTCCTTCTATGATCGGTGTGGGTGAGCTTCATAACAGACTGCATCAAACGGGCAGTAAATGCTGTTCCTTTGTCTGTAATGACAACCTGTGGTGCGTCATGTCGAAGTACAATCTGAGTGATGAAAAACTGGGCCACTTCGTTCGCCGTTCCTTTCGCGAGAGGTGATGTCTCAGCATATCGAGTCATGTAGTCTGTTGCTACCACAATCCAGCGCTTTCCCGATGAAGAGAGAGGAAATGGACCAAGCAAATGCATTCCCACTTGCTGAAATGGCCCTTTTGGTGGCTCTATTGGTTGCAACAGACCCGCTGGTTTCGATGGTGGTATTTTACGTCTCTGGCAATCGCGGCATGACTTAACATAATGGTGCACCGAATCCCTTAATTTCGGCCAATAATACTTGCGGCGAATTCTGGCCAAAGTGCGACTACTACCCATATGGCCAGCCGATGGGTCGTCATGACACGCTTCTAAGATTTCTGCTCGCAGTGATGATGGTACAAGAAGCAGAAACGTCTCACCGGTGTTTACGAAGTTGCGCTTGTATAGGACGTCGTTCCGGAGGACATAGGATGTCAAACCACGGACGAAAACTCGTGGTATCTCAATTTCGTGACCCTCCAAGTATGGGATAAGCGGGCGTAGTTCCGGGTCCTCTCGCTGAAGACGAGCCATGTCCGACACATTCAGAACTCCAAGAAATGGGTTGTCTTGTTCTTGGTCAGATGATGGAGACTCAACAGGTGAGCGAGACAGGCAATCCGCGTCATTGTGCTTGAGACCGGACTTGTAGACCACAGTGATGTCGTGTTCCTGCAGACGCAGGCTCCATCTAGCAAGTCTTCCTGAAGGGTCCTTGATGTTTGCCAGCCAACACAATGAATGATGATCACTGATTGCTCGAAACGGTCTGCCGTAGAGGTATGGGCGAAACTTGCTGATGGCCCATATAACTGCGATACACTCTTTCTCTGTCGCTGAGTAATTAGACTCAGCATTCGATAGAGTGCGGCTCGCGTAAGCAATGACCTTTTCTTCTCCATTCTGCCACTGAACGAGGATGTCACCGAGGCGAACGTTACTCGCGTCGGTATGTATGTCTGTATCGGCCTCTTCGTCAAAATGTGCAAGTATTGGAGGAGACTGCAAACGGCGTCGCAACTCTGAGAAAGCCGCTTCTTGTTCCTCCCGCCAAGAGAATGGTACACTTTCTTTCGTTAGCCGTGTCAAAGGCTCAGCGACCTTAGCAAAGTTTTCAACAAAGCGTCTGTAGTAGGCACATAGTCCCAGGAATCGTCTGACGGCCTTTTTGTCTTGCGGTTTCGGAAATTTTTCAACTGCTGCAATCTTTTCCGGGTCTCGGCGGACGCCTCCTGCACTAACTATGTGCCCGAGGAACCGAAGCTGACGAAATCCAAAGTGACACTTTTGTGGTTTGATGGTCAGTGCTGCCACGCGAATGGCATCCAGTACCATTCTCAGTCGGTGGATGTGCTGCTCGAAGGTAGAAGAAAAAATTACTACATCGTCGAGGTAGACGAGACACGATTGCCACTTGAGTCCGGAGAGCACAGTGTCCATCATCCTCTGGAAGGTAGCGGGAGCAGAGCACAAACCGAAAGGGAGCACTTTGAACTCGTATAGTCCGTCTGGGGTCACAAACGCCGTCTTCTCGCGATCTCGTTCGTCCACCTCGATCTGCAAATATCCACTTTTTAGGTCCAATGGTGAAAAGAAATGAGCATTGCGTAACTTATCCAAGGCATCATAGATCCGTGGAAGGGGGTAAACATCGCGCTTTGTGACTTGGTTCAGCTTTCTGTAGTCAACGCAAAACCACAGAGTGTTGTTCTTCTTTTTGACTAGCACTACCGGTGATGCCCACGGACTGTTGGATGGCTGGATTACATCATCGTTGAGCATTTCCTGCACTTGGTTCTTGATGGCTTCCCTTTCTTTTGGCGCTACTCGGTATGGGCGCTGATGCACTTCTTCGCACACAACGTCGGCAAGTGAGGACATCGCTGGATGAGTTTGAGTCATTTGTATTTTCTGGAGTTCTTCCCTTACGACAGCCCTCACCATTTCACGCAAGAGATCAATGTTACTCGTGAGGGTTGTCGACGCCGCGTAAACAGATGAGACGCTTACGTCCCGGTTGTATTGGCGCGCACGCTGCTGCAGGGTCTTTTCTATCATGGTTGCCTCTGATCTGAACTCAGCAAGAGAGCGCGGTGGATTACGCACCAGGCCTGCAAAAAGCTCCTCCTTCACTCCACGCATCAGGTGCCGCAACTTCTTTTCCTCAGCCATGTTCGGGTCGGCCCGGCGGAACAGTCGAGACATGTCTTCAATTTACATGGCGACGCTCTCGTTGTTCCGTTGGTTTCGCGTCTGAGGAGCGGCCTCTGCCTTTTCTTTGCGGTCCGTGTTTGGGTACGTATCAAGAAACTCTCTTCGAAAGTCGTCCCACGATAATAAGGACGCTTCGTGGTTTTCGAACCACGTACGTGCAGAATCTTGCAGTGCCACGTAGACGTAGCGAAGTTTCCTGTCTTCGTTCCAACCGTTCAGTCTGGCAACGCGTTCGAAACCGTCGAGCCAGTCCTCGCAATCCTCTAAAATATCACCATGAAATACCCTGCTTCTTGTACCATCATCACTGCGAGCAGAAATCTTAGAAGCGTGTCATGACGACCCATCGGCTGGCCATATGGGTAGTAGTCGCACTTTGGCCAGAATTCGCCGCAAGTATTATTGGCCGAAATTAAGGGATTCGGTGCACCATTATGTTAAGTCATGCCGCAATTGCCAGAGACGTAAAATACCACCATCGAAACCAGCGGGTCTGTTGCAACCAATAGAGCCACCAAAAGGGCCATTTCAGCAAGTGGGAATGGATTTGCTTGGTCCATTTCCTCTCTCTTCATCGGGAAAGCGCTGGATTGTGGTAGCAACAGACTACATGACTCGATATGCTGAGACATCACCTCTCGCGAAAGGAACGGTGAACGAAGTGGCCCAGTTTTTCGTCACTCAGATTGTACTTCGACATGACGCACCACAGGTTGTCATTACAGACAAAGGAACAGCATTTACTGCCCGTTTGATGCAGTCTGTTATGAAGCTCACCCACACCGATCATAGAAGGACTACAGCATACCATCCGCAAACAAAAGGATTAACCGAAAGGCTCAATAGAACTCTCGCCGACATGATCTCGATGTATGTGGACGTTGAGCACCAGACATGGGACAGTATTTTGCCTTATGCAACATTTGCGTATAATACCGCAGTACAAGAAACGACACACTTCACGCCATTTCAACTTGTTTATGGTCGGACGGTCACAACAACCTTAGACGCGATGTTACCTGTCAAAGATTCGAATGAGAGTGACCCGCACATCAGTGACTACATAGAAAGGGCAGAAGAGGCACGGCAATTGGCAAGACATCGTATCATTTTGCAACAAGGCTCCGATGCAAGTCGCTATAATCTGAAGCGGAAAGACGTACAGTACAACCCTGGAGACAAAGTGTGGGTGTGGACGCCTATACGCGCACCTGGCCTATCAGAAAAACTGATGCGGCGCTATTTCGGCCCTTACAAAGTACTTCGCCAGTTAGGCACGCTAAACTACGAAGTAATTCCTGAAGGGCAAGTGTGCTCAACCCGACGCAGGAATCGCCCAGAAGTCGTACATGTAGTACGAATGAAACCGTACTACGAAAGGCACTGAACGAGACAACTCATATATGTGCTCAAACATCAGATAAATACTCCTTTACAAAACTGTTCGACGTCAGCGTACGCATCGGGACGATGCGTTTCGGGAGGGGGACTAATGCCGCATGTTGTTAGGCACCTACCGAAGTCTTGCCCCCGCTTCCTGCTCTTATCAATTCTGCCACACCAACTGACAAGCCAAACGCGCCAAGCTAAACGCGCCATGCAACGCTGGCTGCACGCGTCTCCACATCACGCGCTGGACAAGGAACGCTGGTGGTTTTTCGAGGGGCAGCTCGAGGCGAGACGCAGGAGAAGTTGACGGAGGTTTTGACCAGTGAGCTGACAACCTTTGTGTATTTAGTTGACGGGCACAAGTTCGCCATTAATAAATAGCTGTTTTAGCTTCCGGCACTGTATTTGTTCGTTACAAACTCTGCTTCTTGTACCACCATCACTGCGAGCAGAAATCTTAGAAGCGTGTCATGACGACCCATCGGCTGGCCATATGGGTAGTAGTCGCACTTTGGCCAGAATTCGCCGCAAGTATTATTGGCCGAAATTAAGGCATTCGGTGCACCATTATGTTAAGTCATGCCGCGATTGCCAGAGACGTAAAATACCCCGCACCTCCACCAGTTTGTAACGAACAAATACAGTGCCGGAAGCTAAAACAGCTATTCATTAATGGCGAACTTGTGCCCGTCAACTAAATACACAAAGGTTGTCAGCTCACTGGTCAAAACCTCCATCAACTTCTCCTGCGTCTCGCCTCGAGCTGCCCCTCGAAAAACCACGAGGGTTCCTTGTCCAGCGCGTGATGTGGAGACGCGTGCAGCCAGCGTTGCATGGCGCGTTTAGCTTGGCGCGTTTGGCTTGTCAGTTGGTGTGGCAGAATTCATAAGAGCAGGAAGCGGGGGAAAGACTTCGGTAGGTGCCTAACAACATGCGGCAATATGTTGAGCTAGCGAAACTACCGCGAGTCCATCATGAAGGGCCCTATATATGCTCCAACGTAACGTTGGCTCGCGCGCACGCACCCTGGGCACAGTGACGCTACGTTAGCAAAACGCAAGCACTGTGTGGTCTGACGCCAGGCGCGACCGGCGCGACCAGCGTCCGTGGGCGCGGCCCGACGGCAACCGGTGCGAAATGCGACAAGCTGCTTTTCGCGCCGATGCGTTACCCAGACAGCACTGCGTCTGCCTCTTTCCTGAGTGAGGGTAAGCCCGCGCTCAAATGCGCATGCGTCAAAGCAACGCTGGGCGGCACACGCCTGCAAGTATATAACAGGACCAACGACTGGCGAGGCACACATCCAAACATGATGATCATGATACAGAGGTCGTTTACGGAATAATTTACCTCCACTTCGTAATGTTGTGGAGGTTTTAAAGTGACATAATAACCTTCCTCATTCGTTCTTCGCATATCATCGATTCACACTGTACGTGGGATCTGCCAATTTTTTTTTTCAAGTAGAAGAGGTTGGGGCACTTTTGCGGTGACAGTCCGTACGGAAATAAATTGACAGTCTCATAGAACGCTGGCACTCCGTTCGTTTTGTTCGATTACTAAACTGTAGAGGCCACGGACAGTCCATGTTGCAGGGTCCCTGGAGGCTTTTTTGGCGTCAATGCACCACTCGAAGATGCATTTCGCAAGATGATAATGGTTAGTACGTTGGTGACTCTTCCCCAGTAAGGTAATGAGTTGTCGCCTACCTCTTGTCTTTGTTACCTGCGTTGTTCACTGTCCGCTCACGCACTGTCTGTTCAAAATATCTGAGTGGGCATGACGGGGTAGGCATTTCGGTTAACCAGTCCGCTACTAGCCAGCCAAGCTGCCTCCTCAAGGAACTTTATTGGCGAGCATGGTAAGCATTCGCTACACTGTGTTACATTCATACGAAGTCGACTGACACTGACTTCAAGGAAATTTAGCTTTGTACAATGCATAATTGATTGCGTAGAAAAACTACATTCATATGGCCCTTGCCCGTCAAAGAAATATACATGTCTTGTAATCGGTGGAAGATACAAGTCCTACAACCTCTGCTTTTCGTGGATAATAAAGCGAGCTTGACGACCGGCTGGATTTCGACTTGCGAATAATTTCAGTGAAAGAGCTTTTCATGCATAGGAGCTGTTGTGCTACCGAAGAGCGACTTCTTGAACGATGCGGTATATTGGCATAGTATATCGAGTCCTGCACTGTTACTTCTCTTAGACAATGCTCAAAATATATACTGCATACTCTCTACAGCGGATAGCATGAACCGACGCACTATTGACGCCAAATAACTTTTCCATCACGCTTCCTCCTTAGGAGTTTCAACACCGAACGCGAGCAGAGTGCGCATCACCTCGGTACGTCACGCAATTATACTCCAATATATATATATATATATATATATATATATATATATATATATATATATATATATATATATATATATATATATATATATATATATATATATATATATATATATGTATATATATATGTATATATATATATATATATATATATATATATATATATATATATATATATATATATATATATATATATATATATATATAATTCTTGAGCACAGATTAGAAAATTTGACACAAGGTGAACGACGGGAAACTTCAAAGTCTTTATCACGAAACGCTTTTCACTTCGTTCAGCTCGTTACACTAATGGAAGATTGCTGCACCTACGCTTTACGGTTTCACTTCTTCGCTTTCTAACACCCGGCATGAACGTCGTCAACGTAGCCTTTATGGAATCGTGTCTCGGGGTTCTATCGAATCCAGTCGCAGCTCCTGTCACCCGCACGTACTCGGCCTGAGGGCTTTTAAAGCGCCGGTCCGCTGCCTTCTCATCTTCGCACCTCACAGACTACCTCCATATTGCAGCATTTCCACGTGTGCTATTTCAAAGTGGCATTTCAGTTTAGGTGCGAGAGATTTCCACATTTTTAGTTCTCGCTCCTCTTTTACTGCTGTACCATCGGCAAACTTCATTTTGTTTGTTTCGCTCCCCGCTTCGAATTACATTTATTGGAATTGCTTTTCGCGGTTTCGCTCGATGCGCTCCTCTAACTTCCGTTTCCTGATACGTGCCCTCGGGCCAGCACTTTGTCTTTTACAGCTTTTCATCGCCTCAGGGTGCTGCGGGCAGCCAGCCCATTATTTACTGTCAGAGGTGCACTTAGAAAAATGAATCTTTGTTATATTTACCGAGCATTGAAGGAAGCTTTCATCGCAGTTCACGAGACTCTGCTCCCCGTGGAATAACCTAATCCGTTAGACGAACCTACTAACTTTATTATGCTTATGTTGTCAGCACATTCTGGCATTTAATGAAATTGTCTCTTCCATTTGCTGTAATACTGAGTGCTAGCTCTAATATTCGAGCGTTGGGAACAGCACATTTCTGCACATCCGTGAAGTGCTTGTGCTATCAAAGCCGACTTTCAATTGTGCTCCTAAATGCCTAATGTGTTCTGGTCGCAGCACCTGAAGTCGACGCCGATCATTTATATTCCTATGGTTGTGTTAGCAAGCGAATACAAATGCACAGAAAGGAGGTAGAAGTGCCCAGACAAGGCTTAACCAACATTCACTGTAAACGTGCCAGTTCTCATGGGCAATGTATCTCACGAAAGCACGCTCTAGTTCATGCATGATAAATACATGCACACATTTGAACATATATCTGATATGCAATGTCGCAGACTATGTTATCTGCGCACACTGAACAAATTACGGAGCCGGCAAAGGCGGTTACTTGCAGCATACCTGAACGCTTTTGACGTATTTCACTTACGCGCATATATATTGACGTATACGGGAACAAATAGAACGCAAGTGATTTGTGCCTCAGATGCAAAAGATGCCCCTATACGTGGCGCAGTTAGAGGGCGCTAATAGCTATAAAGTAGCTGCATATCTCATCTGCGCGTGGTAGAAGTAGCAATTTATTTTGAAAGCACGCAGCAATTATTGTTGGTTTCCAAGAAATTCGCGAGTATTACTATTAATGTTTAGAGATTGTACAGCTGCCCAAATATTTAGCTGTCGTGCTTAGCAGTGATATTTCTTTCTGTGAGTGATATTGAAACAAACGAAGTTGCAAACCAATTTTGTGGGCATGTGTTTCGTCGTAATCAACTTATTGCATTCTTTCGCGAACTTAATTAGGTCAAATGACGAAAAAACGCAGTAAACAATGCCCGCTCCTGAACGATAGTTAAATATTGGCACCAATGTAGATTTAATGACGCGTCGTTGTTGCTATTTATTGACTTTCTTGATGAAAGATTGTCAGGACAGGACTTAAAAACAGTGATCAAAAAGAAGCACTGAAAAGAACAAGTGAGCTGCAGTAATATTCTTTTGGAACTCCAAGTGTCTTATAGTTCCTATTTTACTGAAAAACTCTCCTTGTTAAAATTTTCGGTGATGGTCCCCTGTGGTTGTATTTGTTGATGGGTAAATAAGCGAAATAAATTTTGGTTTGAAATAAACAATTACTGCTTCATATGCCCGTGTCAGCATCATAGGTCTTTGAGGTTGGTAGACAAAATGTACCGACACGTAAGATCCATAATTACTTTTTTTCTGAGCATGATGCTATCGTTATTCTAACGGTGTAGTTAATTGCGACAAAGGGTGCGCCAAGTCACTCATAATTTTAGGAATTAAGTAAAGCTCTATTTAATGTGTCTCAAGGTTATCACATGCTGCTCCCTGCATGCGTTTGTAGTTATCCAGCAGTTAAACGCCAGAAAGTGTTTATTGAAACCAAACATGTTTAAAGGCGGACTATTTAACTAAATAGCACGCACATAGACGTTAATACGTCTATTTGTTCTTTGCTTTTCAAGGTCACGTCATTCTTACAGTACTATTTTCTGTGACGAATGTATGGTCAGTATGTTATTTCCTTTGTGTCTCTAAAATTAACTAACTAACTAATTAACTAACTGATTAACTATTGAAACTAACTGACAAAATAAAAACTAATAGTTGTTTCATGTACGAGGAAAACCAATTAGCGAACATCTTTACAAATGGGACGCAAATGACTGTATATACGTCCGATCTCGCCGCTGGCTTTCATGAAGGCGTATAAAGCGAGGTGTGGGTGGCGAGATCGTCTGTTGCGCTAGCGCGATGGCGGAAACGACTGAACGAGAGTGTGCGGCGCGGGCAGCGCATCTAGTGTGCCCTAATGCGTGCGCAAAACGAGCATAAAGGTACCCTAAGTGCAGCACGAGCCATCTAGAGTCCGCCGCGTCTGCGCTCGCAGTGGGACTGCACCTGCTGTTTTGCTCGGTGCGCGTGCCCGACGCAGGGAGCTTCGACGGCGACAATGCAGTGCCAGATTCAGGAGCTTTGCACCAAAGAAGTATATATATATATATATATGAGATCTAACAGACAGTAATGCCAGGGAATGTACAGGGGAAGTTATTAAAGCCAATGGAATGTAATTAAGAAGAAAGAAAAGTGGAAACGCGTTATTCGAAGGCCGTAGGTTCGATTCCTGCTCACAGTTGGTAATTTTTTCATCCACTTTTCTTTCTTCTTATTTACATTCCATTGGCTTTAATAACTTCCCCTGTACATTCCTTGGCATTACTGTCTGTTAGATCTCATTAATATTGTGTTAAAACATGGAAAAACGAGCCCTTAGGTATACACTTCTTTTCCTTATTTTATATATATATATATATATATATATATATATATATATATATATATATATATATATATATATATATATATATATATATATATATATATATATATATATATATATATATATATATATATGTGACGTATGAAGCGATGGTTGGTAGAAGCTGATGAGGAAGAAGAGCAGAAAGGAATAAACATGGCGTATGAGCCAGGCCACGTCACCCACTCATCAGAGCGTCACACAAGTCGACAGGATGGAGACCTGCCTGCCCCTTCATCAGTCGCTCAGCATCGACGCAGTTCTACGCAAGACACCCTGACCACACATGGACAACCGTGCAAGCGCCTAGCAATACCCATCGACCAGCATCATGTCAGAAGCATCTACTGACCTTCCCATCCCCAAGTACACCGGAGCAGCGGACGATGGACCCGTACAAGACTGGTTCAACCTGTTCGAGCTCCACGCTGACGCTGCATCATGGTCGGAACGGGAGATGGTTACGAACTTCAGCGACTACGTCACTGGTAAGGCATTTAAATTTTACCTCACCCACATATTCGACAACGACGAGTCTTGGCAAAAGATAAAAGAAGAAATTATCATCTGGTTTTAAGACTATAATGAAGATTCGATTAAAACACGCACTCTCAATGCATTCGAACTCCGTCATCGCAGTCATAAGCAGCCTTCACGCATTCGACCACGGATCATGGATTTACGATTCCCGTCAGGTGAAGCTAGCCACGTGCTAATGGAAAGACCACGCGATCGTTTTCACAACATTCCACCTGGTTCCTCATCAGCGCAATTATCGCCAATGCTTAACTCTTCGCTGCATAAAAGATTTGAATCCACTATTTATGACCCAGGTGCATTTAATACTTCGTGTGGCATGCGTACCTTGCAAACTAACTTGGTATCACGTGTCATCAACATTACTGATAAACCTGAGGAAGCACCTCATAAGACCGTCGCATTTACGCATGATGAGTTAGTAAATCCGCGTGGAACCAAACCAGACAACAAATGTTCACAGAAATCTTATTCGGTCAAAGTATTCAGCTCAGCAGCTCAACAAAGACAGAAGCATTCACAATCAGCATCTTGTGAAGAAAAGTCTTTTGCAGAAGTGTCTGGTATTCATCAATCAAAAGATCGAAGCGACGTCAATCCAGTGCACGACCTCGCTGCCAACACTGAAAACAAAAGCGTAGGTGCGACTTCCGATGACGCAATTATGCTTCAGGCAACGACCAACAATGAGCAGTTTATGAATACAGAAGATTCATGTGCGCGAAACACCCCACATTGTCTTGCACCAAAAACAGCTGCATTGGTTGGCGTCGTAGAAGCCTGCGAAGGGCTTGCTAAAAATCCGGGCACACCACGATCAATGTCACACCACAAGCAAGTCGACGAAACCAAGAAACGACAACGTCAAGGTATACCTCAACACTGTCAACGACGAAAGAAAGCTTCATCGAAACCAATCTTAAGGTTCGAAGAACATTGCGAAAAGGCCCATCGTCCTGGATACATTATCTACCAGAGATTGAAGATGCGCCTTCGATCAGAACATCTGCGACATTGCCGTAGAAAAATCTTCAATCGGCAGGAACACAGGCAGCGCCCAATCAACCTCGATCAACGCACACGCGAGCTGCCTGCACGGCCTGTGTATCGCGCACGACGAGGCATTCGATGCCTACAATATCGGAACTGTCGATTCTGCAAGATGTTCGAACCTCGTTCATTCTTCACAATAATGCCAGCTGTTACCCCTATCTCCACGTCCAAAGCATTTTTGTGTTATCCTGGACGCAACCACCAGCCTCGCCCACCAGAACTCCTGCGTTAACCGGACTGCTGCACTCTCCCCTGAAGTCTTGGAAAGTTTACGGAACTCCCCTGGAGCAGAGAACCAATTGTGAATTTCAACATTTGTGACTTTTTAACCTCTCCTTGTTTACTTTTTCTTGCTCGTAATCCATGCCTTCTTTCGGGGGGAGGGGGAATCGTGTGACGTATGAAGCGATGGTTGGTAGAAGCTGATGAGGAAGAAGAGCAGAAAGGAATAAACATGGCGTATGAGCCAGGCCACGTCTCCCATTCATCGTAGCGTCATATATATATATATATATATATATATATATATATATATATATATATATATATATATATATATATATATATATATATATATATATATATATGTAGTAATGAAGAGAAAAGAGACAACACCCGATCCTGGGTTGTTCTTATTCTGCCTCTACTTCCTCGCTCACCTAGCATGCGCGTCTGTGCCAGAGTGCCAATTTTGGTCTTCGTCGTCACACTCGGCCATGACCGCAAGCATTGTCGATGGGCCACACGACAATGTTCATGTGGGTGAGGCTAGCTGCTGCAGTTGACATTGCTTCAGGTGGGCGGGCTCGGCTGCATCGTCATGGTCGGCACGACCACGCTGGATGTTTGTCGAAATTGGCTTCGGCAGCCGACAGTGGCTATGTCGCCTGGATCGTTTGCCATGTCGTGGTGAGGACTGGGTCTTGACTGGTCCCTTTGTTGATGATGACTCCCCGGGACGACATTGACTGTCGCGTGGCATTCTACAGCCTCGGCCACGCTGCGACTTTTCAGAGAAAGCAGTTCGACTTCGATTTTCCTGTTGTGGACCGAGCAGGCATTCTCGTGGTAGAAGTTTCCTGCAGCGGTGTGCTTTTCTTGGAGATGGTTCTGGCGGGTGGCCCCGACTGGATCGACATAGTCGCAGGTTGATCACAGAACGCTTTCCTTTGTCCCACCACATTTTAGAAAACAGGGCAGGAAATGGTGGATCCGTCAACGAAACAAGTAGCATCATACGCAGCCGTATGCGCAACGTTCGGCGGATCGAGGGATGTTTTTTGGTGTGATTAGACATCTGCTCTAACTTGGGGTGAATTCCTCGTGCTGACCTGTGGCGTGGCTCCTGTGCTGTGACTTGCGTAGTCCGTGACTTGCGCAGCGTTGTCGCTATGGGGCTCCCAGACGCTATAAAGTCAGCGATTCTTGAAGCCACGCTGCGTACTGGCGCGAGATCTTCGACGGAAGCCGTTCCGAAAATCGGAGACTCAACCGATTCAGGCAGTGCATGCGTCGCACGCATATCCTCTTCCGTCTGGTCAAATGGGATGTTATTAGACTCAGCGGAAAGACCTGTCTCATTAGGTGGTATAATGTCCAGTAGGATGGGGGCCGGTGCCTCTAAGTCGACCGGATGACCTGCGTTAAGGCCTCTTGCGGATCGTTGCGCAAAGCTTGCTGTCGGGGACCCGCCAGACACAGCTGCACCGTCGGGCCGGTGCTCCGGAGGAACTTTAAATACGACAGCAGAAATGCCTGCGCAGGGCAGAGTTACACGATCGTGATTGTTCCCTACATCTTGGTCACCGAGAGATGACAGGATGGTAGGTGCTCGAATTGAATCCTCTAGATCGGGCTTTTCCCGAGTTCCGTCCCGAGAGAAGGTCGAGTTGCATGTGCAGGCGGCACAGGGAATCGGACCGAAAGCAGCTAAGAGCTTGAAGCTCCACTCCGCCCATGACTGCTGCTTCCAACCTTCATACCGGTGCCACGCCGCTGCACCTTCCCGAAGACGGTCTAGGGCCACATACAATTTCTGATTCTCTGTCCAGGCCGCGTGCATTGCTAGCGCGTTGACGGTTGCCACCCAGCTCTCGGCGTCGTTCCGGAACCCGTCAAATTCCGGCAGTTCGTAGGTGGACGGCGATGGTGGGGCGGCACGTGAGAATGCGGATATCACTGAGGCAACGCCGTCGAGCTGGTCTGAGAGCTGCAGGAGGGTGCCCCAGAGCTGCCTGCGTTGCTCTAATGGGCTTGCCTCAAGGTCGTGCGAGGCAGCTACATCCAACACGGCGTTAGTGGCACGTATGCCTGGCAACATTGTAGGAGCTCGCTCGGAGATTGACGCTGTCAGTTCGTTAGTCTTGACGCGGAGTAGCGCGATGGTACGCCGCAGGTTCGCGGCGCTGTCGTGTGTGAAGCCCGAATAGTCGGTGATCGCGGTCTTCGAATTAGTAGCGGTTGCAGCACTCACGCCGGTGAGGTTGACGAGCAGAGAAGCCTGAACGGCGTTTCAAGGCAGCTCGTATGTTGAAAGAGTGCGGCAACGGGAATGTAGGCCATGGGAAACGTGAGCGGCATTCCCAAAGGACAGGAGCCGGTTTCGGATCCCTGCCGTGAAATGGTGGCAGGGTGTCAATAAGGCCATGCCCTACAACCCAAGGGGAGGCCTGGACGCCGTCCACTGGTGGCCTGAAGGGCAGCTGAAGCGGTGGGTGGGACCCCATTGCCAAAGAAGCGTGAGCGTTCCTCGATGGAGAAGCTCGCGATGCCGACGAACCACGAAGACACGTACCGGTGGCTTCCCGCAGCTGATTCACTTGTCGAACTGCGCCACTGTAATGAAGAGAAAAGAGACAACACCCGATCCTGGGCCAGCTGTTCTTATTCTGCCTCTTCTTCCTCGCTCACCTAACTTGCGCGTCTGTGCCAGACTGCCAGTTTCGGTCTTCGTCATCACAACATATATATATATATATATATATATATATATATATATATATATATATATATATATATATATATATATATTATATATATATATATATGGCGGCTACAATGAATTCACGCTCATTGCCGATCTTCATAACTTTGAAAGAAACATGCGATTGCGCGAGTACTTTTTCAACCGCCAACCAAGTGAACAAACCAACTCCGCGTTACCATCTGGTAAACACTGGACACCACCCACTCAACGGGATAAATGCCTCGATTTATATATACGAGCTGTACAGGATGATGTACTTCAAGCGTACAAAACACGTTTTCCCTTCCGCCATAACGTCACCTTTAAAGAGGCTCAGGCTATCAAAGCATTGGCTAGCCGCAATGATATAGTAATTAAGCCAGCAGATAAAGGTGGTGCAGTAGTGGTATTGAATGCTGACAGCTATATTGGTGAAGCCCAGAGACAACTTGATGACACCACATACTACAGGCGCCTAAATGACGACCCGACAGCGGAATTTAAACGCATTGTCAGTGATGTTGTTACAGATCTTGTAAAAGAAAACAAAATCGCTCAGTCTGCATTACGTACGCTGATTCCACTAAGCCCGGTGGCTGGTAGGTTCTACACCCTACCCAAAATTCACAAAGAAAACATTCCCGGTAGACCGATTGTGTCTGGTATAGGTACGGTGACAGAAAATTTGTCACGCTACGTTGATACCCTCATTTCTTCTATTCCGGTTTCACTTCCCTCGTACATTAAAGACACCAATCACTTTTTAAATGATATCATTGATTTAGACATTCCTGATGGGTCATTTTTGGTGATCCTCGATGTTTGTTCTTTGTACACCAACATTCCCCATTCTGATGGTATCCGCGCTGTTGTAAAAGCGTATAACGAGTCTGACCTCGACAAATCGATAGACTCCTCTACACTAGCTACGCTTCTCAAATTAATTCTCGAACTAAACAATTTCGAGTTCAACGGACAACACTTCATTCAAGTTAGCGGCACTTCCATGGGCACACGAATAGGCCCGAATTACGCAAATATTTTTATGGGCTCTCTAGAACGCGATTTTCTTGCCAGCCGCGATTTGAAGCCTTTTTATTACAAGCGTTTTATCGATGACATTTTTTTAGTATGGCATCATGGTGAATCCCAGCTTCTTTCTTTCATCAGCGATTATAATAATGCCCATCCAAATATATCATTCTCGCACTCATACTCGGACACCAGTGTCAACTTTCTTGACGTCACAGTGACACTGTGCAATCGAAAATTGACGACCAAACTATATAGGAAACCAACCGATAGACATCAGTATCTTCACTTCCATAGTAGTCACACAAAACACTGCAAAACCAGTATTCCATATAGTCAGGCCATTCGCTTTAAACGCATCTGCTCTGATAACAATGATTTCGCTCGCAACTGCGAAGACCTACGAGGTGCTCTTACGAGGCAAGGATACCCATCGGGAATCATAGACGACGCCCTCAAGAAGGCTAACAACATTGACCGTAAAGAGTTGCTCACAAGCAACAAACGATCTGCAAACACTTCACGTAACAGTGTTAACCTCATCCTTACGCACTCAGCTTCGGTTCCTAATGTGGCCAATATTCTAAGAAAACACCACAATATCTTGCAACAAAGTGATCACTTAAAAGACATTTTTACGGAACCATCGAGGGTAGTTTACCGCAGATCACGCAACCTGCATGATACATTAACATCATCGAAAATAATTAATCGGTCCAACTACAGTGGTTGCCATCCTTGCAATAAGCCCCGCTGCAAGGTTTGCCCGCACATGTCAAGTACTCATACCGCAACTAGCACCGCATCAAACTTTTCCTTAAAAATCAACGGAGACTTCACTTGCGACAGCGCTAATGTTATCTACATGCTTGAGTGCTCCACTTGCCGTATGCAATACATTGGGCATACCGAAACATCATTCAGGTTACGTTTTAACAACCACAGAGCCCATGCTTCTAACCTTCCTCATCTTCCACTGTCAAAACATGTCCAGATGCCAGGGCACTCTTTCGAAAACATCAAAGCCACAATATTACAATCCGGGTTTAAAACTCATCATGACCGAGAAGTTCGCGAGTCCTATCTCATTAACAAGTTCAACACTTTGCACTCAGGCATCAACGAAAGCGTTGGACGCGTTACTTTCCTTTCTATGTAGCATTGTCCATCACAGGAATGCGTTAAATGCCCCCCAACCCATGCCATCGTTTCTTCTCTCATTTGTTTGATTATATATATTTTTTTTGTGTGTGCTTCCATTTATTATATGTGCGCATGCAGTAGTTTGGCATCAAACTTGACGCTTCAGTTACCAGTTGAATTTTGTTTACTGTCCCTCGGGTATCTTACAGTGTGCGTGACATGTGCTCATGATATTCGCTTGGCTTATGAAGTGCTTTATTGCTTTAAAAATTTGCCCTACGCATAAAAATTTGCCCTACGCTGAAGCTATGCGCTCATATCTTGAGTTATCCACAGCGATATTGTTGCTCAATACTCGTATCAAATTATACTGACAATGTTGTTTTGGTATTGCTTTCGCACTTTCTAATCACTATTCTGATCAATTGTGTGATTTCAACGGCCCTTAAAAGGGGCATCTGCTTGTCTACTCTTTATTCCCTGACGAAGGCCGTGCCACGGCTGAAACGTTGGCATAAAAGTATTGCTCTTTCGTACGTGTACTCGCTTGTGTTCTTTATACGTACCAGACCCCTTGAACTTCCTGCTGAATATTCACGACTATGGGTTCTGGAAAAGTCACGACGAAGAGCATCGTGGGGAAATTCCCCAAGGGATCCGTATCCACTGTTTTATTGGGCGATTCCCAAGCCAAATATCTTCACCAGTATTTTGATCCGCTCATCGATGGAACGCCCGCTTTCGTCACTCAAAGTGGTGCCTTGATCAACGACATTCTTTCGCTGTTGGACTTCGTCCCACAATCAACAGAAACCCTTATCCTTCATGTGGGCACAAATGACTTGACTTCGTGCTCAGGACGTGTTGCGTTTGAAAGATACAGGGACGTGCTTGGCTTCATCGCCAGCACCCGTCCATGTATAAAGCGGATATACGCAAGCTTGATTTTACCAAGGTCCACGAATCGTCGTCGAGGGAGCTTTAACCTACCTTTGGTTCGTCACTGCAACAAGGAGGCGGGTCACTTCAACCACCTTCTTCGAGTTTTTTGCCGAAGATCTAGACTTGTGTCCTATTTGGACCACCAGTTTGAATGGCTACCTCCGAGCCATGTTCTAGCAGCCGATGGACTTCATCTAAGTTTCGAGGGTGTCGCACTGCTAGCATGCCATATTAGACAATTATGTTTCAACAACCCCAAAGATATGGGGTCGTCTATGTGGACTGACTGTGCGCCGAATGTGTCCTCACATCGCACTTCCACTACAAGCGGCCCTAAAAGACCGTCTACCGTACAGCCCCGGAGGATGCCTGGTGCTGCAACGATCCAAAATGGCCGAACAAGATTGCGGAATTTACCTGACCGCGACACATCATCCGACCCGCCGCAACATTCTGGGCCGCGCGGACCAGCTCCCACATCAATCAACAGAAATGCCACGATGCCTCAGTCGAGGTACAACTTACGAGGACACCGTGATGTTCCATCCCATGAAATGAACTGACTAGGAACCACCAGGTTCGGTAAGAGTGCTTATCTAAATGCATCCGTTCATTTCATGAAAATTCGTAAAGTTATTGAGAAGCGTACGCGCTGTGAATTGCATGCATCTACTATGAAAATGTATGTTGCTACTTCCACTGCGCCTAAAGGCTTATGCCTGTCCTTGAAACCTGCGGTTTCTGAAATGTCGAGTGTACATTTGACTAAATGGAACAACACGCTAGCACGAGCTTCTATTGAATTGACCGAGATCATTTCAAAGCATTATGAATCGTCCGCGAAGGTTCTAGCTAATAAGGAGAAACAGCTGCGTGCCACACATGTCCTAAGCAGTGAAGAAAACAAGGAGCTCCACTTGTACAGGCAGAAAAAGCTGAATGAAATTAACCATGTCAAGCGGAGGAAAATGGTTCGGGATAACATACCCGTTGCTTTGTATTCCGAAGCGCATGGAAGTGTTTCCGACCCTGCTAAGCATACCGGGCAACTTACTAATATAGTGAATTTATCTAGTCATCAATTAAGTCTTGAAGAATCTAAGGTTTTGTCGCTAGGTTTAAACTTTTGTCCCGCAACTGGCGGCTACAATGAATTCACGCTCATTGCCGATCTTCATAACTTTGAAAGAAACATGCGATTGCGCGAGTACTTTTTCAACCGCCAACCAAGTGAACAAACCAACTCCGCGTTACCATCTGGTAAACACTGGACACCACCCACTCAACGGGATAAATGCCTCGATTTATATATACGAGCTGTACAGGATGATGTACTTCAAGCGTACAAAACACGTTTTCCCTTCCGCCATAACGTCACCTTTAAAGAGGCTCAGGCTATCAAAGCATTGGCTAGCCGCAATGATATAGTAATTAAGCCAGCAGATAAAGGTGGTGCAGTAGTGGTATTGAATGCTGACAGCTATATTGGTGAAGCCCAGAGACAACTTGATGACACCACATACTACAGGCGCCTAAATGACGACCCGACAGCGGAATTTAAACGCATTGTCAGTGATGTTGTTACAGATCTTGTAAAAGAAAACAAAATCGCTCAGTCTGCATTACGTACGCTGATTCCACTAAGCCCGGTGGCTGGTAGGTTCTACACCCTACCCAAAATTCACAAAGAAAACATTCCCGGTAGACCGATTGTGTCTGGTATAGGTACGGTGACAGAAAATTTGTCACGCTACGTTGATACCCTCATTTCTTCTATTCCGGTTTCACTTCCCTCGTACATTAAAGACACCAATCACTTTTTAAATGATATCATTGATTTAGACATTCCTGATGGGTCATTTTTGGTGATCCTCGATGTTTGTTCTTTGTACACCAACATTCCCCATTCTGATGGTATCCGCGCTGTTGTAAAAGCGTATAACGAGTCTGACCTCGACAAATCGATAGACTCCTCTACACTAGCTACGCTTCTCAAATTAATTCTCGAACTAAACAATTTCGAGTTCAACGGACAACACTTCATTCAAGTTAGCGGCACTTCCATGGGCACACGAATAGGCCCGAATTACGCAAATATTTTTATGGGCTCTCTAGAACGCGATTTTCTTGCCAGCCGCGATTTGAAGCCTTTTTATTACAAGCGTTTTATCGATGACATTTTTTTAGTATGGCATCATGGTGAATCCCAGCTTCTTTCTTTCATCAGCGATTATAATAATGCCCATCCAAATATATCATTCTCGCACTCATACTCGGACACCAGTGTCAACTTTCTTGACGTCACAGTGACACTGTGCAATCGAAAATTGACGACCAAACTATATAGGAAACCAACCGATAGACATCAGTATCTTCACTTCCATAGTAGTCACACAAAACACTGCAAAACCAGTATTCCATATAGTCAGGCCATTCGCTTTAAACGCATCTGCTCTGATAACAATGATTTCGCTCGCAACTGCGAAGACCTACGAGGTGCTCTTACGAGGCAAGGATACCCATCGGGAATCATAGACGACGCCCTCAAGAAGGCTAACAACATTGACCGTAAAGAGTTGCTCACAAGCAACAAACGATCTGCAAACACTTCACGTAACAGTGTTAACCTCATCCTTACGCACTCAGCTTCGGTTCCTAATGTGGCCAATATTCTAAGAAAACACCACAATATCTTGCAACAAAGTGATCACTTAAAAGACATTTTTACGGAACCATCGAGGGTAGTTTACCGCAGATCACGCAACCTGCATGATACATTAACATCATCGAAAATAATTAATCGGTCCAACTACAGTGGTTGCCATCCTTGCAATAAGCCCCGCTGCAAGGTTTGCCCGCACATGTCAAGTACTCATACCGCAACTAGCACCGCATCAAACTTTTCCTTAAAAATCAACGGAGACTTCACTTGCGACAGCGCTAATGTTATCTACATGCTTGAGTGCTCCACTTGCCGTATGCAATACATTGGGCATACCGAAACATCATTCAGGTTACGTTTTAACAACCACAGAGCCCATGCTTCTAACCTTCCTCATCTTCCACTGTCAAAACATGTCCAGATGCCAGGGCACTCTTTCGAAAACATCAAAGCCACAATATTACAATCCGGGTTTAAAACTCATCATGACCGAGAAGTTCGCGAGTCCTATCTCATTAACAAGTTCAACACTTTGCACTCAGGCATCAACGAAAGCGTTGGACGCGTTACTTTCCTTTCTATGTAGCATTGTCCATCACAGGAATGCGTTAAATGCCCCCCAACCCATGCCATCGTTTCTTCTCTCATTTGTTTGATTATATATATTTTTTTTGTGTGTGCTTCCATTTATTATATGTGCGCATGCAGTAGTTTGGCATCAAACTTGACGCTTCAGTTACCAGTTGAATTTTGTTTACTGTCCCTCGGGTATCTTACAGTGTGCGTGACATGTGCTCATGATATTCGCTTGGCTTATGAAGTGCTTTATTGCTTTAAAAATTTGCCCTACGCATAAAAATTTGCCCTACGCTGAAGCTATGCGCTCATATCTTGAGTTATCCACAGCGATATTGTTGCTCAATACTCGTATCAAATTATACTGACAATGTTGTTTTGGTATTGCTTTCGCACTTTCTAATCACTATTCTGATCAATTGTGTGATTTCAACGGCCCTTAAAAGGGGCATCTGCTTGTCTACTCTTTATTCCCTGACGAAGGCCGTGCCACGGCTGAAACGTTGGCATAAAAGTATTGCTCTTTCGTACGTGTACTCGCTTGTGTTCTTTATATATATATATATATATATATATATATATATATATATATATATATATATATATATATATATATATATATATATATATATATATATATATATATATATATATATATATATATATATATAAGTGAATAATTAGATATGGCGTTTGCTCCCCCCCCCCTTTTATTTCTTTAGTTTTGTGATGCCTGGCACAAGGTGGGATCTTGTGCAATGGAATTTGCAAAGCCGGTGGGTTAGCGCATTGACACCCCGATCTGAAAGTTTTTTTGTAATACCCTTTTTCCTTTTTTCTCGTACTCTCTCTACAATGCCGTTTCTGTAATAAGAGTAGGGGTACTGATTGCGGTGGTAGTGCTTGGATGACGTTCTCGACATGAGACTCATGCGGCAAATGCTACATCAACCTTACTTGGCCAATGTTCTAATAACTTGCGTCGTGAGCACCGCTTCATAATGTAACCAGAGCCCTTGGGGACCATTTAAGCGTAAATTGCGAGCAGGGTGGATGTCACCCTGAATCTAGAAATTGTGAAGTCTAGCAAAGAGAATAAAGCTCTTGACGAGACAAGTTGTTGAAAATTGCACTATCTAAAAGAAAAATGTGGTGGATCATCATATATTTTACTATCTGCCATAAATTTTCTATCTCTCCGCTAAGTTGTCATGATAAATCTGTTTTTGTCATGTATATGCAGCATTATGTGATGATGACAAACGCATTATCTTTTTCTTTTCTATCGTTTTGTTGGATTTTTTTGTGTAGCGTTTGCGGCAAAGGGCTCTTACGTATGCATTTAAACATTTTTCGCCACAACAAACTTCGGTTGATAGCGCGTCGTGTGGTGTGTTTGTTGTTCAACCCTCTGCTTCGTCTTCGTTTTTACCACGTCGCTGTTTCTCGCTTGAACATGTCAAAGTCTTGTGATGAGAACCTGAGGGAGCCTTCTATTCTTCCCAGCAGCGACCCCTTTATTGCAGAAAGCAGAAGCTGCCGTGCATAACGACGTTCTTTCCCGCCGTTCTTTGTTGCGCTCACTATTACTCGGTGAAAAAACTTAATCATGGTGGTTACTTCATTACTGCGGCACGATCAGCAGCAGGGGCATTGTTCGCTATAGCTTCGATTAGCCAGATTTAGTAACGGCTCTGCGGTAGCCTTTATTGTGGAACGTGGCTTTCGTAACCACCAGATGAGATGTGAGCGAAGAAACAAAAGAGCATGAAGTGTACTCGTGCGCCTATCTTAATTAGATCTGTGTAGCGTCCCGCAGCTCCGGCAAGGTGTGAGGCGGCATGGTATTGAGGTAGAAGTTCAGCAGAAAGTGAGCCGCGTAAAAAAAAGTGTGGGAATTATATCTTCTTTGTATCTGCTTCTTTTGCGCGCTTGAATGGCCAACACGCTGTCAGTGTTGGACTCAGCATGCTTTTAAGCCCCCAATTTGCCTTTTTGAGAAATCCGCCCTGTGTGTTAGGGCGTAAAAAGTATCTAAATACATGGCATCTTCTGATGAAAATGGGCTTGTAGATTTAGTACACAGTGTTAGGAAGAAGGGAACATAAGCTCGATCGGTGCTCGATAATCCGAAAGGAAGAATTATACAGGCTGGCATAATGTGAGTTTGGCAGATGCGAAGCGCAGAAATAAATATTGGGCAGATAGAAAAACTTGAACCGCCGAATTTCACGCAGAATACTGAGGCTAACTTTACCAGCAATATTGAAAAGCGTCTATCTTTATCACCACCTCGTGTCCTGACCGGGTATTACGATAACGAGACGGCATTTTTTTCTATGCTCAAATTGATTCACAGTTGAGGACGTGCTTTGAATATAACAAAAAGAAAGTGTATGATGGCTTGAGGAACGCTAGGGTAATGATTTGAAAGCCAATTCCTTTGAAGTTGTCAGAACAGCTTTGTGGACGACGTCGTTTCTTGTTATAACATTGCTATTTGCTCTTCGTGCCAAAAGCCGCTTGTTCTTGTGGATTCTTTACCGGTTAAACATTTGAATTTGTGTCCAGTTACGCAATCCCCAGCTTTCGTTATGCTTCCCGAAATGAGCAGGCTGCGATAAAGCGCAACTTTTCAACATGCAGTGCTTTACAACGAAATTCTAGCCTCCGTAACGTTACTGCGCATGCTCGTACACTGCAAAAGGCTCGTGACCTTTATGAGTGTCGTAACTCCACGGGTGGACGCCTCCTTCGTAGTCGTACTTTATGTATATTGTGGTTGTGTGATTATTCGATTGCTTTGGTAACACGATACTTGTAAATAATAAGAATGGTGTTTTTTTTTTGGGGGGGGGGGGTATCTCATGATAAATGTGATAGCCCCATTCTGGCGGCGAGGGTTGCGTAAGTGTCTAGGGTAATTAAACTCAGGAATAATCTGGTTCCTGGCCATAACGCAAGCATTCCATGGTTTCCCGCATACACTAGGAGGTGGTGTCGTGAAAATTTCCAAGCTTTCCAAAAGCACAGACCAGCGATTGTTAATTACCGTCTTCTAATATGGCCATCTTCGCACAAGATCACGAAAGTGCCCTCCCGAGACGCTAGTTTGCCCTTTCAATGGCAGGATCGTTTCGAAAGTGAATCACTTATAAGTTAAGCATACCGCTGTCGACATAACTCTACGTGTGCATTTTATTCGTGTGTTCAGTACGTTTACCGTAATGCTTGCTGGATAGCTACAAGCAAGGCTGGCTGCAGTGCTATCATATTGTGGCACTGGAGCATGCTTTTTTCTAGTAGGCGACACGGGAGTCCTTGTAAACTTTGGGACAACTGAAAACACTGATTTCTAAATCGGAGATAATGTGAATGAAGGATTCTAGAAATCGAAAAGAGTGACAGACTGAAAAAGATGGAGAAGGCAGAAAGGTATATGATAATTCTCTTTAATGTTAATAGGGAAAACATCTGGTTCACTACCCTGTCCATGCGGAACAAAAAAAACTATGGAGAATACAGAGATAACACTTTCAACATGTGTGCTCGTACTACACCATGCAAGGAGTCAAACTTGCTTGCACATACCGGTCACCTTAAAATCAACACCCTAAAATGTTTCCACAGCTGTCCTGATGATGAGCGCCCGATATGGTGCTAGTATGTTACCTGCATACCGTAGAAAAATTTTCGATGTTGAGTGTCACGTACGTCGAACTTATGTGCAGAGGTCAGTGTCTTCGATAATCTTTTTTCGTGCTTTAGATTCGAAAAGGGATGGTGTGCTGCCTGAGGAGGCAAGAGCCATAGAAGCAGCATTCGAAGAGATATCCGGCAGCTCAAAAAAAAAATGGTAAGATCTTTATCTAGACGTGAAGGATTGGGTAATTGGTATCTTAAAAAAGGTTTTTAAAAGTTAATAACAGTGCTAAAGTGCTTGAACTGTTGGGGAGTCTGTGACAAAGGGCAACATGCTCTTCAGGTGTTAGGCTGTACTGCTTAGGCGGCAAAGTTTCAAAATAAATATTTGAGAATTACGGCTCTACTTTTTACCCATTCTAATGGTTTCAGGTCAGGCATAGTATAAAAATGTGTTTTTGTAAATGCCAACTATACTGGATCGTTATTACAAAAATATTGTACGCTAGAATTGGTCCCCGAAGAAAAAAATATCAGCCAGCGCTGACGTTAGACACGCAAAGAGCCAAGCTAGAAGGCCAATGTAATCAACACTCACCAAAGAAAAGCATTGAGAATTCGGCCTCTTCTTCCCTAATCAAGAAAAGACAAGTTGAATAGTGGTCAGACTAAGTAGTAAAAACACAACGACGAGCGCCGATTGCGTACAATAATAAATTACTTGAAACTCAGATTTTTGTTAACCAGCGCGCACTTACAGGGTGGTCAAAATAAGTTTATTGGGTTCAATCCCGGCTGCGGTGGCTGCATTTCCGATGGAGGTGGAAATGTTGTAGGCCCGTGTGCTCACATTTGGGTGCACGCTAAAGAACCCCAGGTGGTCGAAATTTCCAGAGCCCTCCACTACGACGTCTCTCATAATCATATGGTATTTCGGGACGTTAAATCCCACATATCAATCAAAAGAAGTTCATTTTGCGCAGTATGATTGAAACGTGAGGGATATATACAAGTAGGTCCCAAGGTGAAGGGACTACCCGAGACGTGTGTTTTCATCATGCTTTTTGATGTCCCGATGTTTATTGGTTGTGTGCTATTCAAAACAATATATATATATATATATATATATATATATATATATATATATATATATATATATATATATATATATATATATATATATATATAATAAAAAAAGCATGCAGTATAGTACTTTTGCACACGTTGTGGGCTACTGTGTTTTTTTTTTTCAATATGGTTTTTTAAATTAAAGCAATGTTAGCAAACGAGGCTGACGCGGCATCAAAACCGCGTACAGAAAGTGGCGAATCGGTGTGAGGGCAACCAAATACGAGTTTTGGGTGTTGGTACAAGCACTGCCGTGGTATGGGCGGAAACGAATGACGCGTCTCCGATGAGGTTACCGCGAGGGAAAGCAATAAAAGGCCCGTCGTCCTCCTTAAGGTGGATTCGCACGAGGGTACGGAGGAGGAATTTTCGCAGCGGACGGCGCATCACGTGACGTGCGCGTCATCCAAACGTGCCGTCCTCGCTTCATCCGCTCTCCTCCGCTCGCGGCACGGATGGAAATGTGTCGCCGCTATTTCGACACCTCCGTTTGACGGTCGTCTGCTCTCGATCGAGATGATTCAGCGTCGAATCTGTCAACATTAGTCCTGTTGGCGTGGCTAGGAAGGAGGCTTAAAATGCACTTGTTTTAGTTTTGCGGCAGCGACTGAATGTGTTTCGTATGACAGTGGAAGATGCAAGTGGTTTTTGGTGGTGGATTGGTGGTTTTCATTCACAGCGCTTGGCCTGCGTGACCACGTAAGCGCGCTGCATAAACATAGGAGTCGAGAGTATGCACGAGGATTCCGCGAGCGTAGCTCCGGCTGTGTGCATGCGACTTCTCCGCGGCTGCGCCGGATGAAACTAATCACGTGACTATTTGGTCCGCGGAGCAGCGGGATTTAGCTCTCGCACGTGAATCTCCAGCTTTAAGGGTCAGTGATTGCAACCGCTATATACCGCATATTGAAATTCAAGAAAAGAACACACTAAGAACTGAGGTACTAAGCGGTACAAAGAAGTTTGGGAGGAAAGCTTGCTTAAAGAACTGTAGGGTGACTTAAACAAAGAAAGAAAGAGAACAACTGAGAGAGTGATAGGAGGGCATTTTGCGCTCTTTTATTATCCTAGTCTGAACGGAAAGTTTATGCTTCCGGGGGCGCCGAACACAACTGTAGTTGTCACACACAGAATTTAACGATGGATATTTGGAAAGTTGAAAAAGCCTTCAAGCCTCTTGAGCCGATTTCAATACACGACAGTTTCTTTGTGGTGATAATTGCCCACGGGAGGCTTTCATCTCTCCCATAGTAGAGTACCAAGTACTCTAAATTGTTAACCATATTTTTCTAAACACGCCTCTTGAGCTCTGGCAATCTTCAGTTTTGCACTTCCAGCGCCTGTCCAAAAAACAATAATAAGAAATATTAGGAAGCCACAAGTTACCACTTATTACTTCAGACTCGCACTTTTAATTCGCATGGTGTAATGAATTTACAGCTGATATCAATCTCAAGCAGTATGCCTGTCAGAGCTGTTTGCTGGGTTGAGCGGTTTGTTGTAATTTGTATACTATCAGCTTGTCTCAGACAGTGGGCTAAAATGATTACAACAAAATGGTATAGTGTCGGTTCTTCGCAATCGGAAAAAAACTTTTGTTCAGACGGCAACTTTAGCTCACATCTTCAAGATTCTACCCTTTTCCTTTCATCCCTACTGCCAATTTTCAATGATTCAATCTCTTTAAGAGGTATGATGCTTTAGTTAACGTGCTTCTTTTATGGTGATTTGGTAGCGTGGAGTTTCTCACAGTAGTCCACATAAAATTGAGTCTAGTGGCTGTATAAGTAACGTTGATGTAATTCGTAAGTATGTTGTGGAGAAACACCTCAAGCAATTAGGTATATTTGTTCAACAAACTATCCTTTGTGTTGGTCACCGATGCCGATGTTACCAGTGCCTAAATATATTCCCTACATGAAGCTAAGTTAGTGGTGATAACTTTGTTTCTGAGTCAGGCAAGCCACATAAGAGATAGCTTGCCACAGGCAGTTTGCTACTTAGCAATCGAAATTGTTCCGTTTCTTTTCTGAACACATGGACACTAATAATAACTCTGTATTCCTGTCTGTAGTTGTATGCAGTTACAGTCACCTGTATTTTTGTTGCCATGGCCCAATAAGCATAGCTGGAGGAAGAATCTATGGAAATTATATCTGGCTGAGACCGCAAAGGCAGTAAGCGAAGTTTTTTTTTCTTGAGTTGTAATCAAGGAATGGGAGTCTGGACTGTACCATCTTTATTCACAAACAAGCAGTCCAAATGCACATTTGCACCTCAAAGACAAAATACAAGCGCAAACAACGACAGTATAAATGGACACATGTTAACAATTTAAAGCACAAATGAATTGATACTATTGGATAGATGGATGAATCGACATAGAAAGTAACAGGTTTTGCCCCCACTTTCTGGGTGGGTGAAAGGCTCCTCATTCTTTTTTTCTCTCTAATATACACGAATGAATGAATTTCTTCACACGCCATGAAATATAGCTACGCTGTCCTACCATGTATCAGTTCGAGAAAATTGCTGCCGTCAAAAATGATTGACGCCGCAGTCATGGTACGTACTTTTGAGTTTGGAAACAGGCTCAGCATTCTGAAAGCCTTGACAGCAGCCGACAGTGGAATGGCCCAAAAGTATTGCAGCCTTGGAACATCAGGCGGCATGGGAATGCGGACAGATGACAGCTTCACGGCCCCGGCGATCCCAGCGTGCGTTTAATTCTCCTAGAGACGTTGGATGAAACATGCTAGCAGAGTGTTGGCGCAACGCGACGAGCGCATCTCCCCTCCTCCCTTTCTTTCTTTCCTCTGAAATAGCGTTGCGTTAAGGACCGGAAGGCATGTCTTACGGCTCTTCAGCGCACTGTTGTGCACAGAAAAGTGAGGAATATTTGAAACTGTCAGCCTAAAGTGTCCTCTACTCTACAGCATGTTCAAGAACTTTCATAAAAAGTTCAGTTAGCCTTAAGCGTCTGAGAAACAAAATTTGCCGCGTCTGCCTTCTGCGTTTGTTAAACTGAGACCACCTTTCACGTTTTCGCTCCTATTCTGCCAACTTCATCGCATAATTTTTTTGTTTCATGTCGTTTTATGAACTATAAATATGTAACCGGTATATTCAAAACATTTGACATCTGAGATGCATATAAAAATTTATAGATGCTTGTGTTGCACGATGCCAGAGCGACATTGTCATTTTGAGCTACGCCGCTGCTAATTTGTTGCTTGGATATTCTAAGCAAAAGCTGATGCCATTACAACAGCACCTATTTCTCCTGTAAACCATTTCTATAAAACGAAAAAAAAACGAATGTTTACCACCTGGAATTCTTTATTATGCACGTTAACTTAAGATTATGAATTGCTTTGAGTTTCGTCTTCATCGAAATGCGGCAGCCTCGTACATAATTTTAAACCTAGCCCTTGAGCTCGGCGGGTGTTTCGTATTTTACAGCTCTCGCAGAAGTCTCTCGGGCAGTGATATCAATAACAAATTTATTTGCAGTAAAAATGGAATGCCGGCAGCTGCTTAATGTGCCGGGCGAATTCTCTTTCCAGTCAGCGAAACATGACGTTAGAAAAACAAAATATACGCTTGCGGTTGGGATTTACTCTTTAGCGTAAATGCCAACGACAGTCCTCACAGCTTGTTTGACCCCAGATTCATGAGCTCCTTACAGAAAAATGCGGGATTCAGTGCACCCTTTCAAGCACCAATCCCTGGAAAAGGTTTCTGGCCGACAGGTCCACGCACAATTGCGTCTGGCATGATAAATCTTAGGGCCATACGTAACGAGAGAGAGAAACTGAAGCAAGAAAAGAAATAGATGTTATCTAGATGCACATCCGGTTTGCTACCCTTCAAGGGGAGAAGAGATATGGGGCGGAAAGATAGAAGAAAGGAGAAGGAGGAAGAGAATCACTCGCACACATGGCGAAGCACATCGTCTACAAAACAAGCTTAGCCAAAGGAAAAGGGGCGGCTGCTTACGTGGACGTCAGTGCCGCAACCCTTGTTTCCTATTTTCGTAAATGCTTGCTCGGCTTTTACTTTATTCGCGAAGCTTTCTGTACGCGCCTCAGGGGTACCGAGCGAACGTGTGGATGCGGGAACCCAGCATACCCGGTGTCGCTTTCCTGTCCCCGTGGGACGTACAGCTTCGCATTAGGCGCACGCTGGTGTGAGGCCGCGGGGGCGTCGTTAAGTGCCTCCCCAGGGACTGTCATCGTCACGAAGAGTACGTCAAAAAAAGGAAAACAAAAACACCAGGAACCGGTGGATGCCTATAGGGAGACGCATTCTGAGACAGACCTTGACGGTTCGCATTTAGGCCCCATTGCTCTGGTGCACGGCTTCCCCCTAATACGCTTTCCTTTCGTAGTTCCCGCAGAGCCATTTCCAGCGAGCTTGAACCGACGCCCGTAGGTATACGGTGTTCTTGGCCTCATTCGCGATGTGAATGTTCCTTTCGCATGCTTTGTTTTCCCTGCGCTTGTACCCCTGTTTCCCTTTCATCCTTGTGCAAGGTAGCCGTCAACGGGTTGCCTCCGGTTAGTGTATATTTCATTCCCTATATTTTATTCCTGTCAGTACATCGCTTTTTGGGCACATTTTGACAGTTACAAACTCAAGTTCACAGCTTAATTTGTTTATTGTATGAGTGGTTATACATTACTTGTTATATTAAAGTTAGGGCAGAAAACTATCACAGGAGTTATGAAAGGGGTTTATGGTAAATTGTGTTATTAAAACATATGGGAGCATGAGGATAGATAAAAATGCGACAGTAGAAATCTGTCATGCTTAAAAATGAACCATGCAAACATGAAAAACCGAAGCTTGGGTTTATAAGAGACTGTAGTGTTTTGAGATGTGGCGGTGGTTTATACCACAGCTGGGATGTTCATTTATGTGCCGCCAATATATCAACAGGGATTTTCCTATTTTCTCATATAGGCCGGCGGGCTCGCTCGGTCCCAAGGCCGAGCAATTTAAACGAACAGTCACGAAACTGGCTGGTAATGGGAAGATGAGTCCGCTTGTTCAAAATCACTGATGCATGCGCCGTCCATTCAACATTTATTGCGTGTAAAATGCTTCCAATAATGCTAAGATGTGTGGCAAACTTGAAGACCTTTCCACAAGAAATTCGAACAGCGCATGGGCTAGTGACTTTTCGATATGACTATATGAATGTAGGGGTACAAAACACTCGCACACTTCAGGGAGTACATTTTTATTTTATTTTTTTCCTCTTTGTTTAATAAAAGATTACCTCGCATCGACCGAAAGCATTAGGTCAGGATGATTAGAGCAGCCACGTGAACAATTTCCTATTTTTAAAACACGCTTGAATTTCAGACTACTTACTCCACTGTTTAATCGTTTTAACAAAATTCTTTGCGAAAAGATTAGTCCCCATACGCAATTCTCTTAATTTGAAAACATGGTGAGTTCTAGATCAGTGGCAATGAGGTTTTCTAGGGTATTTTGAGATGATTGTTCTACCGTTAAATATTTGAAAAAAAAAGGAACTTCAGTCGCAGTTTTCGCCGACGCAAGGAAAGCAGTTCCTACACAAGTTAACTTTGCATCTGGGTGCAGCTCCCTCTCTTGTGTACTGTCCCAAGAGAAACCTGGCCACCCGAGTCTGAACTTTCCCAATTTCGTCAATGTGCCTTGCGAGTGATCACATATGACACAAGCGTTGTACAGCATAGGTCGAACATGTTCAATAGGTTGTATTTTTAAAGTTCAGTACCCAAGTTTTTTAAATTGCGTTGAATAAAATTTTGCGTCCTTCCAGCATTGCTAGCTCAATTCACAGCATGCACAGGCAAGTTTTTCATTGCGCATATTTCTTTGCGCAGTCGTAGAAGCTGACGTCTCGGCTGCATGCATTACATTAGATCCAAAAATATAAGTCGTTCAAGAATATGTCCTAAAATAGGCTTTAGTTCAAGAACATAGCCTAAAATAGGCTTTAGTTAAAGCTACGTATCAGTTATTGTAGCGCAGTGATTCAAGGCTACAGGTAGCCTCAATTCACCACGCTACGTATATAAAAAGCTTTGGAACGCAAATGATCGAGAAACGTGAAGCTTACAGACAATGTGTGTGTACAATACTGACAGACACTCTATAGGATGTTCTCATAAAAATAATTTTCAAACCTTGTAGATTGACAGCTTAAAAATTTTATGCTGTGTAAAAGACAGAACTACAACGAAAAAAAAGAAAACATGACGTCTGTATGAAACAGGTCATCTGTAGAATCATAAAAGCAAACGTATACTATTCCCGCAAGTTTAGATTTCACTGCAGTGGGTTAATTTTTCGGGATGACGGCAAACTGTCGAGCTATCTAGGACAGCCTCTGATTTCTAGGTTAACATTGCGGGACCTTTTGCGAATGGGTCAAGTGGTTATCTCTAGAGGAATCCAATGGAACAAAGCGATCGCGAAAGGATCTGGTCACTAATGACCACGCAATTGTTAGACTTAAGCACTCTGCACAAAACAGAGGAAAAAAGGTAATCAACCGATTTTAGCGGGTTTGTCCAGGAAAGTTTCGCGCTAGCGCTGCTTCCACAGCGCGAATTATGGGCACTAAATTAGTATGAAGCAACAATTTATCTTTCACTAATTAGTCAGCCGTAGGTAAATCGTCAGGAGGCCATGGCCAAGCGTTGAGCGTACTTATGCGACGAAGCCTATCTAAGGGGGCAGCGATGATGATATAATCAATAGGTAGGTCCATAATTGTTGATACGACAAGTATAAGGGAGAGAGAGAAATAAATAAAAGGATGACACAGGGAGGTTAACCTAGAAGAACTGGTTTGCTACCCTGTACAGGCGTGGCGAAAAGGGTAGGAAAGAGGATAGAGATAGAGATATATAAAATAAATTAGAAAAACAAATTCACATGCGCACACATTCAGGGAGTTTCGATCACAGTCGTTTGGACAGGCTGGTTGAACGCAAGAAGCGCAGGAGCGCCTTCACAGCCTTCTTCTGCGACATAAAGTCGTGTCGGTAGCGCAGGATTCTTTCTTTCGAAAAGGTTTGGTTATTCAGTTCGTCTAGTGCATTGCAGAGTGACTCTCTCTGCGAGCAGTATCATGGGAATTCACACAGAATGTGCCAAGTTGTTTCGTCAGTGGCGCAATGATCGCATGCAGCAGTGTCAGCCATTCCTATGCGGAAAGCGTACACATTGGTAAATACGACGCCCAACCATAATCTGCACAGCATAGTAGAGTCTTGTTGGCGTAATTCCGGAGGAATTCGAAGACTGAGAGTTGGGTCTGAGGTACGTAATCGTGCATGGGTGAAATTTAACTTGTTCCATTGCGACGTGGTGCGCTTGCGAGCAAGCATGCGGAGTTTCCTTGCAGTGTCAGTTCTGGAGAGCGGAACTGATATTTGATCGCTTTCAGTATGGGCAGAACGGGCAGCTTGATAGGCCCGTTCATTGCCAACTATTCCACAATTACTTGGAAGTCATTGAAACGCTATTTCATGTCCTTTCTCAATGAAATTGTGAGTCTTTTATGCAATTTCAAATACCAGCTGTTCGTACTGGCCGTGGCGTAAAGGTGGTAGAAGGGATGGCAGTGCCACATTTGAGTCACTGAAAATTGTACATTTTTGTGGCTGTTGATCGCTTATAAATTGCAATGCGTAACGAAGAGCTGTGAGCTCTGCTCCCGTTGATGTCGTCAGGTGGGAGCTCTTAGATGTTCTTGTCGTGTTTTTTATTGGTATAACAAATGATGCCGTTGAACTCCTCTGTAAAAAAGAGCCGTTGATGTATACGTGTATACAGCCTTGATACGTCTCGTATAACAAGAGCAGAGCAAGCTGCCTAAGAGCAGGTGACGAAATATCTGTTTTTTTCTGAATGCCAGGTATAGTTAGCCTGATGTTAGCCTGAGTCAGGAACCAAGGAGGGGTCGAAGGCCTGGCGGCGGGTGTTTAGCATGTTTGCAAAGAGTCGCGAAATGTGGTTACCGTTTGGCAAAATGACGAATATGGTCTGACTGCTGATAAAGAAGCTAGGTGGTGGCAGGGTGTCCGAGCAATATGCCTTATATGTGTCCTGAGTGCCCGAAGGTTAATATTTGTCGTGATGAGATGGTCAACGGCGATTGCTATAGTAGCCATTGTCGACGCACTACGAGACAAGCCGAGACAAATCCGGAGTGCCTGGGACTGAACACTATGAAACGTTCGTAGGCTTGTTTTGCTTGCATTGGTCAATGCCGGTAAGCTGTACCGCCGGAACTCGAGAAAAAGTACCCTGTACAGCTGTAGCATTGCACTGGGAGACATTCTCCAAGTCTTCCCAGCAATGAACTTCAGTAGATTACAGATGTCTATTAACCATTTTTTCATGTATGAAACGTGATCGCACCATGATCCTGTCATTCCTGTCAATTATAACGCCCAAAAACTTGTGCGATCGAACGTATGGTACAGTTTGACCATTGATGCATATGGTGTACTTATCCATAGGCTTTCGTGTGAAAGCTACGAGGGCGCATTTCTCGGAAAAAATGTCCAAGCCTCGATTTCGGAGGTAACGTAATGTTTCCGCGGCAGCTTTTTGAATTCTCCCTCGCAACTGCAGGCGTGTTACAGCCGATGCCCAAACGCAGATATCATCTGCGTACATTGAAAGCCTGACTGTGGTTGGCAGATTCAACATTCACCGCCATCCGGCCTTCATATACATGAGAAACTTCACTTCTCTGTCTTCTATGGTAAAGAGTTCCCTTCCGAAAGGCATATACCACGTCAATTGGAATGAGAGACTGTGTGGCATCCGAGATTTCTGGCATCGAAGAAAACATTGACCACTTGTGGGGGCATTCTCCTTGATCTGCGTCAGGAAGACAGAGTCGTTTCTAAGGCTCTGCATCACCTGGCTCATCGTCTGCATTCTGTGCAAGTGCTACGAGAATACCATCTTCATCCCTCCTGGGCCCACAAGAAAAAAAAGGCACATGACGCGTTTTCAGGACGACGGGCTTGTGCGAATTCCTCCAACTTGTAGTGCAGTCCCGCACGCTTCAGTGAAATCACTGCTCCCCCCTGCTTTTTAGGGGCGAAGCTTCTTACACGGGGGCTCAGTCCCTCCGTCCTTGTTAGTCGTAGCCACCTCTGCCTGCTTCTAACAATATTTCCTAGGCAGTGCTGCGCTGTAAAAGTACGTAGAGTTACTGTATATGCTACCTTTAGGTAGCAGAGTTGCGCCAAAGTACGCCATCTTGGGTTCAAAAGTCTTGCGGGAAAGCCACTCATCAGCCGCGTAGGAGCAGCGCTCACGCTTCAGAGTACTAGCGTTGCTTTATTTATTCTTTTCGCTTTCTTTTCCATCTATTTTTTATCAAAGTACAAGAAAAACTCCGTTGCTCTGGTCACGCCTGGAAGCCTTGATTTTATGTTGACGTTTTTGTAGTGTAATAATGAAAAAAAACGTGCGTTAGCTCGTTGAACCAGTGATGCATAGTATATTTATAGTAGGCAACACACTATAGCTTCAGCTTCTTTTGCACTACTTTTCATTTACATGTATAAAATTATTTTTCACTGTTGATAGATATAGAGGAAGTTAGGAATGGAATATTTTTATTGTGTTGGGCGCATTCATTAACTGTGTGAGTTAACCAGTTGAAGCTTTGTAGTCTTCAACGGAACCGAGCTGGATAGCGATCGAGAGTGGCCGTGCGAGGCCCGCGTTACGCGCGGCTCTCGTATTACGCTTAATATTACAATCGCGGCTAACGAAACTTGATTTGAATAGTTGTTCAACAACCCTGTCATGTTCAACATTCTTTTCACTTAAGGTTTCAAAGCTGCATTCAATTCACGAATTAGCCGCATCACCTCGCCGACTAAAATAGTTCTAGTTTGAATTCGCCCTTTATTTTTAGCATTTTAACCGACAGACCGATTTGGACGTATGCAGCTGACACACGCTGGCCAACTCTGCATGTATGACGTATTCACTACTGGATCTGTGGTTAATACAAATACAGCAAGTTTTGCAGTGCCGTGGACAGATTAAAAAAAAAGAAGCCAAGCCCTTGAGTGTCAGCAGAGAAGTGGAAAAGGGGCACTTGCCCCCCTGAAGCCACAACAGCACATGCCCTCACCCAAGCCAGACTAGGGCTCTCACTCTCCTTAAACCGCGATGCAATAATGGTTTGCACTCCCCAAGAGAGGGAAGGAAAATAGAGGGAAAAGAAAGGCAGGGAGGTTAACCAGCCTATAGGCAGCCGGTTTGCTACCCTGCGCATGGGAGAGGGATGGGGGAGATGAAAGATAGCAGAGAGGGAAGAGAGAAACAGCACATTCGGCAGCACGCGCGCACACACTCAGTCATAGTCCAGTCGTGTCTTTCGCGGTGTGTGACATTGCTGTTACAGTCGCTTGTTCAAGTCGGTGTCGCGTAGGAATTTCAACAGAGCTTTCGTCGCCTTCTGTTGCAATGTCTTCTCTCAGGCACTTGACAGAATAGTGTCCACAGACATTTGGCTGCTGTCGATGCGCGCAAAAGCGGACGCCAGTGACTGTCTCTGGATTTCATACAACGGACAGTCACACAGGATGTGGTGTAGCGTCTCTTCGCAATGACAGGCATCGCAGAGAGCGTTGTCGGCCATTCCTATGACAAAGCAGTAAGATTTTGTAAATGCCACTCCTAGCCATAAGCGATGAAGAAGGGTGGCTTCTCTTCGGTCGAGTCCAGTGGGCATGCGGAGAAAAAATCCTGCAGATGACAATGGCCAAGCGTTTATTCCTTCCGACTGAACACTAATCTTTCTATAAAAACACCCGCTGCACTAGCGTCGAATCGCATGGGCTCTACGCAGTACAATTCAACACAAAATGCATTTACTGCCGCAATTCTCGTGACCAACAGGCAGCATGGCTACATTACCGAAGAAGCGCGGTGAGAATGACAACAGCCGTTGTCAACCCCGCTTGATCTGCCCGGAATCTGCGTAGCGTTGGCTTCTCCGCAGTGCAAATGAACCACCTATGACCACGTTATGGCGCTCGGTGAATAGGGGCGCTGAACTCCTGTAGGCGGAGCGAGCGGCGCCCTGAAAACAGTGGCGCAACTCTGCTATCTAAAGGTAGCCTACACATTAACTCTAAAGGTACGTGAATTGATCACTAAATGGGCTTGGAGGCGTGCGCTGCGGGGGGGGGGGGGGGGTTATTGTGGTAGAAAAACAACCAGTCGAACGAACGAACGCATGGACGGAACGAGCCTTCGCTCGACTCGTCATCATTGACTCCGTGGATAGGCTGTGATATATATTTTTTTCTTTTTTTTAAGTTCCTCCCCTCTGCCTCATCTTTCAACTCTCTTTCCCTAACACCTTTATGTAGAGTTGCCAACCAGATGCTTTTCTGGTTAACGTCCCTGCCTTCAGCCGTTGTTCCCTTTCTTCCGTTATTTTAAAGTTACCTACAGACATTAACACACCAAGGAAGACGTTATCTTGTCTGCTTTCGCTATTGGACCCACTTTATTCGAATATTAGGAAGAGCTGATGTGTTTTACAGCGAAACCTGTATATTGCTAGAAGAAAAAAAAAACGTTCGGCATCGGTGTAACAAGTGGTCACCATTGGCTGTTTTATCAGTTACGTCGCTCTCAGCGTCGTACTCAAGCACACGGGCATCATTTTCTACTGAGAGCTTCCACATGGCGGAGGTATCGACAACTTTAGAAGAGCATCGACAGTGGCATCGACTTTAGAAGAGCATCGACATTCGCCAGGCCGATGGTGCAGTCCGGGCACAAAAACAGGCCCGAGAGGCCGAGTGTCGGCAGAAACTTCGTACCAATGAACCGTCGAAGCCGCGCTTATTCGCGAACGGGAATGCAAGCGTCGGTTGCGGGCGGATCCTGTGAACCACGCCACCGAGTGAGCTCGCGATATAGAGCGCTTGCAACAACGTGCCCTGAAGAAGCGGTGTTGCGCCGCAACAACGTTAACGGGATGATTGTGGGAGGACGTTCTCCGGGGTGAACGCCCACTTTCGGCCGCAGTTTCTCCAGCGGCACTTTGGCTGTAGCTGCGACGTCTGCGACCACCTCTGGTTCGAGAACAACCGATTTGATTGACGCATTGCGAAACGCATTGAACAGCTCGTGACACACTTTCATGACTGTGATCCTGTGAGGCTTAATGTGTAGCACGTGAAATAAACCCTGTGGTAAAACGAAGCCAAACGTGTTTATAACTTCATTGAGAAGCGCGAGATGTAACCAATAATGGTGAAAGGCTCCAGTGCAGCGTCGGGTTGATCCCGCTGCTAAATACCGGGGCCACAAGTTCCAGCATTCATTGGTTAACCATTTGTATACGGAGGCCTCAGGTTTCAGCATTCACTGGTTAACCATTTGTAAAGGGAGTGCTTGGGCGGTGATTTTTTTCCCTAATGTTTTCACAGCAGAGTCGTTATGCTTGAAGTTTGCTCTGCGTCGGCTGACGATTGTCGTCATCATAAACCAGAACACACTCAACCACCACGCAAGAATTCTATGCAGATCGTTAGCAAGAGAAACTGAGACCTAGAGGGATTCGCCGAGTTTCTGGGGCAGATACGTACTACACGAACATAACGAAAGAGCTAATATGATCGACAGAGGTTTTCCATGTGTTGTAGAATATAAATAATCACAATGAAATGTTCATTCCCGCCCAAGCAGTCTGTAGAAAACAAAACAATATTTCCGACTTTCTTGAAAGACATCGCGTATACAGCAGAGGAGCTTGTTGCAATATTACAAGCTTCCAAATTCATTTTGAAAGCCAGCAAAGGCAGAACTGGGTAATATATTCTGTCTTCATAGAATCGCTGCAAATGATTAAGAAATTTAATTTTCATATAGATGATAGCATATTATTTGAAGTTTTAACAAAACAGTTACTATTGTTTATCTGGATGGTCACAATATCTGTTTTCAGTGGCTTCTAAATTACATATACGAGTGATGGGAAACACAATTGCTGGCAAATTAACCACTGCAGCACACAAATATAGTTCTCTTGACAGCAGTGTCTATTTGTTCATCAGAAAGCAAGAACGTTATTTTTGAACTGCTTCACCAACTGTACAAGGATGCTTGGTTGACGAAAATACAAAGATTTAACTGTTATACCGATTAGATCAGTTTTCCCGATTTACACCCAATGAAAAAAAAATTGGCTGTTTGACACAGTATTGCACCGTATATACGATTAGGTGTTGCCTACACACATTATACTTCTTACGCCGCAAAAAAAAAAAAAAAACGTCACCGAATTGCGACCACTGTGATAATGTCGATGCGTCAGTGTAGAATATGATTACAGAATATCGACATTGTGATGAACAACGGGCTCGACTGAGTGATCAATTGAATCGCCTCGGGAAACGACCGTTAAAAATTGGCCCAGTACTTGGACCGTGGCCACATTCCGATAATGAAAGGCGTACAGTTAGCGCCCTTCGTGATTTTTTGGACACAGATTTAATTAGGCGTATTTAGTTATTATTACTCTTTGCCATTATATGTGCGGACTCTGTCCGCGATGTGATTACACTCTATGAACTTGACTATGCCCGTAGACTGTAATCATAGACTATGTCCTTGACTGTGCATAGACTGTTATGAGCCCTATAGCGTGTATATGTATATAGTGTCTGTAATTATTTTTATATGTGAAGCATTTCTCAGCGAAATTCGGTGAGTTAGAGCGTATCTATCTATCTATCTATCTATCTATCTATCTATCTATCTATCTATCTATCTATCTATCTATCTATCTATCTATCTATCTATCTATCTATCTATCTATCTATCTATCTATCTATCTATCTATCTATCTATCTATCTATCTATCGAGCCGCTTACGTTTGGGTTCTCTCATGGTCACCCCCTTAACTTGGTGTGAACCAAAATTAACATGGGAGGGCAAGATGGTTTGACGAATATGACGCGCTGGTCAAGACATGAATACTGTCACAATCCCGTCGTGTACGTCGTCAAACACTTCCCGCCAGACAGTGGCACATAGCCACGGGCGGGAATGTACCGCTGTTATGCGGGTATGTGCCACAGGTGAATGATACTTGGTATCTACCCAGGAACGGCGAGAACATACATGGGCAACTGTAACGTGCGAACGTTAAGAAATACCCGACATGGGTAGCGTCGACCCGACGAATGCAAATAATAAATCTCAGGGTTCCAGCTAAAATCGAACCCAAGCATTCTGCGTGGCAATGAAGCGTTTTGCCACAGAGCTACGCCAGCTCCCGGAACTACTTTTCAAATAGAGGCTAATCTTGATGAAATGTCGATAGAGGTTGCAGTGCTGCCTACCCAATTTTATAAACATTACACATGTACTCCTTTGATACAGCTGCTACGTCGGGTTGACCTCAATTGTGGTAAGTTGCTATGAACTGAAGTTGATTTATGTAGCAGTGTCCAGGGCCAGCATCCTCGCGAGGATCAGCGCCTAATGTATCAGCTTCTGGTGTTGCTAATACGCATGTTCCAGATGGCATCTTTGCGCAAGTGCGAACAACTGGTGATATAAACATTTGCAACTCTTCAACATATATATGTCTGTGCATGCAACAATCGTACATATATTTAGCGTCATTTCATGACGTGTCACTCAATCAAAAATTGCAACACTGTCAGCTTCCTTCCACATGCTTCGCATAACGTCGATAACTTCGCATAACGTCGATTCCCAGGTACGTGGGATCTGTCTAATAATTTCTTCGCATATTCCTAATATTTCGTATTTGTTGTGTATACCATACAATACTACTATGATGTGGGGATGGCCAGCCCTAACGTAGCCTACCTTCGCATATTGTTTGCAAAATATATAAAAAAGATGGCTAGCAAGAGAAGCTTAAACGTGCCCACCAATTATCCTGAGACTTAGCCTGGATTTATTGATTGATATTTGGGGTTTAACGTCCTGAAATGAGAGTAAGCCTTGTGTTACTCTGTGCACGCTGTTCTTATTTTTTGTTTATGTTTTTTACAATAGGTGGGGATCAGAACACCTTACACAGACTTCAGCGCCTTAAGTGATCCTTGCTTTTTTGACAATGCCAAGACGTCATTCACTGGAAAGTCGTTAGTCGCCATCTGTCGTTTTATTTTTTCTGTGACTTGCAGGCAAGTTGTGCGGACGCAAGTTGTTTTTCTCATTTGACAGAAAAAGCCTAATTCAGGACCGTCGTATTTCGCTAGCTTCTGCTTCCAATTAATTTCGCTTATTTTATTTGTTTTCAGCGTGCTGTAGAAAATCCATTCCAAGAAAGACCGCTACAAGAGGCAGGGTAAAAACACAAACACTAGAAGTTACACGGGAAAAAATATTGCTTATTTCTTTACAAGTATCACTTGCTGCCTTCTAGCGGACGTCTATATCCTTAAAAACATAAAAACTTAATTGCTTGAAACAAAAAGAAATAAAAAGGATAAACTTATAATGATGACTAAAATAAAAAAGTGTAAAAAATGGCCCTACAGCCATATTATTTTCGCACTCTGAATGAAGAAGCAAAAGATCAAGAGCAGCGAGTAAAAGAATGTGTACCACATCTTCTCATTTTGCGATTGCATGCATCTTTTGTTTTTCTTTTTGGTTGATGGAGCCTTACTCATACGAGTTTTGATGATGTCGTGTGGCGGCTTCTTAGTGGTCTCTGGAGAAATCAAGCACACCAGAAGCCAGCATCAAAAAAAGTAGAGATGCGAGAGAAAGCTTCTGTTTGACCAAAGGAAGAAACAAGAGGGCGCCGATGATGACACGCCTTCACACACTTACTTCCAACGCGCTGACAATGCGTCTTACAAAACGGTGCAGTGCAGGCGCAGTCTCATGCAGGCCTTCAATCTGGAAAGAACGGTTGTTAAATAGACGCAGAAAAGTGATTTTTCCTCGAATTAATAAATAACTCTTTCGCAATTCTAAAACCGCCATGTTTGCCCCGAAAAGACACTTGCACAGCGAGAAAATGCGCAAAAATAATATGCGTGCGGTGCGACACCTGACAATTTGCGCACCAAACGCCGTGCCTTCAAAGCCTTCAAAGATTATCACTTTATGACCACTAAACGGTGATAGGACCCAATAGAAAGTTCTAGATGGCAACTTCGATACAGGTGCCACTGATGGTGGTGGCACCTTTGCCGTCGTACGATGCGCATCGAAGAGCGTAACGTGACATCATGTGTTGAACTAGCCGATCGCTTTGCATGATGTTAACGTTTAGATCTCCGGCGAATAACGAAGGGACTATGTTTCAATTCGGTCCTGTATCAATGCATTGCTCTCTTGATGTCACGTCAAGTGCGTCACCATCGACGAAGTCAGCATGCTCTTCGCCGACAAACTCGACATCATCGAATGCCGTCTCAGACAAATAACTCGGTGCTCCACGAACTCTTCGGGGGACTGAACGTGATCGAGCCGGTGACACGCTTCCCAGGAGCCAAGGCCGCGCTGCTCCCTGCGAAAAGAAAGGGATGGAACCTGCCGAGAGTGGCGTGCGCCGCCACGAGCGGCGGCGTGCCATCTAGTGAGTATTCTCAGAATCACCAAAGCCCCAACGCCTTGCAGTGGTGACGCACACTCTACTGAGAAATGTTGGAATCACCGGAGACGACCCCGTGAGCGGCGACCGGTGAAGAGTACACTGAAAACACTGGTGCAAGCGCTGGTCGCCGGCCATCGCCACCGGACAAGGCGCGAGCATTACAAGCTTGCTGAACAAGCCTCTAAAGCTAATTGGATCCACCCCTCTCCCCCCTACCACATTGTTGCCCCTTAAAAAAAAAAAATCTTGCTATGCCTCTGCCCCGTTTTGCTATACTCTCAGTTTATAGGGTCGCAAACCGGACAGAACGTCCCTGCATTTTCTCATCTTGTTTACTCCCTAATTTTCGGCTGGCAGCATTTTCTTGACATGGAAGGGTGTAGCCCGTCGAATTGGTTCTAAATATACAACTGTCTGCACGTCATCTCGAATAGTGCAGATATAGTTACTGCTTATATAAAAAAAAAGCTATCCGAAAGCTATCCGAAGTAAAATTCTACTGACGCCTTTCACGGAAGTTGAATTCACTTCGTTTTTTGGCCTGTCGTACATCACCGAGAAAGCGTAGCTGCACTCTGCCCTTGTCATTGTAATTTCGTTACAGAATGAGAGCTTGAAAGTATTGCATTTTCGTTACAGAATAAGAGCTTGAAAGTATTCCTCAGACGTTGGTCTGTTTTTTTTTTTTCATAACCGACCGGACCACGGGACCATTTCTGACCCGACAGCGTTATTAAACTTCACACGACGGCAGCAAATGTCGCTCAATATATCGCCCACGGGCAAAATGACGCTCTGTATAAGCCACCTCGTTTTTCGTGCTCACTTGTGCCGGCTGCAATCAAACTAATAATATATAACTGCGATTCACAAATAAGCACGCGATTGAGGAATGAGAACGCGGGTCACACGAATATAGTGCGTCTGCCGAGAAAAAAAATATTATTACGCGAGCTGCACTGTCGAGCGAGCGATGCGAAAACGAAATGTGCTACGATGATATTGCCGGCGCGTATGCGTCGTTGCTTGTGACGTATAAAAGTTTTGTCACAAGAAAACACAAACACGTCGCTGTTTGCGAAGCCTTATGAAAAACTGACTTTTGTTGGCATTGATAGAAGAGTTTGCATTTCTAAGTGCAGAAAAAAAAAATACAGAGTAAGCGTGAAGGGTGACTCAACTTGTATAGGTTTTAAAAAAGGAATCGCTTGCGAGCAGCATGCATAAACCTTTTGCATTGCTCCAACTACATTTTGATTTGATTGATTTGTGGGGTTTAACGTCCCAAAACCACGATATGATTATGAGAGACGCCAAAGTGGAGGGCTCAGAAAATTTTGACCACCTGGGGTTCTTTAACGTGCACCCAAAAACTACATTTTTTTTTGCCGAAATAATTATAAATTGGGTTAGTAAGCCTATAGCGTGCTCAAACTGCACGTAAGTGCTGAGAATAGAAAGTAAAAAAAAAAAAAGACAGGAGAGGGGTGGATGGAGCAACAAAGCCCCATCATTTCGTGCTAAAGCTATCAATCCAATAATTACACGTCATCGAAGAAGTCATATTGGGAGCCAAATCGATCATAGCGTTATTTAGAGTATAAGGTGGCATGAAATTTTATTTACACAAGGAGCGTTCGTTTACCGTGATCGGTCTGGCCGGAAACTCATATGCTTCATCGGATGTAATTTTTTCCTGAATCACGAGCTAACAGTTCCGTCCTTCCGAATAACGCACACGCTTGGACTGTGGCGAAGTCAACACTTTCACACTTATTTTACTGTTTTTCATCCATATGAGTGCGCATGTATTGAAAGTGGGAGGAGGAGGATTGAAAGAGGGAGGACAGGGAGGTTAGCCAGTGTATTGAAAGTGAATTCGCTTATCAGTTATGGAACTGTCAGTGCGATATAGCAGTGCGATCTGCGTACAGGGTATGACTGCATGTCAGTGAAACAGAGAAAGTTCCCGATACTGTACGTTTATTCGCTAAGGCACACACCCAAACACTCGTAGACAATTCACAACTGGTATTTCTCGTATATGGACTAATCGGCAGTTATTGTCTTGATCACGTCACGCGAACTACCCTTTTAACGTTATGAAGTATGGGGAAAAGACGAGACGCCAAGAAAGAACATAACAATCTTTTTTTTTTTTCATTTGTGTAGGCTATATAGGGTCTCTCAAACCAGTAAAAGCAGCTGGTATAGCATATATACGTATGAACTTGCGTTTTGCAGCAGGCGACATGGTCCTTCAATCTCCCTTCACGCGGCAACAGCATTTGTTCTTCCAACAATTTTGTCAGTTTCTTTTACTTTGCGTTGAACTGACGTACTTCTATGACCATCAGAACAAAAAACGTTTGGCGCAATGAGCTTGCGTGAGCGTAGCTGTTCAGAGGCCAAGCGACAAATAAAGGTATTACATAGCGGGCTTCGCTGACACTCACCTAGAAGAATACTCGGCACAATAGAGAGAGAGATAGCGATGCAACAGAGAAAGGCAAGGAGGAAGTAACGGACGTTTGCGTAGTTTGTATCAGGTGTACTATCGAAGGATGCTGCGAGAGACCCTACAGTCTCATTGTGTTCCGTGGCTTGCGTTGTATGGTACTCCTGCCTAACAAGGTATTGTGCAGTCACGTTTTCTAGGATGTCGTTAGAAAGGCACCTGAGTAAGCAGCTCTGGATCGAGACCACTCGTCTTACTTCAGAAAAGGAAACCGAAAGTAACCTACTTGAATGCATGGACAGGTATATATAGACGCCGATGTGGACAGAGTTCGAAGGTTTTTGCAGACAGTGATCGATAACATAGTGAATGTCCACCAATGTATATGTATTCTGCGAAACTGCTAAACGGTGAAAGCTTGCATGATGGCTCGTACAACGCACCATTATCGCCGACTCTGAATGCTTGCGGTATTCTATAGGGCTTATTCCGAAAAGGATTGCCGAATACTGCAGACGTCGCACTGTTTAGGCTTTTAGTTGTCCGCTTTTTAACACGAAAGTGTTTTATGCCGGGGTTCACAAAAACTTCAGCGACGTATTTTTGTCTCGGAAATGACGTCAACAAAAAAAACATGCATGATCAGAAGAGAAAAGTTCCGTCAACGGGAGTCGAGCCCATGGTCTTTGGGTCCACGTCGTCTGATACCGGGCACGCTATCCACTTCGCCACAGTGACATACTTCGAACGCTTTAAAAAATACACCTTTTATATCTACCACTGTTCCCTCACAGCGCTCTCGGTAATGTGTAGTAACGCATCATGACCGTAGCATCCGCGATTAATTCCTTCAGCACGTTGTTTCTAAGTGTCCGTTCCATTCGGCGCGTTTCCAATGGGAGAAGATTATAATTTTGTCAATGCCTTCATACAACCGCAGGTGGCGACCTTACCCCTATAGCGTCGCCGTCGTTCACAGCATCAATCCATACCTCTTACTTTGCCCGGATGTAACTTCATGTTCCCCACACTGCGCTCCCTCAGTGAATAATTGTGGCCGCCCAAAGGGAAGACAGGACGTGTGTTTTGTTTTCCTCTGGTCGGGCAGTGGTGTTCAAGAAGTCGTACATGTCGTGAGTATGCGACGTTAGCCCCAGTTCGGCGTGCAGTCAGTCCCACTCTCTGGCAGTCGCATCGCTTTTTTTTTGGGTTAGATTCTCACCAATAACTACTACAGCTACCACAAACATGACCGCGAGGGCTTGTTTGATGAACAAATCATGATCGACGTTACTTGTCGGGAAGAACATGTATGACAAAGGGTCAATTAAGCAATAGTATAGCTGTTGAACACCGATAGACATTGCATAAGCTCTCTCATATTACTGTGTACAGTAAACGTTAAAATATAAGGGCACAATTTACTTTCGTGTTTTAACGGTTCCTATGACAGAGGGATCAACCATCCTTTTTCAAACTTTTCGTAATGTATCCAAACTCGACACTCACAGGCTTGTAATCAAAGCCCCAAACTCACTGTTCGTGGGTGCTTTCATTTTTATAACTTTCGTGCCCTCACATCCGTACAATGTGCGCAGCCTCCGCTAAGATGTACTCAACTCTTCATCTCTTCAGTAGTGATGAAAATAAAAAAAATCCATCACTTTGTAAATACTGACAAAAGCAAACTTTCGGAATAATTTAGTTTCATATTTCAAGTTAAAGGAACAACAATACAGTCTGGACTAGACGAGCTAATAAAAACAGCCCTGACTCAACGTAGATGAGAACTCCGTTCAGCTTTTTTGCCTTTCTTTGCTGTTCACCAAAAAAAATAATTCAGGGGAAGAGCACCATGGCGAAAAAAATGGTTTAGCCTAACAAAAAATTAAGCAAAAAGTGAAGTGTGTCTAGAAATTCTTCTCCGAATAATGCCGCCAAAAATCAGTTTGTGGAAGGAAGCCGTTACCGTCTCTGAAAAAATGAGAACTGTGAAGGGAATTGAAACGTAGCTGAACTGGAATCGGAAGACAGAAATAACGGCGATGCTGAAAACAGCAAAACAAAACAAAGCCTCATGTTTCAAACTTGTAAACTTTGCGAAAGTACTTGCGGTGCGCGGCAAGTCTTCAGCGAGGGTGAGGTTTCCAACGCTCTTGAAACTGAAATAAAGGTATAAGATTTCGCACAGAAGGAAAGATGATGTTTAATCACCATGATATCATCACAACTAAATACAGAAGAAGGCTAACCAGAGTAAGCAGACAAAACTAAAAGAAAAAGGAGCACTAGCAAGAAGTTCGTCGTCTGTGAAGTTGTGAGGTATACTACCTGAATCATTATTAATGGAGGAACGCTGAGTGAAAGGCAAATTATAGGAGACCAGGCATGAGGAAGAAGCTTGGGAAGCCAGTGGTTGATGAAATTTGGATTAGTCAAACATCTGAAAAAAACTATGCGTCCTATCTAACAGAGAATAATGTTGTATAGAACATACAAGCAAAACGTTTAGCCTTGCAAAGCTTCAAAGAGTTATAATCTCGCTTTATTTGGCGCTCTGCCGAGTAGTGAGTTTTTTCTTTCTCGTCTGTTTCCCCCAGTATGCATTATCGTGCGTGTAGTGGGTGGGAAGAAGGTCGGCCACTCTGCCTAGTCCTCCAAATGACAGGCGCAAGCTCTCAGTCAGACTTTTCATGTCATCTACTAATGTGCTTGGTTATGGCTAAGCATGTTTTGACGCGATAGCGTGCGTTAGAGAGCTCGTTTCGTAGAAATTCCGCCCTCGACGTGAACTATAACAATTATCACCTGATCCGTGACTATGAAAAATTGAAAAAAGATGCAAATAAAGTAATAAACATGTCTTGGTGCGAGTGAACATCGAATCCGAATCGCGTGCGTGGCAATCACGTGTTGTACCACACAGCCACGCGTCTCTTCTTTTTTTTATTTATTGAAATGAAATATTGTCAATAACTGTTGTCTTATAATACTATACAACTCATCATTTCGGAATAATTCTCGCATGCAGACTTGTGCAAGACATATAATCTTTAAAGATTCAGTGAAAATAACTTCATCTGTTTGTAAACGCAGTGAAAGTATACCTGTTGTGCTTTATAAACACCCGCATAGTGTATACAGGCGTCTAAATTCAGCCTCAAATATCACATTAATATTGCGTGGTACAAGCTTACATTGTTATCGGGTGTCAGAACATGTCATTATCACACCGACTACCTGGTTTGAAGTCGGCCACCCATTACCAAAGGTGCACGCGTTACTGTACGTATTCCCTTAGGACGACGCAATGGTCGCACAGCAAGATCGAAAAAATGATCGAAATCCGCTTGACTTCTTCGCTACGCAGTTCTTCGTGCTGCCCTGGATCCTGATGCTATTGCAGAACTTCGACCAGCTTACCGGGTCTCCACTATCATGCAGTGCTGGCCACCTGCCTGTGAACGCATCACCTCGCCATGACGGGGTGCGCCAGCCCAGCCTCTACTATGCACTGTAATGCGCAGCACCGCCGACGCTATCACTACGGTGGCCTCGTGGTCATCAGCTGGCATCTTGGATTTCGGTAACGCTATCTTCTGACAGCGCCACCGTTCCATGGAGCACCATATAAACCCCGAGCAGACGCTCACCGCGCCTAGTGGGCTCGGCGGCACACCGGCGATGGGTCATCCTAACCCGTTTGACTTCTTCGCTACGCAGGTAATGAATTACCACTGTCTTTACGCTAAGTGAACTGGATGCCGATCATTACTTGTTCTGCCGAGCCCACGGTGCTCCATCTCTGTAGTTCTCGATTGTGCCAAAATGCTGTTGAAATTGTTGTTATTAGCAGGTGATATTGAGACTAATCCTGGGCCTAGGAATGAACACTGTGTGGTGCCTACTGACATGGTTGACATACTAGAGACGTTGAAATCTGGGCAGTCGGCCATGCTTGAGCAGTTAGGTTCAATCAGATCAACCTTTGCTGAACAAGAAAAAACCTTCAATGACCTGAGCTCGCGGTTGACCAAAATAGAACCTGACTTACTATCACTTTCAAATGTTCAGTCTCAAATTGACATCATTGAAAGTGTTGCCACTAACAGCGCTGCTCAGGTAACTAGGCTGTCTGACCGGATTAGCAACATGGAAAGCACATCCCGAAGGTGCAACCTGATCTTCTACGGGTTCGGTGATGTGCGAAACGAGGCATGGCGTGTTAGTGAAGAACTTGTTAGTGATCTCTGTCACAAAAGCCTGGGCATGACTATTCAACGTCGTGACATAGAACGTGCCCATAGACTCGGAGCTTATCGCGAGGGGAAACGGCGACCGATAATAGTAAAATTTGCCCACTTCAAGGATAAAGGAGCACTCCTTTCGTCTAGCAGTAAACTGAAAGGCACAGATTACGGCATCAGTGAAGACATTGCCCCGGAAATTCGTGTAGCCAGAAGACGCCTTATCGAATTTGGAAAAGCGCAGCACTCCCCGTTTAAGCTCCGTTATGACAAGCTCATCTGTGGCAGTAAAACATACGTTTTTGATCAGGATAAGCAGTTGGTTGTCGAACGTCAGGCCTAGCAACGAGCGCAAAGGCCACGAAGGCCGAATCAGAGTGTTAAGCATGATCTTTCGCTGCTTTACACTAACATTTGCAGCCTGATGCCAAAACGTGATCTGTTGTGCACCTTGATTTCTTCTTCTAGCAACTTCATTCTGTTGACGGAAACGTGGTGAACCTCTAACATACTTGATTCCGAGATTCTTCCTGATCTGCCAGATTTTGACATCTTTCGCAAGGACTGCTTTGATGATAACCGTGGGAGCGGTGTGGCGATTGCCACACATCGTTCGCTTAAGTGCTCTGCTGTAAATGTAAAACATTCTCTGGAAATGGTTTAGACGTGCTGCCACGCCACTTCACCGCGCATGTTAATCGGCTGTTGCAACCGTCCACCAAGCGCCGATAGCTCCTTTCTTTCGTCTTTTTACGAAGCATTGTTAGAACTAACAACGACGTATCCCAACACTCCCGTCTTATTATTCGATGATTTCAATTTTCCTTCAATAGATTGGAGTAATGTTGCGTCATGTCTTGCACAAAATAACATGGATACAGAATTTGTAAACATATGTTTGCTTTTTGGCCTCTCACAGCTGGTCAATAAACCTACCCGAGTAACCCAACACTCGTCAACAGTCTTGGACCTCCCTTTCGCGTCACACCCCGATAATATGCCCCCCCTTACGTATATCCGTGGTTTTAGTGACCACAACGTCATTCATGCAACATTTCCTTGCAACATCTTAGAAAGCGAGAAATCCAAAAAAGTACTCACGCTATACGACAAAGCCGATTATTCCAGCATCAACCGTGAACTTTCTGTTATTCACGAGAAACTTGCCCTTACATAACTGCAGCATTCAACTGAGAGCATTTGGATAATATTCAAAGCCGAAATGCTGCGTTTAATGAATCTTTACATCCCAACTATCACTATAAAATGAAAAAGCGCGTTCCCCCTGGTTTAACAAGTCTTTAAAAGGCCTAATAATAAAAAAAGCGATTATTTCGAGTTGCTAAACGAACTGGTTCATCCTCAGCCTGGCAAAAGCATAATGAGGTCGTTAAAAAGTAGAACTCTATAAAAGCACGCGCCAAGCGTGACTACTATTCCACTACTATGCCAAGTATGCTGCAGTCTAACCCGCGGCGTTTTTGGAAAGCGAATAAGCCTGATAATAAAAGTGCCATTTCACTATGTGATAACACGGGGATACCCATTGCTGATTCCGAAGTTCCCGACGCACTAAATCTAGCGTTTTGTTCAGTGTTCACAAAAGAAAGTACAGAGGCATTACCACACTTTCTATATTTCAATTTTCCTCCAATGGAGGGTATTGAATTCAGGGCAGAGGGCATTGTCAAGGTCATTGACTCCCTGAAGTGCTCTTCATCCTGCGGTATTGACGGAATCAACGTGAAAGTACTAAAAAGTACAAAATATGCGTGCAGTGCGATTTTTTGTATTATCTTTCAGCACTCACTTGACACAGGTACAGTGCCAGATGATTGGAGGACAGGAAAGGTCATTCCAGTCTTCAAAAAAGGTGACTGGTCTTCCCCTGGAAACTACCGTCTCATTTCCCTCACCAGCATATGCTCCAAGATCATGGAACACGTCATCTACTCTCAAGTTGCTCATTTCCTAAGCTCGGTGAACTTCTTTCATCCAAATCAACATGGTTTCAGGAAGGGTCACTCATGCGAATCTCAACTTGCTCTATTCACTCATGACATTCATTTAAACTTAGACAGTAACATTCCAACCAATGGTCTTTTCCTAGATTTTGAAAAGGCCTTCGATAAGGTACCTCATTCTCGTCTTTTGTTGAAATTGTCGCGCCTAAACATTCATCCGCTTGTTCGCAATTGGATTGAGTGTTTTTTAACCAACCAGAAACAGTTCGTATACGCTAACAACTACACATCATCCACTTCACCCGTTCTGTCTGGCGCGCCTCAAGGCACTGTTCTAGGGCCGCTCCTCTTCCTAATCTACATCAACGACCTGCCATCTACTGTAACCTCTGAAATACGTCTTTTTGCAGATGATTGCGTCATGTACCACCCTATCAATAACTCCTCCGACGTTTGTACTCTTCAGGAAGACCTACTTCGTATTCAAGACTGGTGTACCACATGGCTCATGTCACTTAACACCAGTAAGACCGTGAACATTTCATTCCATCGTCGACCCAACTATGCACCCTCCGTGTATAAGATTAATAACAGCATTATAGCTAATGTGCATTCCTTCAAGCACCTAGGACTTCACCTGTCTCAAGACTTATCTTGGACGGATCATATAACCCACATTATCAATTCAGCGAACAAAATGCTTATTTACCTTCACCGAAACCTTTTCATGGCTCAGTCACATGTAAGATTGCTTGCATACATAACGCTCGTGCGACCTAAACTTGAATATGCCTCTGCTATCTTTGACCCCCACCTATCTAATCTCACTAAAGCTCTCCAATCAGTCCAGAACCGTTCCGCCACATTTATCCTTTCTGAGTACTCGTATCACACAAGCGTTTCGTCTCTAACGTCTTAGCTGGAGCTGGTGTCCCTTGCCTCTCGTCGCCGCATCTCACGCCTTTTCCTCTACCACAGATTCTTTCACACAATGCCTCGTGACAGTCGGTTGATTCAACTGACTCATCCTACATCCCGAACAAGCCACCTTAACGCAGTAATTCCACCCCGTACCCGCACCACTACATTCCATCAGTCATTCTTCGTCAGAACTGCTCGAGACTGGAATGGCCTTCTAAAAGATGATGCACTTGTCCGTGATGCAACACGCTTCCGATATGCTATCGAACATACATGAATTGATGCCTTTGGACTTGCCTTTGTGAAATGTATTGTCTTATTTTTATTGCCGCCATTTGTATCTACATTTTGTATTTTAGCCTTATTGATGTTTATTGTTATATTGTTTATCGTTTTCTCTTTACCTATGATACCCACCCCTCATGTAATGTCCCTCGGGACCCTTGAGGTACCAATAAATAGATAATAAATAAATTTCACGTGCATAATTACTCTTGGTTTTCGCGAATGTAGCAGCCATGTGCGTAAGTTAGCCTTACACAAGGCACTTTCCACTATGTCAATTATATTGCAGTATTTCACAGTTTAATCTCTTCAAAGGCCCTGCCGCAGTGGTCTAGTGGCCAAGGAACTCGGCTGCTGACCCTCAGGTCGCAGCCGGCTTCGGCGGCTGCATTTCCGATTGAGGCGGAAATGTTGTAGGCCCGTGTGCTCAGATTTCGGTGCACGTTAAAAAACCCCAGGTGGTCGAAATTTCCGGAGCCCTCCACTACGGCGTCTCTCATATTCATATGGTGGTTCTGGGACGTTAAACCCCACATATCAATCCATCTCTTCGAGGAACACCCTACAAGAAAAGTATACTCTAAGTGGCTGTAATACGCACTAGAGACAGTATATAGCTATCACTTTCCACTCTTAAAGGCGAAGCTTAAGGATCCACTAATTTTTTTTTATTATAACTTCGACCATTGACTGCTGACATTGCATTCGAAGAGCTGGGGACAGGCCTTCGTGACAAACACGTCATCGATTCATTTTCACACTTTTGCATTCGTTATTTGACTGGTGTACTCTCGTCTTCAGCGGACAGGTTGCTTGTGAAAGGCAGGGAAATGCAGCAGTGAAACTGCTCCCTGCCCCTAATGCAGCATCCTGAGCACACCTCTGCCAAACATGTTTTCTTTACTACGCCTAGCGGTAGCAAAAGTATTATTTTTTTTTGCAAATCACTCTGCTTCTGCTGGCAAGTTATAACTTATTTCTGTATCGAAAGAATGAAAAAAAAAGAACGCGCAGATCCAACAGCGCCAGCTGTGGTTTTTTCTATAAGCATAATCGAGAGCACTGTACACATGCTCCTGCACTGTTTTATCCACAATTCATGCAGTCTTATTGGTGTAGCTCATATGATACTTAACTTTAGCAATCCTATTTTTGCACAAAAGTGAAATGCAGAGGGTGACATCTGATCTGGCTCTGACATGGAGGCTTTCAAGGGTACCACTCATTTTATAGATACTTCATTGCTTCGAGAGGAAATGCGTGCCGAGCATCTTTTCTGGCTTTGATATTTAATTTTTTTTTACTGGTGACTGATTTAAAGCATTGTTCGCTCGCTTGTCACGCAAGTAAAGTGAGTGGAGGACTTGATCGCTCTGCTTCCCATTAATTCTCAATCTTGAATTCCACTGCGAGCCAAGAGAGCTGATTAATGGTCCGCACAGCGTGTAAGTAGAAAAAAAAATGGCGCTTGTTTATGCGCAGATGTTCAAACTCCTTGTTGTGGAAGCGCACTCCGGCAGATTTGACTAAGCACCGTTCTTTCACACTATTGCTTGTTTATGTTTCTCACCTTTTTTTTCCGTTCGTTAATGTTTACTTTGTTTTTGCGGGGCTCGTGATATAGGACACAAAACAGCCGCGTACAGACTTACCGTGTTTCATGTTCTGACTCATTAGTTGCCTTCACTGGTTTAGCAGTTTAGCACTTTATTAAGCTGCTGTGCTTTTAGCGTAGTTATATGTTTGTATCGACTGTATCAGGGCGGGTCAGGGCTGTAATAAGTTCCAGTTAATGTCATGAAAGTTCTAGAAACCGCTATCTCTATGTGGCTGTTAGCCTTGAGATCGAGGCTATACAAAATTACCTGAACTTTGACGTCTATTTTACCGATTCAGCCCTTTTTTAAGCTAATCAACCGAACATCAGTTACGGCCAATAAATTACGATTACGCATTGCTGAATGATCACATTGATTACTTTACATCACCAGATAATCTTAACTTTAGCACTTTTGGTTTGATGACACCAATAAATACAGCTGTAAACCATGGATTTAGAAACACGATCTGACGAGGTTGAGCCACCGTCACGTCGCTTCAAGTCGAAAAAAAAAATGTTTCACAGCGCGCACGACAAGGATGAAAAGCTGAGTAGGGACTTCTAAGCTTCTACGTTAATTTGTTTATTTATTTGTTTCCCGCAGTATATTGCGGTACTGTTACCATGGACGAAAGGCGCATATCAACCGCTTTGCAGTGCATAGATGTTGGCTGATAGTTCGTTTACAGAATGGCGGTGGCGTCTGCAGGTTAATTTAGTGTTTTCGAAAGAACGCCCCGGTGATATCGCTAGAAGTGGTGATTAGGGATTTCACTCACATCTTTCAAAGGCATCTATGTGTTCACAACGGAGCCTTTCGTTTTTTTTTTTACTTTTCCTTACAGTGTACGCCTGTGGCACTTCCCAATGTGGCACTTCGTTACTTTATTTATTTAAACTGACTTAGCGTTGTAACGTCTTTTTTCCCGGAGCATTTCGATGCGTCTTGTGAAATTTTCGTTCTGTGGGATACAATTATTAAGCACTCAGTTACATTTCAATGCTTGCATCTGGGCGTGCACTTATGTTTCCACCAGAATTTCTCTTTGGTATTTCTTTATTTCTCTTTGGTATTTTTCCTTCAATGCAGAATAAAAGAAAAAAAGTTCAACCAGTAATAAAAGCCATCAGCAGCCTTTATTTAGAAAAATACTATAATATCCACTGCTGTAAGTTACGTTCAATATTTCCTGCAAAAACATACGTAGCAAATAAGCCGACAACCGTATACAGATCATATTGCTCTTCTAGACTAACTTTTTCAAGGTTTTACTCGACATATCGTAAACGTGACCAGAGCGTGACAGTGCACTATACGAGTCAAAACAGCCGACCCCCCCCCCCCCCCTATCTTTTTCTTTCTTTTCATTCATGAAAGCACACTGCGTGACTTGTAGTAAGATAGAATGCATTGCTCCATTACGTTGCCCTCTCATGGTGCTGCTAGCCTTATTGCTATATTATTAGCATATTCTTATAATAAAATGGCAAAACGGCTGATGATTTAAAAATTTTAATCAAGATTAGAAGAAGGAAGTAGTAAATTGATTTTTTTTTTCGTTTCCCGGCCAAACAGCAGAATTTTCAAATAACCAGGAAGAAAGAGGGTTTGCAAGAAAACAATGAAGTGTATATATAAACACATTGTTCTGAATATTTATCTCATTTTGTTCTTATTTTTCAATCACAAACCTTTAAAATTAAGAATATTGTGTCAGAAATGCAGAAAAGTATGTCGAAGACTATAGGAATAAATGCCATGACAGCGGGATTCCTGGCCTGACTTCAAGTGTAAAATCTCGTTACCGCTGACGCGGTGTCGTAGAGCAAGATATCAACGTAGTAAAGTTGAAACTGCAAAAAATACCAAGTCGGCAAAACCTCGTTTCAATGCAAGTGCTTCCATGCGACGCACTTTAATCTTAGTCTCACCTCAGGTGGTGCAAAGTCTATCACCAGCAAATGAAAGGTACACTATATAAGAAAAAAAAACACAAAGGTTAACCAAAATCGAAATATTTTGTTCGCTAAAAACGTAAGATAATAAAAATGCGAACATATCTTTGTAAAAAATAAAAAAATGTTGTTGGCTTGAATTTCTTCTTTTCAAAAACACTCCTCCTCCCAGTTTAGAGAAAAGTTTTGTGTTGAGAGATAACGGCGAGAAAAGCTATTTACATCAGACCAGCACAAAGTAGGCACGAAACTTCTGAGGGAAGAAATCGTATCGAAGAAATGTATTACAAGTAGCTCCACGAAGCAAAAAGAAGCACGACTGACCAAACTTGATGGCTGCGAACAGAACTCTAACGTAAGGCGTGCACCTTGGTCCACTGAATAAAACACGAGCCGACAGGTGCAGGTAAAAGACGAGAACGATGATTCGCAAAAAAAGAAATGCGAAAAAACTTTGAGTAAAAACGATGGTAGGCCCTTCAGAGAACAGAAACAGAGCTCGCTACGTGGTAAGAACATGGATGACGAACACGTTGTTCGTGTCGTATGCAGCAGTGACGAAAGTTTCGCAAGTTCCAATCTCTGACGCTCAGCGCTCGAACAGGTGAAGCCACCCCGCACCGCTTTCGAAAAGCTTCTTGGAAGGTTGGGCAGCGTCTTTGCGATGGCCATGTTCTGACGTTTCTTCGCTTGTTTTTTTTTCTTTCAGCTTTATTTTTACTTTTGCACTCAGAGCCGCGGTGACTTCGGCGGGACGAAAGCGGTGACATTGTTTTTGAATGGGACATGCTTTTTACGTGCTTTATTAAAAGAGCTCTGCGTGCCTAACTCTGAGAACAAGATGAAAGGTTTTGTCATGCGTGCTTCTCACGCTTTTTGCCAAAGCCATAGATTTGGGCTTCGTGAGGGCACACAGTCTTCTCAGATCTATTCCTTTCTTACTATATAAACACTTCAAGAACTTTCAAAAAGGGCTTCTTCGAGAGTCACAACTTTCTTCAAAAAAAGTATAGAAAAAAATCAAGCTACTGTTGAAGCGCTAGTCATGGCCGCAAGAAGGTAGGCAACGAAAACTGCGCGCTGTGTTAGGTATGCCATAGTTATTCGAATTAGGCTAAAGTAAGGAAGCTTTTCTACACGTCCTATACGTAGCTTCGCCAAATAACGGCACTTATTTTTGACGAGGTTATTTTTCAAAACACTTCTCAGAGGTTGGAGCTTGTAGGTATAGTCTCTTGAAAAAGATACCTTGGCCGCATGCTTCCCATGCAATGATTGCATCCAACAGAAAGAACCCTACGAAAGTAGTACGTTATTGTTCTGGTCCGGTCTGGTTTTAAACTCGTATTCCTAATGACTGTTCAATGAATCCCGTCCTAAGCTGTTCCCTCGAGGCCTCTGATAGCAAGTTTTTGAAACTGCGCAAGCTATACGACGGAAGTGCTATAGCAAACTGATAACATAAAAAAGAAGAAAATAACAACGCACTCCACCACTCCTTTGAGACCCGGTAAGAAAAGCACCTTTCCAAATATTCCCGGCGCGTCGGGTGCACCTAAAAGTGGAAATTTGTTTTTTCGATAATGCCCGTTAGCGAAAGCCTACCGCCACCAAACTGACTGCATATTTTTTTCAACGAAGAAAGGAAATTCAGTACATTCCGGTAATGGATACGTAGCATTTTCAAAGTTCTATACTTCGGGCAACCTTTTATTCATTTTGAAAGACTATATACACCCTAATGCAGGCCTATTGTAGGAGAGGGGTACACAAAAAATACAACAGCTAAGAATAAAACATTATATTGCATCAAGTTCTGTAGAATACAATAATCACCACCTCCTAAGTACAACCAGCTACACAGAATGAGAGGAGATACTTTTCAATTACTTAGCATGTTTCGGAGAGAACCGAGAATTTGCGTTGCTCGCTCATTCAATTATTCTTTCGGAGCGCCTTCTATGCATCTTCGAAATGTGTACACGTGTGAACAGAAACCCGACTCCAATGGCTGGTTTTGTCATATATCTTACTTAACATCTCGTATGTTAGTCATCGACAACATCAAGGCATACGCAGCGAATGAAATGTCTTGGCAGTGATGCAAACTGAAAAGCGTCTCGAAGCGTGGGCGACATCCATGTTTATGACCTCCGCTTGGATGGCAAGGCTTACTGTAAGCAAAATTGCTTCCGCTCGCTCACTTGCTGGCTTCGCGCATTCTAGCTAGCAAATTTCGATAGTGTACCTTAAGGAAGATACGCGATTTTTTTTAGAAGCTCTTGGTGAAGAATTGAGTTTGTTGCCGCTTTATAGATAATGCCACGTTTTTTTGTGTGGTTTTTATTTTGCCGTACATCGCATGAAACAAAGAAAATTCTTTACCGCGAATACTTTTTTATACGCCCTGCATCTCATCAATCTTTTATCTCGGAATTCAGGCGCTATTGAGTGGTCTGATCATTCTAGCCAAGAGGCCTTATATGGAAATTGAAGTAGCGACGTTTCTACGTGGTTTTATTTTCTTTTTATTGGCCCTCTCAGGTATTTTGTTAATGGAAACTGCCTTTTTTTGTAGCCGCTTTTTAACGCGATAGCGTGAAACAGCTCTTTTTGCAGAACTTCCGGGGTCGGCGTTGGTGTCGCCGTCGTTATTTGTGAGCGAAAAATTATCTTTGCGAGACAGAAAAATTGAGAAAGATGCAAATGAAATAATGAAAAATCTAAGCCTGAGTGGGGATTGAACATGGGTCCCTTGCGTGGAACGTGGCTGCTCACACAGCCATGTGTGTGTTCGTGAAACACAGTGAAAATAAATTCCTCTGCTCGGAAATTCTGTGAAAGTGACTTTTATGCTTTACAAACAAACACGTTCTGCATACACGCTTCACAATACAACATAAAATATTCTCGTGATAGTGCGTGGTACAAGCGTACTCTGCTATCGGGCGTCAGAACATAGGATTATCGTAATTATTTCATAGTTTCAAGCCAGTCACCTTCTACAAAAAGCGCACACGTTACTGCACCCTTCATGCCACGCAGTGGCTGCATAGCAAATTTGAAAATATTTCATTCATCAAGTTTTTGAGGTATACGCACTGGTAACAGAATATCGCTATTTCGTTTAACTCTTAAAGGCGAAGCTTAATGGGCCCCAGATTTCTTGTCAACATTCTGTAATTGATTTAACTGCTGAAAAAGGTGCAGGCGAAATGTAACAAGAATTGTCTTCATATTTGTCTTCAATTTGTCTTCATATTTTATTTACCATTACTGTGCTTTGGTTCAAACGTTAATATGTATTTTAACGATGAATCGCTCAATACACTACCTAATCTTTTGAGCACTTACTTCAAACCATCGACTGTCTGCCCTCCCGCTGTTCTTAGTGAAAATGTTCGAGGTAATTTTATTATTTGCTTTTGTTATTCAGATAGAACATTGTATACGGAGAAGTACGCTGGTACTGGGGCACAGGTATCAGCGTAAAGTCCTATGATATGCACAACGTCTGACTGTTAAAACAAACATCGGAGCACGTGGCAGCCACTCGGCTCCACGTGCTCCGATATTCCATTCGACTGTGAACCATTGCTTATTTGCTTTAAGAGAGGACCACTCGGCGCCACCGCTGTGTGTCGGCTGCATTGAGTGTAGGCTGCAATGGAACTCGTAGCAGCCGGCTGACTGTGGTGGTGCCAAGCGGCCGCCACGCGCACCAATATCCCTTTCAACTGTGCACCGCTATGTTGCAAGGCATTGAAAGACAACGATTTCTGTTAGACTGTAGCCACAACGGGGCCGTCCGCTGTTGTCAGGGCGATGAGGAGAGTCGAGGTCAACTCTCATCGAACAGCCTCTGTGAATTGGTTGCGCAGTATAACTAAAGCCAGTCTTCTCGCGCCGGTCTCATTACGCGACGAAGGACAAGAACAACAAGAAAGAAAGAGGAAGGTTAACCAGGCACATTCCCGGTTTGCTACCCTACGCTGGGAGAATAGAAAGGGGGAGTATAAAGATGAGAAAGAGGGGAGAGAAAAGAAAGAGGAAAAAAAAACTGTCGTTAATGAACTTACGCGGACTGGCACTACACAAAAGCCAAAGGCGTTCACATAGGTCTGTAGTCTTCATTGCACCAATTAGCATATGGGGCTTAACCTTTGTCCCACGAGACTAGAATTCTTACGCCGGCACCATGTTTGTTTTTTTTCTGGACCCTAGCCAGCTCGGCGATATATAACATCCCGTTTATCGGGACAGGAGGCAGGACTCAGTTTTTCGGAAATCGATGCGGTAGCTGTCGCGACCTTGCAAGCACGAATCGAGCCTTTTCATTATGTTTCTTTTTGTGTGTGTGCACTGCGCAAGAAGTCTCTCGTCTGTTCCACTGACTTCGGGTCCTATTCGCTGAGCTGTGTATTTCAAGTTGCATTCATGACAGCCGATCCATCTTATTGTATAATGATCCTCTTTAACCCACCCCTTTTTTGCTTTACTGCGTCAATGCTCTTTGCTCTTCATATACACCAAGCAAACTAGGTTTCAGTGCAAAGCCAGACGTCATTTTTTAAGGATTCGAGAGCGTTCTTTGCTCTTTTCTTTAAACTATGCGATGGTTACGAAAGGTTGCTACCACTACACGTCCCCTCTCGGGCACAAATTTATGTACGACATAGCCAGGCTTGAAAAAAAAATAATTGAGCAGCAAACACAGGGACAGTACACAAAACATACTTCGCTGCTCTAACTGAGGCTCATAAAATGCACGTAAAATACAAACTATATTGTTGTAGGACCACATATTCTATTTACAGTGGGGTGAGTGCTTGCTCAGCTCTTGAACTTTATGGAAGTAATGCCTTGCATTTGCTCTGCATTCTACTCGCATGGGCCTGTATTTGAGCAGGAAGCGTAGGTAAGGGGGGTGCTGCTGCTGCCAAACACACCTTCCCCCCCCAGAATATTGATTTTCTCTGAGCCTACCAAAGGTATCCTTGATCGATATGCCACTAAAATCAGTTCTTCAGCAGAAGAAAAAAGTAGTGCCTCTTGTCGTATTTGCATTAGGGCTACACGGACACATCAGGTCAGCGGAGACAGCTTGTTTTCGCACGCAGCAATGTAAATGCGGCGTTCAAGCTCGGAGGTAATGCAGCTCGACGGTCCTGGTTATACGGACGCCCAGAAACAGAATCGCAAATTCTGTACTGCTCAGAACAACATGTGATGTTTGCATAGAAGCTATCAGAAATGTAGAAACAGTGGGACAGGAAGACAGCGAAGGGTTGCTGCCTGGTTTCCGCTTGAACGAGCATAAGCCCCCACAAATAGACTCAGGCATCACCAAAACAGCGACTAGATCGAACGCCTTGTTCCGGAACTCCATCATCGGCGCGAAAGAAGTGCTTTCTTTCCAGATGAGGCAATACGACTTCCGAGTAAGAAACGTGTTACCGAAGTCGGTTGGTAGCTGAAGTGAGGCGTGATCTTGAAGCATAGCGTTGTAATAAACAAACGAAGGCGACAGATGGCTGAGGCCTATTTGAACCAGAACGCGGGCAGTGGAAATGATTTACCGATGTGGGGATTATTATCGGTATTGTGTACTTCTAGCTGCTTGTAAAGTGAAGCGAAAATTCCGAGCTTATATTCACGAATCAGTTCTTTGTCTATAAGCCCAAAAGGAGGCACGGCAAAAGTGAGAGTGACGTGTGTGAAATAAAAAAATATAACGTTTATTGAGGTAGTCTAATTACCTATTAATTGGCTGATACCCACCTTTATTTATTTATTATGTTTACATGTTTCCACCGTAGTCGCGAATAAAAAAAACGCAGATACATTTTTTTCCGAAATAAAGCTTCGAAAGCTGAGTGATAACTGCCCCTGTTCCAGAAACGAGTCGATTTTCTTCCTTCAACACAAACATTTTTTTTTTCTGGGAAATGCGCATAATTTTCCGAAGAACTTTATGCTACACAAACACGAGCGTGTGTCTGTTACTCATCTCTTACAAAGCTTATATTTTAAGTTTAGAGAGACGAGTTCATTTTATTACGGCAATTGTCTACGCTACGTAGGAAATCGCCTCTTTGCCAGTTATGGCTATGCCTCCTTCAGAGCACTTAGCAGCAGCAGCAGAAGCAAGCAGCAGCAAGCAACAAGAAGCAAGCAGCGGACGAAGCTTCTTAGCTGGTGCGCAGTTATCAAACTACAACAAAATACGCTGACATACGCTCCATGAAAGGCATACCGCTGTACTTTTACCTAAAAAAGTTGGGAGAAATAACAGTCTAACCGTACTCCGCCAGCCTCGGTTGCGCCCGAAATGCTTCGCTACGTTAATCTGCTCCCTACTCCGCTGTCTCGCTCATACATATTCCCATCAGCTTTCGTATATTGCCTACATAACTTGAAACTCAAGCGAAGTGTGAATATGTATGTTGCATGACGGCAGAAAATCAAGGAAACATTTCTATCTTTCAATTAGGTGGATAGTTAACCATGAAATAAGACTGGGAAAGTTTTTTTTTTAATATCTCTCTGTACCTCTTGTGGTCCGTTGCAACAGTAATTTGCAGGTGGCCTGTACTTTACCTTAGGGTGCGCTAGAATGGTGCCTCTTTCTTCCAGTACATATTCCCATTTCTGTGTGCACGGCAGCAACTCGGGAGCTCGCCAGCTTGATCTTAGTACTTGTTCCTTCATGACAGTTCTCCTCAATCAACCGCAGCATGGCGGAATAGGCTCTTATAAACTGAGCCCTGGGGGGTTAGTACTGATCGCAAAAAGTATCATGAACAAACATTTGAGCTTCGTAAGAAAACACATCTTACGGATAGAAGACAATACTACGAATATCTCAGCCAAAGCTTGCAGTGGTGCTTGACAAGAAGTGCTTACAAGCACAGCGCGAATTTGCCATTTTCTTAGGCACTATATTTTCATACAAAGGTCTGCGCTCACTCTCTGCGTAGTTGCCTGCGTGCCTGTAGTGTGACGTCGAGAAAATAGCACGTAACATTTTATTGTCTACTAGCCGTCATAAATCGAGAGCAGTGTTTGGATAGGAGCATGACCTCCTATATGGAGGGCGCGCGGCCGGTTGGAGATGGAGAAACACGCTGCACGCCCGCCATCTCGGAGGCCATGATTGGAGGCGCATCTTGCCACAGGGTGCCACCACGTGATGGTGCTGCGTTCAACATTCTGCTGACATTGCACAGTGAAGCACACTCACGAGCACAGGTCGGCAATCATGAGTCGACTAACTCGGACTCAGTCAGACTCAGATGAAGGCGCCATTCTGAGTTTGAGTGAGGCAGGGTGTGTACTATTCAGGTGAGCCTGAACTCAGTGAGTCCAAAGGCCAAGACACATTTTTTTAGTGTGTTTGAGTGGCTTTCATTTTTGTCGACCTATTGTTTTATCTACTCATCCAACCTGGAATCACATTTATACTCTCGTCTACTCACGCGTATTCCAAAGCAGTGTCGTTTTTATTCATCAGAGGCGCGAATCACATAAGAGGTACATGGGTGCCTCGATCCTCCCCCAACTTCCCACGGATATTCGTGATAAATATCTTATGTTGTCATCTTTTCCAATAAAAATGGCCTTACTGGTTAGCGAGCACTCGGAGCCGCTACTCGAAGGTACTATTTGAAACGGCGCCAAGAAGAGCACAGTTTACGTGGAATACTGGTGCTAACGGGTATTGTCACCACTGTCATCTTTTGTCGAAAGAGCTCATTCTAGGCGAACGGTCTCACGAGGCGACTCACTCAGACTGAGCCGTGAGTCTGAGTGAGTCCGTCTGAGGAACGTTTTGGTGAGTTAGAGCTCGAGTGAGTCTGGTTGAAGAAGTCTGTGACTGTAAGTTCGTCTGAGGAAAATTTTCGCGACTTTGAGCTCGAGTGAGTCCGCAGTTCAAAATATATTTCATGAGTGAGTCGGGGTGAGCTCCACAAGTGACATATGCTCACGAGCGTAAATAATGGGAGTTAGTCATCGTGTCTGATCACGCGCGCTGACGTAAATTCTTTCCCTCTTGCCACCCCTCCCTGCTTCCAGTGCGCTCGCCCTGACGAAATAACGCGTTTAGAGCGTACGTCAAACGTGTGTAACCCCTCTCATTCTGACAGGTTCTAGAAAGAAATTTGAGCACTCACTGATACGCAAGGAAACAAACTCCGATACGAAGATCATTCGATGATCACTTCGAAGAGTGGTACGTCATGGCCCTTCTGAGTGGCGGCCGTTCTGCATGACAGTGCCAGAGATGGAGGAAGTGCTTCATAAACTTTCTTTTCTTTGAAATAAGATTCCAGAAGGAAATCTTGGACAAGGAAATGCGCTCCAGCATGACCGCGTAGGTGTCATTTATATTTCTGCAACTGAACCCAATGCTTTCAGTCGTGCACAGTAGTTATATTTCTTGAGCAGTCGCCTGGCCCTCATCCTCAACAGGGCGCTCCCTCAAGACAGGCGACTCCATCAACTAGATGGATCGAGGAGCACTCGGTTTAATAAAGCTTCGCGCTACAGAGTATATACAGCCAAATATACAACGAGAGATGGTGCACAGGAAAAAAGTTGAAAGTACAGATAGTAAAAAAGGTGGAGGGTATAAGCTGCCAAAGTAATTTCCTGGGGAAGACGCATCACGTCGATTCGACGTACTTGCAGGCAAGAATGTACTGCAATATCGAGCGGCTTTTCAGTTTGTTTACCTGCGTCACCGATACTTTCGTTGCTTCTCGCGTCATCCTGGTAATAGAAGGTTATACAAAAGCAAACACACCCTACAGTGGCTGCTAAAAGTAAGATTGGCTTGTACGTTTCTTTTTGATCCTACTATTTCAGGCGTTATGTGTGTGGAACTTGCGTTTATTGTGCATTGTGTGTACGGGCGATATTGCGTGGATATGATAGAATTTTCGCGATTATCTTCCATCTATGGAGCGAAGATAATCGGAAAAATTCTATCATATCTCTCTGTAATTTAACAATGTTGCGAAGATTTCTCCCCTTTTTTTTTCAGTGATTTGTATGGTGGTCTGTTATTAGCTGCTTTGATCATTTACAACATCGAGTTGCTTGAATCTATCTTCGACACTTCTGCGCATGCAATCTGTAAGGTTAGGGTTATTTTCATTTATTGATACTGTCAGCCCTTTTTGAAGGGCCTAGTACAGGAGCGAAATGAAGTCGTATTTAAACATAATTTTGCATAAGAGAAATATAAGGGAAAAATGTTTCGCTACTGAAACCCAATCTTCGCTATAGGAATACAGAAGCCATAAAATATGGTACCTAGAAGTGTTGCGTCTTTATACTATAATGTCACACGAATCTCCAATTAAGCTAAGGCGTTTATAATGGGACAGGTATTGGGATGTGATCATAAGAAAGAAAAATCATACAAGAATGCTATTCAAGGCAAACGAACGAATCGTCAGTATATTCACATTCTGAATACACATATAAAATCTACATACCCACAATCGTAAGTGTGCCCACATATCTCATACTGCATGAAGCCCGGTGCTGGCGCAGTGTTAGAATGTAAGAAAACGGCACGTTCAGAATCTCTCCCGTCGTAGTTAACAGTACACCCCTAGGACTGCAGCAGCGTACAAAACTGGGCAAGTTGGTTTCGCTTCATGATGTAAAATGCAGCACATAAAGACGACACGCAAAAGAAGGACACATAAAGTATATCATGTAAAGTATATCATATAACACATACTATACCCCATAAAGTATATCAGCGCTTGTCCTGTGTCCTCCTTTCATGTGTCGTATTTATGCGCTGCATTTTACGTCACGAGCCCTAGGACAGTCATTTATGAACCTTTTTCCTCTTTTAAAACATAGATTACACTTATATCTTCATGAATATTATTCTTCCTTTGACAAAAAGTTTTAACAAAACGCGTAAAACACGGCTCCATGTAAGACGAGGCAGCTAACGACTCCTGTGGCCAATGGCACAATGTAGTCGCTTCTGGAACGCGTCAAATTTCCACGCACCACAGCTTTGCAGAATGGCCGTTGAGTACGGCGTTTGCATTCTGCTGGGAAACACGGCATAACCAAGACTGCACACACTGAATAATGCGCGTGCCACAAATACGGACTAATGAGGTCGAAAGCGCGAAACTTTGGCCGACCATGCAGACCGCCGTCTTGTCCGGCTTCCCCTTTCCATACGATTCGTCTTCGCCGTATAGAATAAGAACGACAGAGTGAGTTTAAAATGACTGTGCTAATAAAGACCAGTGTGCCGTTTAATTAAAATATCCCCTAATGAGATTGCCTTTCGAGCAAATGTGCGAGGGGATTCAGCATTCGTATCACAGTGGAAGGGGGGGGGGGGGGAGAGATGAGAGCAGCGTGTGTAATACCAAAGCTGCCCTAGCACGGATTGACACCACCGATGTCCTTCTTGTGCGTGACTTGGAGTACGCATCCTATCTACAGCTTTATATGGTCGAAAAAGGCTGTTATATTGAGAATTCAGTGGATAATTGGAGCTTCACGCTGCGAAGGTCAGTCGTAAGCAAAGTTTATTTTTTCTGCAGAGTTTTCATACGTTCTCATCTCATGTTAATCAATACTTTTTCTCTAGTTTTTGTCCTAATAACGTTGGGGGTGTGTCAAAGCTGATTTTATTTCATCACGCCACATAGAATCACGTGCTTTGAAGATAATTGCTCAGTGGTTATAATTCTAAGACGTCTTTTTCCCTAGAGTATGCTTATTTTGTAAGATCAACTTATTTACTGGTCGCGGGTAGTCGATGCCACTTAAACCTATATTCTTAATTTTCTAATATGCTCTGTGATTGGACTTTATTAACTCTGCAGTTTCGATAGCTAGACAAATAACGTTGCTTATAACTACTCCTGCAAATTTAGATAACTGATTGAGAATACTTTGCCTTTTACAACAATAAATAAATCTCCCGCATCTGTTTTCCTCCGATGACGAAACTACGATACCATAGCTACGCTTTGTGTGTATATGAGAAACATGATAAACCAGTTTACTTTTGCACACGGTTGCAGCGTGCCTCATACTAGTACAGGGAATTGTGTCAGTGATTCTACCTATATTTTACAGGTTTATTTTTTTATGATTTAACCTGACTTTATCACAGAGTATGACATTGTCATGTAGCACAAACCAGTGTAGTTTGCGAAATGCGAGACTCTCAATTCTGCTGTTTGACTAGATGAAGGCCAAACGTAATGAAGCACGTGGTAACTGCAGCTGCACTCTTTACGAGGTTTCACTTGAAGTGCTAGATATAACTAAGAAACCCGCCATTTTTCGTCTAGCTTCCTGGATATAGCCAACATAAACCAAAACCTGACTAACAATCTACTGTGGCAGCTTTTTTTTTTCGTTGAGTAATAAGGCAGCGTCTTAAAAGAATATACCGAATATCGCAAGACCGAACGGTTAATAACCATCGTCTTGCGACAGTACCACAGCTTAATAGTGCCCTATTATTGTCTTTGCCTGCCGAAGGACTCGACAATCCCTTCTCTGCAGCGTGACTACATGTTTCGAAATTTCTCCGCGCCCATAACGACCCTCCCATAAACGTGCTTGCGTAATCGCTCTTCCACACGGGTGCTCCTGCAACGCAAGACATAAAACACAATGAAATAGGGGAGTCCATTTTCGGTAGCGCGGTATGGTGCACCTCATCAGCTGCACACACTGCAATCACTAGCTATAGGTCTCGGGCCAGGTATCCTGCGCGTGGCACGCAAGCCCTTGCCGCAATATGTGTTCGCGTGTTATAGCGTCTATACGAACGTGTCCGAGCTCATATAAGCCCGCAGCTCGGGAGCTCTTTCAGTTGTGGTTTACGGTAGCGCCTACACTGAAGGTTCATTGAAAAGAAATAGTCAAATCACTATAAGAAATGAGGTTATTGGACAGGCCCTCACACACAGTCGTGAGTGTGAGCATAGTTACGAAGAGCATAGTGACAAAAATCTGCGTGTGGATATATCTAGCCTTTACTAAGTTGTTATGCCCGTGTATATAAGTAGTCCAACCTTGCCAGGATTTTGTTTCCATTCGTCTTACATAAAAGCACATCTTGTCAAAGATACATTAAGCTCGTGTCTTAGGCTATTACGTTGCGGCGTTTTCCTGATTTTAGAGTGTGATATGAAGGTATGCCGAAAGTCTGACTTTCTTATACGTTTTTTTTTTTGTTTACATGGTAGACAGCTAGAACTTAGACGCCACATTCACTGTGTGGCAGAGAAGGGGCTCTAACGTGAAATTACATAGGTAGAACGTTTTGCGTACATAGTATAGCACGTTTTCCTCGTCTAGTAATGCTACCGAGTCCATGCAGTGTGTTTTGAGGGTGCACCATTTACAAGAATTCAGCATTTGCCTAAAACTTGATTGAAATGGACGGCTTCGAAACTGTAAAAAGGCCAAGCACCACGTTTACTTTTCTGGAAAAGAACATAAAACGTATGGATATGTAGTGTACAGTCTTTCTGGTCTCTTGCGTGGGGTGCACGCAGGAGTCGGACGCGACAACCGCTGGACTACGGGATTCATCTGGCATTTGATAACTAGTGCGATGTCTCGAGCTCCTGCAGATTCTGTGATAGGTGTGGCGTCTGCATTTTGGCATAATGAAGCCCACTATTTCTGACAATGTAGCAGCAGGAGATGTATGGGCTTTCTTGGCGTGATAGGATTACAATGCACCCTGAGTGATAACACAGAGATATGAAAGAAAAAAGCGAATTGAAGAGTTGGTTTTTTTCTTTCGTTAGACAGAATAATAATGGAAACTAGAAGTCAATATCAAGGAGAGTATAGGGAGTGTTATTAAAAAAATTGTAATTTAAATGTGACTTTTGCATTGCAATTACCTAAATGTCACATTTACATGACAATTCTAATAACATCCCCTATACATTTGCTTGCATCAATGTCTGTTAGTTCTCATTATTACTGGGTCTAACACAGAGATATAGGCGACATACAGTGTCAACACAGTGATGTAGACATTGACGTAAACGTAAACGGAGACCTAGATATAGACTTGCACCTTTAGGCAGCTTTTTATATTGTCCTCCATCTTTATTTACTTGTCGGAAATAAATACTTTATTTGATTCGATTTGACATTGACTGAAATATGGATGTATACACAGCAACAGCGCCATAAGGTGTGTTTACATTCTTGATGGAATCGTAGACAGTCTACGCTGATAGCTTAGAAGCTATAACTAAGCCGTACTACTCCAAGAAACGAAAGGAGTCTGGATGACGTTAGTGCAATATGACGCCACTTCGCGTCGAGAAGGGAAAGCTAACAAAGTAAGCTTTAACTGCTATATCTTTAACTTTTTTCGCGTTCGATTCTATGAATAATTGAACGTAGCTTAGAATTAGTGCTTGTAAAGGCGTCTGTGCTGGTTTTCAGACGACCCCACCAGCGAGTAGATTGCGTCGTTTTTTTTTCAACGCCGTCTTTTCGAAGCTGTATGTTTTTCCGGCTACATGTAAACTAAAATAGAGCCATGGTCCTAAAAGACCACAATAGGACAAAGTGGCCACTGTCCTCTCGACTTACCGTTCTGTCATCTATGGTAAGCATTGAACAAATCAATAAACGCGGCACATTGTTTCTTCACATGCGTTCCCCGTAAATATCTATCATTTAGTCAATGGCTAAGAACGAGTCGGACAATGTGGTAGGTTTCTTCATTTTTATTTGATATTGCCAGCCTGGATGCCAGACTTTGGCATGCTTTGGTAGTACAAGCAAACAAATTACATCAGTAGGTTGAAGGTACGAACAGACTTTAGCCAGAAAAAGAATTATGACAGTGATCATAAACTGAGAGGTAGCACAGTGTGTGAAAAAGTGACAATGAACCAGTGCCGTCGTAATGAGCACAGGGACTGCGCAAATGAGGGAAGCTCCAAATTAATCACCTTGTTATCACAGTTTGGGACTGAAAGTGTGATGACTGTACATTCTACGGCATTGAAATTAACGACAATGTTTTTTTTTTTTTGAAGTGCCGCAATAGGATGACCCAGATTTGAGTGAGCACTGGGGCACGTTCTAAAAGCCATAATTCCGTTTGCACTCACACAGAAAAATACACAGTGCACGTAAAGTGGCGAGAAAGCAACTGCTGAACTTCCATGTTTTGGTTCTATTTTTGTGTCATGAATATAAACATGGGTCACCAATTTCGTACAGGTAAATTAAAAAAAAAACTTATCTTGATTTTAAATTGTTTTTTTTTTATTGGGAGCCTTATGCGTAAGCATGATCGGGAAAACAAATAAACTGACTCATGTCAATCACGGAGATAATTTGCAAAAGCTACTGAAGAGGACGGCAAAATAGGCTGGGTTAATTTTTCGTAATTGTCACACACTTGCAGAGCTCGAATTTTAGGCGTTATATTGACGGCGCTTCGCAAGTATTAACAAGCTGCAACGATAATACGAAGATGTGCGAACACCATGAAGATAATGATACCATCACCAACACCCTGAATTGCCAGAAAGAGAAGTGGTCCCGCATGTTGTGGCATGAGGATAAACTCCGAGAACCGATAGAAGAAAAAAGAATAGACTAAAACCATGTGCTAATTAGTTTGTTCAGAACGCCGGGCGACTAGCGTCAGATACTCGGAAGGTGCATCTCCGTAAAGCATTACGTGGGCAGAACCTCTGCAACGACACGCTCAAGAGTAACTAGTGCACTAATTCCACGGAGCGCGTTCTACGATAATTTTACACAAATATAATCTTCGAATCTTTCATCATTACCTGATGCTGTGATGAAAGTCAATCTCTGACTTTATCGCACTAGAGTTGAGTGTACACGCTAGGGGATTCTCAACCTCACCAGTTGGGTTCAGTGCCACGAAACCTGTCAGGTTCGCCACTCGACGAGAGAGAGAGAAAAAAAAACACGACGAGAACAAATTTGTTCTCATCTGTCTCTCATTGTCCTGCGGGAAGCAATTATGTGATATCTTCACTAAAAGGTCAGTAGTACGTTGAGTGCCAGTTACTACTATTTTTTTCTTAGCCCAAATTAGCCTGTGATTGGCTGTGAGGAGTCTTAGGCTGCACTGAACGGGGTGTGTGCAGAAGATTCAAGCCGTACTTCGTGATATTACACTGCCTGAAGAGACCACGAAATAGCCTATGGCGACATTAGGATTCGAATTTTTTATCAATTTAAGTACTGATGCCGTCACTACTGCGGTTGTATATAATTGTCTCCAATAACAAGTGAACCCAAGCGCTGGTAAAACGCGTCTGCTTTATACCACACTAAGCGATTTCTCATCAGCAAGTATTTGGTCTCGGGGATTTTATGGGGGTCGTCTGGTCATGTGGATTTTCTGGGTCACTGATTTCAATAGTATTTAACTGCGCACCTTATCAATATCGGTTACTTTCTGGTAGTCAAGTTTACGTTGAACGCATTTACCTTTGGATCATTGTGTTTCACCATGTTCTACAAAAATGAACGTTATACAATGGATTCACATACTCTTTTCATAATTATGTATGATCTCATTCCTTAAAGTCAGCACATATAAGCACCCCTTATCAATAACCCGATACAGTGTTCTAATGGTCATGGTTCTCGACTGCTGACCAAAATGCAGTCGCGACTACCGCATTTAATATAATAATATATAATGTTCATCATAGTCATATTGTTGTTTCGAGACGTTCAAATGCAACACTTATTACATAATTACCCGGGGCCATTGCTGTCATTGGTAAGGATGGCTTTGTAAACCTATTTCTACAGTCCAACTTTACTCTGTATTTGCGCAGGTCTAGTGCATTATTCCTTCATGGTATGTTTGCAACCATTATTTGGATGCGGAAGAGACCTTGGTATATTACTAATGTGTTGAGGCAAGCGCTTCTCAAATAATTATCTTTTCGCTTGTCGATGAATAATAAGCAAAATTAAATGAATGTAAAATGATATACACAAGCACCAAAACTTAGGTTGTCCTGACGTGGTCCACACAAAAAGCAGGCAGGGAATCAATGAAAGAAAACCGTGATCTATAACTATAGTTGAAGCAATAATTTACTTTCAGTAAATTCACTAGCCCACAAGTAACCTTCATCAGTGCGTAATAGTTGCCGGGAAGCTCACTTAGACTATTTTTTGTGCTCACTTAAGAAGCAACTTTCAAGAAAAATAGGCAAATGGATAGAAAGGATGATTTGAAAATAGTTGATTGTATTCCGGAGTGCCTTCAATAGACCAACTGTGCCATTGCATTTGCTATTGTAATGCAAGCACAACGTGTCTTCTGTCGAGGAGGGCAAATTTTAAGAACTTCGCTAAACTTCATCTTTCTGAGCTTTCGGTGCTCTCTGCTAATGTATAGTACTAGTTCTACGTTTCATCTACACAACTGTGAACGTGAGATCTCTGTTTCTGGGTTTGGAGGATCGTATATGTTATTCTTAGCATGATGAAGTATAATAGCTTATACATCGTAGAAAATATTCTCAGTTTTAAGTAAAAAGAAAATAAGAAGGAGCCAAGCTACTGCCACGACACCTGCACAGTGGTTAGTAGAAAATAGCACAATTTATTGGGAAAGCTGGTTGTTATGCTGGCAAGAATCCTGGAAAACAAAAAGAAGAAAGTTTCAAGCATATGGCTGTGAAACGATGTGAACGCACACACCTGCGTAATTCTTTTGAACTCGACTTCACAACATCAATGTCTCTCATTCACCTACACAGTGTCTGTTATTAACAAGTCTGTCTGTAACAGTCACGTAACATCGGAGATCAACAACACGTTACACACGTGCAACCTTGACAGCAAGTCACTACAAAAAGATTGCTGATTTTAGTCCTTGTTCGTGAGCGTACCGTAATTTACGAAATGCAACAGCACCAGACACTGACGTAAGCTGAACCGATATTAGAGCCTCATTGCCATAGAGTTTCCTAAAATTAACTAGAGGGGACTCTGGCGCTGCGATCGTTCAGCGACCATGGGAATGATGGGAATGACACACATTTGCCTAGTCTTCGTACTTGCGGGTTGCGAATCGTACTTGCGGCTTCGTTTATTGCTGTGTTGCGGTTTTGTTTTGAAAGAAAGATTCAACCCTTTTGAACTTCGTGACCCGATTTGGAAAGGTAAGTCAAAAAGAATCAAACGGTGAAGCGCAACGGCTGAACATTTGCTAATATTTGTTTCGTAAGAAAACAGCTCCAAGCCACACGAACACACACGGAGCCAAAAGCAGGCCAGAAGTGCGAATATTAGACAAATTTATGTACTACCCATAATTCCCATGGGAGCTGAAGCGCCGTGTGTTGCAGCTCCCATAGACACTAGCGCCAGAGTTCCCTCTAATGTATATTAAGAAACTCTATGCTCATTGCGTCCCTCGTATATACACTATCTCAAAGCAGCGTTGCAAGGTGGAAGATAGCGTAACGCCATGGCGCACACGGTAGCCCGTCAGTGTTAGATGCTCTTGTATTTATTAAAACACGATGCATTCCGCCGAGAAGCGGAGGAGGCTTTCTAATAAAAAAGCATGACGTCACTGAATGATACTTTGCACAGCACTGAAAAGAAAGACATGCAATGAATTGGACCAGGGCATCGCGTATACAAAGGCGGTTTGTGTGCTGCTTCCCGAGGAGGAATGAGAAGGGGCTGGCCCTTTCAGCTCCTGATGAAGCAGCCGTGTATCGAGGTACAGGCGCGCACGTGAGGGGGCACTTGGGCCCGCGCAAGTTCAGTCAGCGTCTTGGCGTCCAGCACCAAGAGGAAGTCCAGCTTGTTGTAGTCTGTGTCGTTCACCACCGACAGAAGAACGCCTGTGGTGCGAATGGAGGGGACAATAAAAGCGGAGGAAGAAAAACAAAGGAAAAAAAAAAATCAAAACTATAATTAGCGAGAGCATTTTAAACGAGTTCGGCGACACCTTCCCAAGTTGTGATATATCGAACTCGCTGTTAGAATTTCGCTTCGCGAATCTATTGCCTGAAATTATTCAATAGGATAGCTCCTCTCCGCCCTGTTCAAACCATGAAAACAACTTTGGGCATGCGCTTGACTTTGAAGCTCAGCCAAAGTTGACTTGCTGCTCTTCTTTTTAAGGCGTGCGTCATCATTGCCACAGACATAGTTAGTGATGGTTTATTCTCCTCTGCCACACGTCCCTTTCCGTCGGTCGCCAGACACGCGAGCCAGAGGTTTTGCGTGCCTCAATACTTCATCTCGTGTCGTGTGACTTCCACGCCGGCAATACTAGAACAAATGTGAACGGCGGGCATTTTATAACTTTGACCATCTTCGCCTTTTTGTCCCGCCGTGCACAGAGCCGACCTGCCGCAACGCCGAGCAAGAGGACGCGGTACCTGCCCCACGCATAAAGTAGCCTACACGATTTTGGCTGTGGTGGGCCAACTGGCTGACAGGATGATACGACGTGACGACAGTCAAACATGCATGCATTTAGGAGCAACCGGGCTATGCGGTAACTGGGGAATAAATGTTAGAATAGCTTTCACTCACTACTGCGAACAGCATTAACATGGGTCTAAGTTCACATTTTCTGGAAGAATTGCAGACAGGGATCAATATTAGGAGACGACCAAAGCTATTATTGTTTGCGACAAATTTCAGCCATTGACGTGTTCGAACAGTAGCGAAGCCGGCGAACCAAACAAAGAATGCACTTGCAAATGATGGCTTCGTGTGTATGGGCTAAGGTATCTGTCAAAGCATCAACTGTACCACTTAATTTACAATCTGGCATGACTTCTTTCCATTTGCGATGGCTGATGCTGAATATTCTTTTTGAATCGAAGAAAGGTCACCCACTGTTACTTTCGCCATTATTTGTAAAGCTAAACGCAGAGAAGGAAATCCAGCTTTTGGTACATCGTTCTGGTGTTTTCAAACATGCCTATTTCTGAGGAGAGCAGCATTCTTACCGTCATCCTCATCGACTCCTTCGGGATTCGCAATGAAAATGGCTTCGCTGGGGAACTGTGTGTCCGAATCTCGCCAGAGTTGCATTTCCCGCCTCTCGATGTCCAGTTTGCATATCTGCAAAGGCATCGTTTTGAGAACCGATCAGTGGTGGTATATAAAGGCAACTATTAAATGGGAGTATTAGGACAAATACTAAGTCCTAGATAGCAGTCAGTATATTGTACAGATTTTTAGATCTCTGCACTCAACGGCAACTTAAAAGCTACAACCTTCTAACTTCCACGAATTTACAATTTACGCCAGAAACTTGATAAGTTTTGTCTTCCCAATTTTCATGGGCTTGCTTTTTTTTTTAACTCGCAAGTCATGCGATAAAGTTCCGGCCTAGGCAGCCGCATTTGCATAGAAGCAAGTTCATAGAGGCCCTTGTGCTTAAATTTTGGCGCACGTTAAGAACTTCGGGAAGGTCTAAATCTCCATATCAGCCCACTCCAGCGTCTACTCGTAATCACATCCTTGTTTTGAGATGTACAACCCGAACAAGCTATCATTATGATTATTATTTTCCTTCCCCTGCACCTACCTATAAGTTGCACAACGTACAGTAAGATCGTCGTATTTGTGACTCCAACCCACCGCCTTGTTGACGGCACCACACCGCCAATTTCATCGAGGCCCACAACAGCGCTATTCCTAGAATAACTACATCTCTCTGTAAAGATATTTCCACTTCGTGCCATGTACCCAAATAATTACGTAACGTGAGCAGATGTGAAAGTGAGCATAAATGCCTTCGCACGAAATTAATAAATACTTTGACATTTATGAATGCGTTTAAAGCAGCACGTAATAAAGGGTTGATTGTTACATTATTGAAAAAAAAAAAGTTTATCAGAGTGGAATAGGGTTGAAGACGCTGATGCGCTGAGCTTACCGCATTTCGGCACTCGCCTAGCCGCTCGAAATTCCCGCTGCCGTACGTGTAGCGGTAGGATTTCCCTTTGTATTCTGGATTTATCGTTGGCAAGTCGTACCCTGCAACAGTGAAATGCGCTTTGAAACAATCATGCTTTCCAGCATGTAGAGTACGAGCAGGCTTTGGTGCACTTGCGTGTAAGAAGAAGAGAATATTTCTTTGCATATTTGAAGTACAAATTATTCGATCGACCTACGTGGGGAAAGACGTTTCATGTATGAACGGCTGGAGTAATGAAAGCGATAGAACACCATGGGATAGGACAGAATGTAACGAGACGGAATTGAATTAAATGAAAGGAGTTGAATTGGGATTGTATGGAATGGATTGGAGTGGAATGGAACAGGTTGGAATCGGTCGGTGTTAAACGTAAATTGATGTTGAGAGGGACGGAGTGTCATGGGACCGAATCGTATGTAATAATATGGTGTGGTACCGTGTGGAGCGTAATCAGATGTAATGGGACGAAATATAACAGGATGGCATGAACGTAATATAATCCGATAACATCAAATGGAGTGAAATGGATCAGTATTGAAAGGGATTGGCGGGATAGGAATGAATAAATTGGTTGGGAAAGAATGAAATGAAATGTAATGGGAATGGATCGGGTGGTGTTGGTATTGCGCATAAAATGGTATGGTGTAAGAATAATATGATATAGTATGAAATGTCATGAGATGGTTGGAGTAGAATGTAATGGGATGATGCAATGCAAAGCAATTTATTACCTACTTTCTTCACACAGTGGTGGTGTAAGGCTGTTATCATCCCCTGTAAAGTTGTTCTTGTCTCATGGCGCATGAGCGTTTGGTGGAACAGTCGTAGCTAGCTTAAATTCAGGCAAGCGAGAGGTGGCGTTATGCTCGTGCAGTGTAAGCTTAGAGCGGTGGAGCCAGCAGCACCGCCTGGAGGGAGAAATCTTCGGTTGGCGCACAGGGAACAGCAGTGAATATTTGGGGCTTGTCAGCGTTCGTGGACGGTCGCCTATGGTGCATGTTGCCGTGGACCCACGGACTCATGAGGTCAGTCGAACGTTGGTGACGACACATCTACGGCGTTACGTATGTGATATTTTTAACGCAATAGCATTAAAGAGCTCGTTTCGCAGAAATTCTAGCGTCATTGGTTGTGAGCAAAAAATCGTCATCTCTTGGGGGAGCCGAAAATCGAGAATTATTCAAATAAAATAAGTGATGAAAAAATCCTGGGGCAGAGTGGAGATCGAACTCGAACCGTTTGTGTTGCAAGTGGATGTTCTACACCACACGGCCCCGCGTATGCTTGTGATTGCTGTGAAAAGAACTTCATCTGCTTGTTAATGTAGTGAAATTAGCTTTCATGATTCACAAACAAACGCGCCCTGTATTAATTCTTCACAATGCTACATGAAATATTGCAGTAGTAATACGTGGTACAAGCGCCGATTGCCAGCAAGCATCAGAACTACTGATTATCATATCGGCTTCATGGTTGAGAGCTGGTCACTCACTACAAAAGGCACGCACGCTACTGCGCCTATTAACTTATGGCCACGTTGTGGGTGGATAGCAAGTTTGAAAAAATTTCATGCACTAAGTGTTTTCGAAGTACGCGCTAGAAACAGGATATCGCTTTCGCGTTCAACTCCTAAAGGCGAAGCGTTAGGGTCCCTTAATATTTTGGTGTATGTTCTCTATGTGCGTGTTCCATAACGGTAATAATTAGGCCATTCGTATTGTAACTAGTTATTTATAGATTCCACTGGCGAGCTCATCAATGTAAAAACAGTTAAAAAATGCCCAATGCTCGTTTGTTTGACGGCGTCCACTGTGTCCATTTGTTCCGAGATCGGCGTTTCGTTTAGATCACACCATGAATGACGCAACTGTACTCCTACCTTTAGATCCCATCTCTTCGTGGGTGAGCCAGATGGTGCTGTTGTCCTGGCGGTAGGCTCGGGCTTCGGTGTACTTGAGGCTTACCAGGTTACCTTCCTTCGTGCTGTTCATCTGCGTTGTTTAATGGTGGCAGATAGAAAGACATAGTGACACTGCATTCCGAACATAATTTCGATGCAACAAAATGGCAAGTGTTGGCTGTTCAAAAACGTCCCTATTCCATGTCCCTAAGTTGGGTACAACGATATTCATTACACGTAGTGATGTAGCCTCACTGGTCAAGACCCGTTAGGAATATAAAGCCATTGCTGGAGTTCACAGTTGAGTTTCAATACAAGGGAGGTGTTGTGTCTGGTTGCATTCTTCGGCATCTTACTTTGTGCTGACAGGCATGTATAGATCTCGAAACACATGAGGTGATGCCGGCATCAGCGTCAATGTGCACCGAAAGACGCACCCCTAAATTCCTCTTCGATCGCGTATACAATTGTTGCTGCATAGTGACACCTCAGCCGAGTTAAAACATCTCTGTGGAGGTCATTTTAGCAACACCCAGCTAAATAAAGCTCATGCAGTAGCGATGCTTACACTGATGAACGATAGTTACTGAAGTGAAAACCAAGTGCACAGTTGAAAATGCAAGTTCAAAATGAGACACACCAACTTATTTCAATGCCGATTTCAAGCTGCGTATACGTTTATTTTAAATACAGAAAGACTTCCTCCTTTCCTTCACATTCTCTTCCACTTATCATCCCAACAAGCCGAGCCATCAATTTTGTTCATGGTCTTCCACAAAAGTAGCAAGAACCTGGTAATTTCTGATTTCTTTTTTCGTGTCTTACACTCAATGTGCAATGTCAGCAACCAGTCTTCATTCTTCTGCCTCGGTCAGCAGTTTTTTTGCAGGACGTCTTTTGTAGAGGCTGTAAAACGCGCTTAAGGTAAGGATGAAATACAAAGAAGAGTTCTTTTTTTTCGCTTTTTCCCCCTTAAAATTGGAGCACAGCTTCGTTTTATAACGCAAAAGACTCAGCTTAAAAGACTGAGCACCTTAGATACGGGAATCGCAAAGCGCCGGAAATGACCCTGGCAGTCCGGATCGAAGTCCTCGCTCCCGGAGTTCTTGAGCTTGTCCAGGTAATACCTGCAAAAAGCAAGACAACTTTCGTAAACAGACAGACTTGAAGTAGAGAACTGGAGACTAATTAACTTGATGGGGCCCGGGAAACACATAAGCTTTCAGTGAAGGTGTTCTTCTACACGTTTCGTTATTTTTATTTTCATGCTCAGAATCTTGGCATATGTACATTCGGTGAAGCTTTATTTTTTGTGATGATAACCGCACGGAAATCCTCGACGAGGTTTTTTTTTTCTATCTACGTCATGTTTTCTATCAAGTCCAAATCGATAACCTGTTACACTCGCAGATAAAAGCGTGCGAGCCGGCGCCGAAAGTGGCTGAAACAGATGAAACGAGCCGGCCATTTCCGTCTAAAAGATTGCGCACGTGATAACGTCCCGCCTACGTGCGGCGCCTGCCACCGATCTCCTCAAGCAGAAAAGAAACACCCTGCCCACATTTTCTCGTACGAAGGAGGATGGACGCCGAAGGAGAGGGGGGGGGGGGCTGCATCACTCGAGCAGCATTTGGGAACGTCGACCATAAGGGCGTGGTCCCAAATTCTGACGCACTTATTCAGTCGACGGACATCCCTAAATCACTCGCATACCTCCCTATGTGTTGTGCTCTAACCGCTTCGCGTTGAGAAAACAGACCCCGTGAAAACCACTTCATTCCCTGGAGTGGCCGTAATCCCTTACACCAGCCTTTTAGAGCGAAGTTGTAAAAGCCAACTTCAAAAGGGGGAAGCATTTTGCAGCAGTCAAGATTAAACTTCGCTTAAAAGGCAACTCGTATAAACATGAAACCATGCACTATGTTTGTTAGATGTCATTATTATAGTGTCTGATAAAGGAAACTAGCCCTTAAGCGTACACTTCTTTCTGTCATTCATAGCGAGGATCTCGTTGTGGCAGACTTTGTGCCCTCAGGTAGTATACGAGCGATTATTGATCAGCTGCCAGCTCGTAATAAAATCACGTGCAACGTGACACCAAACAGACAGAAAAAGAGTCGTCGTCATGGCCACAGGCGGCGCTGCTCCCACGCTTAATTCACATATATACGCAATAAAGCGGAGAGGGGGATAGCTGCCATGATAGCTCACTTAGTAGAGCATCAGGCGCGTTATTCGAAGGCCTCAGGTTCCGTTTCTGCTCCCAGCAAGTGATCTTTTCCTTAACTCTTCTTTCTTCACATTTACATTATAATCACCTCAAATAACACGCTCTATACCTTCCTTGACATAATTGTCTGTTAGAGCTCCTTAATATGGCGTAACCGTGCATAGTGTGTGGCATAGCAAGAGGCGAGAAAGGGAACGAAGGGTGAGGGGGAGGTCGGAAATAAGAGAGAGTATGACCTAGTATAGCGGAGGCGAGTTGGAGGTCAGGTGGCATGCAGGTGTTCAAACAGAGACGAAGAAAATTCAGTGTCAAACCGTGTGAATGTTCGTCTAGCCTTGCATCACTTTGCCTTTCATTGCTGAGGCTTCGCGTCAGTTCCACTACACGGTGGTCTTCACGACATTGGGTCAATAAAAGCATCGTATAAATTGCAGAGCTACACTTCACCGGATCCAAAAGAGGTAGCAGCTAGCCTTACTTTGTATGTCATTCCATTTTTTGTCATCTCATTATTAGCTTCGCATTTGCGGCTCAATTGTAATTCCTTTTTTTAGGTATGGAGGTAAAGCTGCTCCACATTGGTAGAAGCAATAAATGACTGGAACAACAGGCACGTTGTATATTTATACAGCTGTTGGTATTACGACCCACAGTCAAGCTATAACAAGTTCGTGATACTCCAAACTGTCATGCCACGAGAATTTTATTTTTCGGTGTGAGCTCCAACACACCTGTTAAATGATTTTGCCGGCGCAAATGCGTGCATTACCAGGATTCTCATAATACTACAGTTTTTGTAATTAAACGAGAACCAACAGAGGTCTGACGTAGACATCATGGCTGAAATTTTACCGCCTGCTATAAATACTGTAGAAAGCTGGCTGAAGTGTTACCTAAGTATTCAGTTATGCAATAAAAAACTAAAAACCACCGAAGCATTCCGCGTACAGCTGGTGTACCATTGAAGCTGAAACGAAATGTCACTGAACTAATCACAATTCGATAAGGTTGTTTTAAATCATTGATTGCGTTAATACAGAAATAATAACTGACGTTTGCCATCCTTGTGTTGCCTTCCTTATATATCTGCGGACGAGGTAAAAGTAGTGGAAATGGCGCCACATCTATGGCACATATGGGCTAACAATGTTTCCGTACCAGAACAGTGTGAGACCGTGCTGTGTAGTCTCGAGCTGACTATTCATAATTCACTTTCTTACTCCTCTTCTTTTCTATATCTTTCCTTTCTATTATTCTCTCTTTCCCCCATTCCAAGTGTAGGGTAGCTAACCGAGCCAAGCTTGGTTAACCTCCTTGCCTTTCCTCTCTATTTATCTCTCTCTCTCTCCATATAAAGCCTGCACACTGTATAAGCGTACATCCATGAGAAGTGCAATGCTAATATAGAACGACAAAAGTTGCGCGGATTCATTGTAAAACAAAGGCGCTCGCATATGAACCGAAATCAGGAAACATGACAGCGCAAACGGTGTTTGTGTTTTCCGTTTCTTGCCTCTTGTACATGCGCGTGCGAGACAATAGACCAAGCACGACGACACTTACAGGGCTCTACCGATTCTTCAAACACAAAAATGGCTTGTACAACACTGAAACTAGGGGTCTTTTAAGCTGGGAGCTATGGATCCTGGCGACGTACCTGTCCAGTATGGTGGCGTCTTCGTAGGCGATCATGTCGAACACAATGTGGCCGTCATCTTCGTAAGTGTTCACCACGTGAAAGAAAAACAGGGGATCCGTGATGAACCGCGTCTTCAACACGGCGCCCGAAGATCTGTCCAGCACCACAAATTTGGTCTAAATGCGCCGTGTTTTACAGGAGGGTATTGTCAAGTCCAAGTCAAGTCCAATCCAGTACAGCAGTCGTGGACGTCCGTGCAGAAAAAGAGAGTGGGTGACAGAAGAATAGAGAATGTGTTATATGAAGTAAAGCAAGAAGCGTTGGCCTATAGGCGAAGGGGTGTTTCTATATCACATAGGATAATAGCATGTGAAAGCAAAGGCATAGTAAATGTATGAGTACAACTAATAAAGAAAATAAGGCAGTGAATAGAGTAAGCTTAACAGTCCTGTTTAAGAACACAAGTGTACTGGAAGGTAAAAATCTTGTGCGTCAGCGCCGCCTATTTGAACATTAGCGCCGTATGACGTGGAGTCATTGTGCAGACAGCGAGGGTAAGCACTCTCCCACTAAGCACGCTCAGCCGGGTCCAGAATCTTTTGGCTGTTCCTTCTTATAAGGACGTCGGCGCATATTAGTGCACTTCGGACAAGTCGTGTTCTTCGGTTTATCACATAAGTGAGAACGTGTGACCTATCTGTAGGCTTTATTTCTGCGATTGGTCGCTGGAACTTTTATCTTCGGAGCATGCAGTTGGAGCAAATCACTCGCCAGTTCGTGTGCAGTGAGCCGACATTAGGTGACGTTCTTAATCACTTGCAGACAATGGTCCCAACTGAGCACGCTTTGTGGACATGCGCTTACCCTCAACTTGTTTGCAACTTCACTCCGGCATATTCCTCTGGCGCATTCAAAAGTCCCAGATTGCGAACTCGTTAAATATTTGGTTGCCTGTACGTAAGGTCTGTGTTAACCGCTAGCTTGGGCTTTACGCAAATGTCTGCTACACTCCTGCTCTGTCCACTAGCAGCCTAAAAACTCCGCGCTAATCTACCTTTTAGCCTGTATCAGTGGTTCGTTTTTCTTAGGTAACAGTGCTACATTGTAAAAGTTGCACATGCGTCAAACCGTTTCAATGTACAAACAATGATTGATTGATATGTGGGGTTTAACGTCCCAAAACCACCATATGATTATGAGAGACGCCGTAGTGGAGGGCTCCGGAAATTTCGACCACCTGGGGTTCTTTAACGCGCACCCAAATCTGAGCACACGGGCCTACACCATTTCCGCCTCCATCGGAAATGCAGCAGCCGCAGCCGGTATTCGAACCCGCGACCTGCGGGTCAGCAGCCGAGTACCTTAGCCACTAGACCACCGCGGCGGGGCTCAATGTACAAACAAATTGTAGCTTTTATTGCTATACTTATGACGTCAGATTTGATGCCGTAAAATTCTACGGGACACGTTCACCTGCGTTACTTCTCATTCTGTTAACTGCCCCTTCTCTATCCAGACACAAGAAGAGATTTACTTTCATATCTGGAATGGAAGAGCATAGTCACCTTCTCCTTGGGTGCCCAGTCAAAGCAGTCCTTGAAGGAGTAACCCTTGATGCGAGATCCTATCAAGCGCATGGCGTTGACCAATAGCGGCTGCTCGACGAACACCACGTAGTTGCGCGTCATGCCGAAGCTGTGGTAGTAGCTGAAGGTCGTCTTCCAGCTCGACGGTATGTGGTAGGCCACCGAGGCCCGCTTCAGACCCGAACAGCCTGCGCGTGCCACAAGGTGTGTTTGTACCTGCCAGAATGGCTGACTGGGCGAGTTGTTGATTCATTATATTTGCAATGTGCGAGCACGGAGACATTACACAGAGACACAAGAAGACAGGGACATGCGCATGGTCCCGTCTTATTGTGTTCCTGTGTAGTTACGTGCCCACCTTTCAAGTATTGTGCTCCTACAAACACACAGTTCCGTTTAACACGTTTTGTAAGAAAATTATTTATTCTGTATAATACGAACATTAGCAGCGCATATCAGCTTATACTTCTAAGCAGGGCACTTCTAGTCTGTCTGTGTTCACATTGACCACGCTCATTTCGTTATAATTTGATAGGCAGTCTTCGCAATATTATCGCGGCTGCTGCCCTAAACCTGTAACTGATAAGCAGCGGCATCACTGCAGACTATATAAGGATGAAAACTTACACTTCACTCGAATGCCCAAATCCTTTTAAAGCCTTGGCGCGGTGTGCTGGTGTGCTAATATTTGCGTAAGAAAGGAAGGAAGCGGAAAAGGAAGGCAAGGCTGGAAGGTTGGGCGTCTGTTTCGCTATCCAACACTGGGGGAAGGGCAGTCAGCGATTAAAAGATATGGAGGTAAATTTTCATGAGGCTAACTGACGTAGGTAGAGATATGTGGAGATGTTTTGTGTAGCCGTAAACAGCCCTATATAAACCATATTAGTGTTTGACTGGTGTCTTAGTCAAAACAAGAAGAAACGTTTGAAAAGGCAACGCATTCAAGATAACGGCGGCACTGAGCATATACACCGGCTGTTCTAACATACTTGTCTGGTGGCAAGAAGAGGTGCATTCGCTACCTTTGCCGGGTGGCGGTATCTTTATGATGTGGTACTTGAGGCCGGATACAAAACTGGCACCCAGGTTATAGCTGGTCCCGTCCTCTTGGGTTACGGGGTGGGCGCTGGCGAGGTTCACCGAGACCAGCTTATTGACGTCATACTGAAACGAAGCAAATAAGCAATGGGTGATGTGTTCTTACCTAAGGTGAACTCTAGACACAACAGATATCGACACAATTACGTATGGGTACCATGAAGCAGCAAATTAAGCAGGACTAGTTATAACTTATCAGAGCGTGTAAAGCGTTTAGTATTGTTGCTTGTACTTATAATTTCAAGGTGCGATTATGAGCATAGAACGTTATACTTACGTTCACTTTAAAGCGGCTGTTATTTTGAACTCGCTTATCCGACGAGTGCAGCAGGTATGTCTTATTAGAAGGCGAAAGAGTTTTCGGTATTTCTTTCTTTGACTGTTTCCGAAATCCAAACAAACAAGTTCGTGGGAGGATGGTGCTTTGAGACCACAAAGAATAATTGACCGTAGAGTGTCACTGCCAACGTTTCGACAAGGGGTCTCTTCATCAAGGCAGTAAGGAAGACAAATTCGCTTGTCGAAACGATGGCTGCAGAGGCCCTTCATGCTCCCTGATTTTTCGTGATTGTAAGCTGCAGAGCACAAATACATACGGGGCAGAGGTTAACACAGAAAGCCTTTCTCTGTCCCGTACAGAATTTGCACTCTGTAGTTCATAATTATGAACAAACTCGGCCAGCAGTGACTTTTTTAACAACCTGCAGGGCACACTGTGTAATAATTGCTACATTATATATGATGTCTCAAAAACGACAATGAAGCGGTCAAAGCCTAATGATAAGCAGTTATTGAGATTCAACATGCCGTGCTGAACTTGCACTGAATTGAAAATTTAATCGAAACGATTCTTAGTTATTCAGATCTATCATATTTTGGCAAAATAAACTAAATTTTATTCCGTTTTTTAAATTAACTGCACGAGAATAGTAAAAGCGGTCAGTGTTTACTTGCAATTTCTTTTCAAAGGATAGCTTTTTGAAGGCATGACCGGGTTTAGGATACTTTATTAATTTCTCGATAAACTTCTCTTTCTCACTCACCCTTTGGACGGCTTCTAAAGTGTCTTGGTCGACCTTCCACATGAAGCACGTCTCTGACGTGCAGAACAGCTCATCCCCTAGCGAGTACACGTTGCATAGGTTGTTATCCGTCAAGTCGCTAGGGACCAGGGCAGCAAAAAACCTGCGTGGTTTGTGGAATCATATTTAACCTCGTCTTGCATTTCTCATCTGTTGCATTAAACTGTGAAGCCAGATCACGCAATTTAGAAGTGTGGCAGCTTGTGCTAGTTGGTATGGCATGACGATAGTTATAGCGCGAGAACAAAACGACGACACAGAGACCTTCGTGTCCTTCTTGTCTCTGTGTCGTCGTTTTGTTCTCGCGCTATACCTATCGTCAGATCATTCAGCTACGTAGAAGAGACACATGCCAACACATTTGGTCATGTTACTGAAAGTATTCGCAGCGTAAACATAATAGAAAGAAAATTATGTAATTCACCAACCATACACGGCACAGAGCTACCAGGTTATCTCGAAAACGCGTTGATGCAGGGTTAGAAGCCCATATTAAGACGAACTTCGTCGGCTAAGATTTTTTTCTGTGAAATTCACATTGATTTCGTTGTAACTGTTTGTTGCAAACGAGGGGTGATAGTTTTTCCTTTCACGATCATTTCTCAATTTTGCAGGATTTCCGTATAGATTAAACACAAGCAAGTAAATATAAGGGACATACTGCCTTTATTGCTACAGCTCTTTCTGAAACACACTTTCTAAGAATAAAGACGGAAGCCATTTGGCTGCAATCTATTCATTCGCGATGCCACAGCAAAATGATTCAATGCAATCGAACAAATAGAAACATGTGAACATAAAGGTAGTCGTTACAAGAAGCGATTACCACAAGGTAATCACAAGAAACACACACAAGGATTACCACAAGAAACATATACTCGCCTCGAGAATATGTTCTTGCAAGGGTCGGGGTAACACTTCGTCCCAAACTCGGTGACGACCGGACGACTGACGCTGCTCATCTTCTTGTACGCCTCTGATTGTAGATATCGCGAACTATACCGCACCTGCGAAGCAACGCATGGCGGCGAGAGATTTGTCGATTTTGAAGCGCGAAGCACTGGATGCACACCTTCCATATCGAAATCGATAAGTAAGGATTCCCGATAACAGCCATTCTGCACTTAAATGAAAAAGATATGCAAATATTATATATATATATACCTCAGTGGTTACAGCTTGAAACGCGTTATTTGAAGGTCGTAGGTTCAATTCTTGCTCACGGCAAGTTATTTCTTTACCCACTTTTCTTTCTTCTTATTTACATTACATTGGTTCTAATATCTTCTTCTATACATTCCTTGGCATTATTGTCTGTTAGATCTCATTATTACTGTGTCAAAACACGGAAAAACGAGCCCTTAGGTATACACTTCTTTACCTTATATATATATATATATATATATATATATATATATATATATATATATATATATATATATATATATATATATATATATATATATATATATATATATATATATATATATATATATATATATATATATATATATATATATATATATATATATACAGACAAGCGGCCCTGTCTTTGTCACGGCACCAGTCATCGCCTTGACAAAGCCAAGATCGAAACGTAGACTGTAAGGACACTACCTGTTCCAGAATTTTTCATCACTTGTAATGTAGGTCTCACGAAGCAACAGAGGGTGAATCTAGTTGACATTTGGTATTAGAAAGTATGCAACCGCTTTAAGTTACTTCAATACAGAATCAGTTTCTCTTTTGTGAACAATGACAAATAGCGTGCGTATGCCAAAAAGTCGCGCACACCTTTCCTTTGTGTATCTCGAATGCAGACAGAATGGCGGCGCCGTCAAACCAGTGGCGCAAGCAGAAACCACCGCCTAGCTCCCATTTGCCAGGACCCAACCGGAAAAGTTTGCCACTCAGCCACTCGGGGATCTCACCTGCGAAAAAAAAAATGTTGTGGCAACCACGTTAGCCTCGAGCATCTTATAGGATCTGCACCGGCTTTAATACCATACCGCATTTCTCGGTCATCATAAAAAATTACACCACCTACCACTACAGGAAACCATGAGTGGCATGCGAAGCAATGCATGGGTAGACTTTAGATCCCGTTCATCATGGGCACGTTGCCCGATGTTAACGCGTCCTTGCAAGTTGAGCACACCATGAATTGACAGCAGTTTAGGTTGCTATTACTCGTCTCGAGCTCTGTTTGAGCGCGCCACGCGAGTTCATCGCCACGCCACGCGGGGCACGTCGATTCATCACGCGTCTGCAGTAGAATGAATGGATGACAACATTATTGTTCAGCCAAGTAAAGAGGTTTCCTTGTCCACGTGCCCGGCACACAGACCTATATAACAAACTGCTTTTGCACTGCCTTCAGAATACGAGGTATTGCAATTTTTCAGAACCTCACCTAATTTTACATTACCTCTTTGATTGGTTTGCTGATCGGGGAAGCAGTGCGATGCGGCAATGTTATGTGATGACGTCAGAAATTTATGCGGTCTGTGTCGTTTTTCATGACGTCATGTGGCGATGTCATCACGGGATGATTTTTCTCATCACTCATATTAACGCCGGCGACAGTCAAGTTTAAGCGTTTGATCAGGCATCTAATGCTATACCACTAATTTAAAAAGTATAATAAGAAACACATCATGAGTTTAATATATTGTCACGGGGGCGTGACGTGGCCGAAGACAGGAGACTTCGTGTTGGGATTTAACTGTTTATTTGGGCGAACCTGTGCCCGGTAAACGGAAAGTCCAATTACAGCAGCAGTCTCGCACAGATAGCAGTCTCGGACTGATAGCGGCGAACGGAGCGTCGGCCTTCGATCAACAACTGACAAGCGGCGAAGCGCGTCGGCATTTATACTCTTGCAGTCGAATGTTCTAGCGTTATCGCTGGCGGTGGCGTAGGTTTCAGAACAATCTGTACCGTTCGCACAGTGGGCGTGATCTTATCGAAATGATCTACTACAGTCCGGAACCTTCTCGAAAACTGCAGGCGCGGTTTGCGCTGAGAATCGTGTGGTGTTTTGGGACGATAACAAAAACTTGGGAAATGGAACGTGGCATTGCCCCCCTCTGAGAAAAGGCATCGTCCCGATGCTTTAACTAAAGATGAAGGTACAATAATAATGCAAGAAAGTACAATGAATGAATTACGATACAACAATAATACAAAACAAAACACTGTTTCAGTTTCTTAACGCGCATGAAACGGCTTGAGGCGCGCGACATGGACGACTTCAGGTCGCGATCGGCGTCGTTGAGAGTTCGTGATGCCGTCGGGGACAACCTCGTAATCAAGTGGGCCGAGACGTCGAACCACCCTGTAGGGTCTGAAGTACCGTCGCAGAAGCTTTTCACTTAGTCCACGTCGGCGTATCGGCGTCCACACCCAAACACGTTCACCGGGCTGGTATTCCACGAAGCGTCGTCGAAGGTTGTAACGGTGGCTGTCGGTCGTCTGTTGATTCTTGATACGGAGACGCGCAAGTTGTCGGGCTTCTTCAGCGCGTTGAAGGTACTCGCTCACATCGAGGTTTTCTTCGTCGGTGACATTAGGTAACATGGCATCGAGCGTCGTTGCCGGGCTCCTTCCGTAGACCAATTTGTATGGAGATATCTGCGTCGTCTCCTTCACCGCCGTGTTGTATGCGAAGGTCACATACGGAAGAATGGCGTCCCACGTCTTGTGTTCGACATCGACGTACATTGACAGCATGTCGGCGATCGTCTTGTTAAGCCGCTCGGTGAGGCCGTTGGTCTGTGGGTGGTACGCTGTCGTCCGGCGTTGGTTTGTTTGGCTGTATGCCAAGATCACTTGAGTTAAGTCGGCAGTGAATGCCGTTCCTCTGTCGGTCATAAGGACCTCCGGGGCGCCGTGACGTAGGACGATATTTTCGACGAAGAACTTAGCTACCTCGGATGCACTGCCTTTTGGCAGGGCTTTTGTCTCAGCGTAGCGGGTGAGGTAGTCGGTAGCTACCACGATCCACTTGTTTCCGAAAGCCGACGTCGGGAACGGCCCCAGTAGGTCCATACCGATCTGCTGGAAAGGTCGGCAAGGTGGATCAATTGGCTGCAGAAGTCCCGCTGGCCTTGTCAGCGGTGTCTTGCGTCGCTGACAGTCCCGGCATGTCCTCATATAACGAGTGACGTCGGTGGTAAGACGCGGCCAGTAGTACCTTTCTTGTATCCTCGCGAGCGTGCGAGAAACTCCGAGGTGCCCTGCCTTCGGATCGTCGTGCAGGGCCTGCAGGAGTTCTGGTCGCAGAGCTGAAGGCACCACAAGGAGGTACTTAGCTTGAAGCGGTGAAAAGTTTTTCTTTTGTAGAAGACCGTTTCGTAGAAAGAACGACGCAAGTGCGCGCTTGAATACCTTCGGGACTTCGGCGGTCCTGCCTTCGAGGTATTCTATTAGGGCCTTAAGTTCCGGGTCGGCCCGCTGTCGTTCAGCGAAGTCGTCGGTACTTATCGTTCCCAAGAAGTAGTCGTCATCCGGGTCGTCGGGTAGCGGTTGGTCGACAGGCGCACGAGAGAGACAGTCGGCGTCGGAGTGTTTTTTGCCGGACTTGTAAATGACAGTAATGTCATATTCTTGAAGTCTCAGGCTCCATCGTGCGAGGCGACCTGAAGGGTCCTTCAAGGTGGCTAGCCAACACAAGGCGTGGTGGTCGCTCACAACTTTGAAGGGCCTGCCGTAGAGGTAGGGGCGAAATTTCGACGTAGCCCAGATGATGGCGAGGCACTCCTTTTCTGTTGTGGAATAATTTGCTTCTGCTTTGGATAGCGATCAGCTGGCGTAACTAATAACCCTTTCAAGTCCGTCAGCCCTCTGCACAAGAACGGCGCCAAGACCTACGCTGCTTGCGTCAGTATGTATTTCTGTCTCGGCGAATTCGTCGAAATGGGCAAGTAACGGAGGCGTCTGGAGGCGATGTTCAAGCTCCTGGAAAGCGTGTTCCTGTGGTGTTTCCCACTTGAACTCCACGTCGGCCTTGGTAAGGTTAGTGAGAGGATCGGCGATGCGGGCGAAGTTTTTCACGAACCGCCTATAATAGGCGCACAGGCCCAGAAATCGGCGCACGGCTTTCTTGTCAGTGGGCAGCGGGAAGTCGGCGATGGCGGCTGTTTTCCGTGGATCGGGACGAACTCCAGACTTGCTGATAACGTGCCCCAGAAACAAGAGCTCCTCATACGCAAATCTGCACTTTCCTGGCTTCAGTGTGAGTCCGGAAGTCTTGATGGCTTGAAGTACAGCTTCAAGGCGCCGAAGATGCTCGTCAAAACTCGAGGAAAACACGACGACGTCGTCCAACTACACAAGACAAGTCTGCCACTTCAATCCTGCCAGTACTGTATCCATAACGCGTTGAAAAGTTGCAGGCGCTGAGCAAAGGCCGAAGGGCATCACCTTAAACTCGAAGAGGCCGTCCGGTGTTATAAACGCCGTGTTCTCTCGGTCTCTTTCGTCAACTTCGATTTGCCAATAGCCAGTCTTGAGGTCCATTGACGAAAAGTACTTGGCGTTATGGAGCCGATCAAGTGCGTCGTCTATTCGTGGGAGAGGATACACGTCCTTTCTTGTGATTTTGTTCAGGCGGCGATAATCGACGCAGAAACGTAGGGTCCCATATTTTTTCTTCACTAACACCACGGGGGATGCCCATGGACTCTTGGACGGCTGGATAATGTCATCCCGCAGCATTTCATCAACTTGTCTCTTCATGGCTTCACGTTCTCGCGTCGAAACCCTGTACGGACTCTGACGAAGTGGTCTGGCATTTTCTTCAGTTATGATGCGATGCTTCGTGATTGGGGTCTGCCGAATTTTTGATGACGACGAAAAGCAATCTTCGTATTGCAGGAGCAGGGCCTTGAGCTGTTCTTGCTTATCGTTCGGAAGTCTGGGATTGACGTCGAAAGCTATGGGAGGGGCTTGGTTCCTCTGAGCAGGTTCCGCAGAATCGGCGAGGGCGAAAGCACTGGTGGCTTCGACAATTTCTTCGATGTATGCGACCGTTGTTCCTTTGTTCACATGTTTGTACTCATTGCTGAAATTCGTGAGCATAACCATTGCTTTGCCTCCCCGCAGCTCTGCAATTCCTCTTGCGACGCAAATATTTCGGGTGACCAGCAGATGCTGACTGCCTTCAACGACGCCTTCCAAGTCAGGTGATTTAGGAGCGCCGACTGAAATAATGACGCTTGAGCGAGGCGGAATGGTGACTTGCTCTTCCAGCACATTTAAGGCATGGTGTCCTGACGGCGTGCGTGGCGGTAGTGCGTCTTCTGTGGATAACGTTATCGACTTTGTTATTAGGTTGATGACAGCACCATGGAGGCATAAGAAGTCCATGCCAAGGATGACATCTCTCGGGCAACGCTGTAGGACTACGAAGTCTGTAGGATAAATACGGCCGTTAATGGTGACTCTCGCTGTGCAGATTCCTGCAGGCGTTACGAGATGACCTCCGGCTGTGCGGATTTCAGGGCCTTTCCAAGCTGTCCTAACTTTCTTTAACTTCGCGGCGAACGACCCACTGATGACAGAATAGTCGGCTCCAGTATCGACGAGAGTGGTCACACTGTGGCCGTCGATAAGAACGTCGAGGTCGCTAGTTCGCCGTCTCGCATTACAGTTTGGGCGTGGCGTCGGGTCATGGCTGCGTCGGCTTGTTCCGCTGCTTCCATGTTGCGTCGTCAGGCCACCTTCGGTAAGTGAGCTTTCGCCGTCAGGGCTTTGCCTGGTTGGCGTTGTGTTCGGAAAGCTCCGTCGCGGCGTCGTCGTCGTCGGAGGATCTTCGGTAGTTCGTCGCACAGCAACCGCACCTCCACCGGTTGCTGCCCTTAGTTTCCCGAATACGGGCTAGGAGACCGGCCCCACGTAGGGCCAGAGTACTGCCGGTGGTACGGTGACGTGCGGCGGCTGGGCGACGGGGAACGCGAAGGGCTTCGTGGTGTCCACCGAGTTCCTGTCAGGTAGTCGGCGATGTCACGTGGTCGTTCTCCTGGCTGTGGACGCGGTGCATTGACGGCGAAGCCACGCAGTCCCATCTGTCGGTACTGGCAACGGCGGTATGTGTTTCCGGCCTCGCCGCAGTGGTAGCAGAGCGGGCGATGGTCAGGGGTGCGCCAGACGTCAGTCTTCCTCGGTGCACTGCGCTGGGCCGCTGGCGAACGGTATGACGTCAGTGGGGGTGGTGGCGGCGGTGGCGTCTGTCGACGGAAGTGCGACGGGGCGGCGTTTTGGCGTTGACGGGGAGGAGCGTTTTGGCGCAGTGCAGTGGCGTAGCTCATAGCTTCCGGCTCGGGCAGCGGCGCGAGGGGAATTTGAAGCGATTGCCGAACTTCTTCTCGCACAATGTCGGCGATTGAACCCACTTGAGGCTGCGCCGAAGGCAACAGCTTGCGCAGCTCTTCCCGCACGATCGCTCGGATCGTTTCACGCAGGTCTCCGGAGTTACTGGCTTGAGCAGCAGCGCAGTCTGCAGTCAGGCGACGAATATACTGTCTGGTGCGCATGTCCAGGGTCCTTTCGATAGTGGTCACTTCGGCTACAAATTCTTGCACGGTTTTCGGTGGGTTTCTCATCAGTCCCGCGAAGAGCTCCTGTTTGACCCCTCGCAAGAGGAAACGAACTTTTTTCTCCTCAGACATGTCTGGGTCAGCGTGACGGAATAGTCGGGTCATTTATTCTGTGAAAATGGCGACATTTTCATTTGGTAGCTGAACCCGGGTCTCTAATAAAGCAGCGGCCCTCTCTTTGCGAGCGACGCTCGCGAACGTCTGCAGGAATGTGCCGCAAAAAACATCCCACGTTCGGAGCGTGGACTCCCGATTTTCGAGCCAGGTCCTTGCGGTGTCTTCCAAGTAGAAGAACACACGACGCAGCTTTTCGTCATGGTCCCAATGGTTGAGGGCGGCCACACGTTCGTATGTTTCTAGCCAGGACTCCGGGTCTTCGAACGATGACCCATGGAAAATTGGTGGTTCCCTGGGTTGGTGCATGACCATCGTGGGCTGGGACGCTGCGGTTGTCATTGTCGCTGCAGTCGCGGTCATGGGCTTGGTCTTCCGCGCCTTGTCTTGTAGAAGCCCGTACTCCGGTGGTAGCCCTTGCTGTCGGCGGCTTGTTCGCTGCTCCTGGTTGGCGTCGGTGTCTTCTCCGCGACGTGGGCTGGGTTCACGGCTTGACGGGGGCGTCCGGTACATGAACGAAGCAGCACCTCCTCCAGATGTCACGGGGTCGTGACGTGGCCGAAGACAGGGGACTTCGTGTTAGAATTTAACTGTTTATTTGGGCGAACCTGTGCCCGGTAAACGGAAAGTCCAATTACAGCAGCAGTCTCGCACAGATAGCAGTCTCGGACTGATAGCGGCGAACGGAGCGTCGGCCTTCGATCAACAACTGACAAGCGGCGAAGCGCGTCGGCATTTATACTCTTGCAGTCGAATGTTCTAGCGTTATCGCTGGCGGTGGCGTAGGTTCCAGAACAATCTGTACCGTTCGCACAGTGGGAGTGATCTTATCGAAATGATCTACTACAGTCCGGAACCTTCTCGAAAACTGCAGGCGCGGTTTGCGCTGAGAATCGTGTGGTGTTTTGGGACGATAACAAAAACTTGTGAAATGGAACGTGGCAATATGAAGACTTGCTGGAAATCAGCAAATTTTCTTGTATGCACGAAAATTCACAACTCTCGCGTGAAGGAACTGTGCAGCGTCTTATGTTTAAGTTTTCGTCTCTCTCGCGAACATGAAACTCTACGCCCTCTTCCCACGTGCAACCTCAAGAAGGAAGCGGAAACGGGACAACACTCTGACGAGCATCGTGCCATAAGGCAGGACCGCAACCAGACATCGTTTCAATTTATTTTTATTTATTTATTTATTTATTTATTTACTTATTTATTTGACAATACATGATTGCCGTGGTGCAGAAGTCGAAAGGCGACTTTATGAGTCACCTGACTAGGCCTCTAGCACCACGCAAATATCTCGTGATATGGCGTGCTCCCCCACTAGAAAAACGTTCTCCAAAAGTATTTACCTCGGGAAGGTCAATCAGGTTGGCTGCTGGTAAAACATCACGTGAAGGTTTCTTTGGTCTAAATCTCTGTGCTCCACCTTTCTGGTCTGTTTCCTTAAGCCATCTTTGCGGTCATCTTCGCCCTTAGTCATCTTTGTTAAAGATGAGCTGATATTCGCTACTTTATAAATTCACCTTTTTGTTTCATTACAGCAGAAAAATCATTCACTTTCGATGAGCTATAGATAGTAAGTTTCTATTCTGTAGGTACCGAACAGTGCTTCTTTGCGACAACTTCGTTGTGAAAGAGCCAGCAAATTCAGTCTATACTGACTTAAAGTGTGCACTCTTATAAAAAAAAATTGTGCAATCTAACTAGCTAAGACACGTTCGTGGTTCATGTTAACCAGCGCCATTTATAATAGAGGAGGCGGTGTGTTAACTAACGCTGGCTGTGCATGTAGTGCAACGAAGGCGCCTATAAACTTCAATAATGACTGCTTCCTGGCTGCACGCTCCCAATCCTCACTCTACTCTTTTCTCTTCTGTGACTCTCCTCATCGCGTACCGCACTGAAACTGAGCCATATATACTACAGGTTCAGTACGTGCCGCTACTAGTCTTGTCTTCCCATCTACCCCTACACCTTTGTTTCCTTTTACTTTCAGCTACGCTAAACACTGGGAACGTCGTCGGATACCAACTCACCCAAACTGCTACACCCTTGCGAACTATGGATCTTTATGTAAAAAAGCGGGTCTATCACGCATCCCACCGTCTCACCCATACCGCTCACACGGATGTTTTCATTCACATAATTTGTTAGGTGCCTTGTGTCTGCCGCGAAAAGCAGACATGTAACATCTAACCACACACACAGCAGACTCCTACCACGAATAATAGATATTCCTTCAATTCTGGGTAAAAAAACTCTTCATCCGTGGCAACCAACGCTTCTTAACAGCAGTCACACAATAGTATCGCTAGTGATATGTGAAAGGCAGCGCTCGGAGCGACTCTGAGAAAGTTGCCGTCAGGGTTTATATATGTCGCACGTTTCCATTCGTGGCTGTGGAACAAATAGCCGCTTTTTTTCGCCACCGTTTTATGACCTCAGGTCACCGAGACAGGAGCCTCCATAGCTCCTGTAGCCACGTGTCGTCTGCTAGTTTTCAGTTCTTGTTTTTCTCGGTGTTCACCTTATTCACCTTGGAGACGCCTTGTTTTCCTTTAGTCTAGACTAGAGAAGCCCTCCTCTACGACAAAAGCGGGTGTGCACATCAGCTATAGCTACAGACGGCGAGGGGTTCTTCTGTTGGCTCTTCTGTCTACCTTACGAAACACTGGCGCAGCAAACATTTCTTGCTTTTTTGTGCCATTCTTTCTCTTTCCTCTGTATGTACGTGCACATAGAATAAATAAGCCGAGCTATGTATCGACCCCACGGGTGACTTGGTTTCAGCTGAGGTGCATTTTCCCGGCCGTCATCTGGTCTACTGCCAGTTTTTTTTTTTTCTGGTTCTCCCGATATTTCATAGCTGCCTGAAACCAAGCTAAGCCAAGCCGAGCACTCCTTGGTGACTTTTCTCATTTCCTGAAAATACCCGTTCGCGGTTTTGTCGTTTCTCTTGTTCACTTTCCGGCTCACCCCTGCAATTTCCTCAAGCTAGACTTCACCCCCTCCTTCGCCACTTCACACACCAAGAGACAGCACACGCGCAGTTTGCTATTACTATTCATGTGATCGTTTATATTATTTTATAGAAGGCACTGAGGTTCGTTGCTGTGATGTATGTTTTTCTTCCGCTATATTACTCCCCTACAAGAGCTGAGCCAGCGAGGATCAGCAAACGTTTCCTTTTGCAGACGCGTCTTTATCAACGTTTCTTCGCTCCTCAACACTAAAGGCGCCACTCACATTTTGAGCACTTAATTGGCCTTTTCTCTTTCGTGTAGCCACAAGTGCCTTTTTTTCTGTATTTAACTGGCTTTCTTCATTCGCACGCTTTCATTATAGTGTTTATTTTCATTCACACAAGAGCGGAGGGAAAACCCAATGGCAGTTGCTTTTCGGGAACTGCTATTAACAAAATGGTAAATGTAATTGCCCCCACGTGCAATGATGTAAACACTTATCTTGCTCTTTTTAACTCATTTCTTCTTTGGTTCATGTTTATATATTGGCCTTCAGTTTTGTTTCACAGGGTACTATTCACCATGCACATGCAGGCGAAACAGACTTTCTTCTTTGCTTGCGGCATCCGGAACACTCACTAATAATATTTCTAGTACAATAAGATTTTCTGTAGCGCCCCTAATAATCCCGAAATCGAGGTGCACACGTCTGTATACACAGAGCCTATTCGACGAATGTAGTCCGACCTACCACCCTCACAGCGCTTCTTTACCAAAGGTTTGTACACAAGTGTCAACTTCCTTGCATATTATTACAGTGTAGAAGAAGACCATAAGACAGCTATTTAATTGACATGGATAGCTCACAACTACGGAGCTTCCAAATATAAATGAGTGCATTCCAAAAAGAAAAGGCATTCCAGTGTAAGGAAAAAAAAAGATAGGACCACATACAAGCAGTCTTTTTCATGATCGGCATCAACATTTCCCAAGGACACAGAGTGAACTGCAGAGTTTCCTAGCAGTGATTTATTACTTTGTGTTTCGAGCTGGTGCTCGAATTAGCCGAGAGTTTTTCACAAGGCTGCATTAGGGTTTACTATGCTGTAGCCAATGAGACGTTAGCAACGAGTGCCCAAACTTGGCTACTCGCCAGCGTAAGGCAACTGCGCATTGCTGAACACTGCAAATTGAGCGTAAGTAAACCATTGGTTTACTTCTTGTAGCCTGTACTGGTGCCTGTAGTCAAGCGTGAACTGGTGGTGCTCTTGCACCCGAGAGCTCCTAAGTGCCTCTAGGTGACGCGCTATCACTGGGCAGAGCGAAGAGGCCTAAAAGTCAGCTCATGCTGGTCCTCGCGATGGGGAACGTGTGTCACTAGCTATCCGTGCAAAAGGTTGCCATGCTCTACAGCAACCGACGATACGGAAACTTGAGTTACTCTGTTAACGGCAAACAAAGCTGAGACTGATTTTTGCAGATGCGTTTCTCTTTCGTGTTATGACTGATACTGATGACAGATCGATTACTTTCCTATTCATTTTATTACAAATGTGTTCCGTTCTAACTGACTCGATGTAGAGAGATTCGAATTTAGGCCACCTCAGCTATTGCATTTATGTAGCATCTGCAGTGGCAAAAAATAATTTTTGAAAACAAAATTCTGGCTACGTTACTGGTAGCCGTAGTATACCTGCGATTCGCACGTAAGAAACGCCTGTGTGCTTTTATTCTTGTGGATGCTCCAGATTTCTAGATGACGTAAGCTGACGAGGCTGTCGAAACGTGGTTTCCTTCTAAAGTATTCTTCGATCGCCTATCTTCGCACACTACGTTTCTTAAAAGGCTCTAACTTTGCAATGCACCGTTTAAGTGCGATTGTTGCTGTACACTTACTGTTTTCGTAGAGAGGAGACTGCAGCCTGTTCGCCACTAAGTCATCGGATACGCGCTGCCATTAAAAAGGAGTATACTCGGAAATCCGCAGGTTCAAAACAATAAAGCTCTCGAGTGACGGCCCTCTCTGCAACAAAAAAAAAAAGGGGGGGGGGTGCGCGTGGCTTACGGTTGTGCGCTTATCATTCCGTAGCACCTCGTCCGCGTCCTTTCAGCCACCACAAAGTTAGAGACGAGGCGCTAGTGCTTTGGTTGCGTTTAGCTGTATCGTCCGTACAGGCGCAGACACTCGCACGTGTGGCCCCACTGCGTCACCGTTTAATAAAGCTGGTCGTCTCGATCGATGAGTGTAATTATCGCTGAATCGGTGGCACGGAAAAGAAAGAGGATGGATCCAGGAACGACTTCCTGGCGCGACATCTCTCTAAATGCGTGCAGTAGCGTCAGACATCGCGCAATACACGCGTTACTAGTCATCCCGGATGTTGCTCGATTCTCCCATATAAGTGGCGTAGGAGAAGCGATGAACTTGTGACGCATTGCGAGGATGTAATATTTTGCTTTTCTATAGTTTCCTATTACAGTAACCCTATTTGTTGAGAACACATTCTCTTCAATAGAATTAATCAGGATACATTGTATTGAACAAGCTTGTGAACAGAATTAGCGCTAATGCTAGAAAAGGTTAACAGTGATTCCTTAATTTGAATAAATCGAAAGCGGCGACAATGACAATCTGACGTCAACCTTTCAGAAAACTTATGAAGCAGCGCAAGAACAGTTCATTGTGATACGTAGCTACAAGTTGAAGAAATAATGGTGATCCTGCCGAAATTGCTGGTGAGCAGGAAGTAATATTACAGAACAATGCAATTCTGTTTAGCTATTAACCTGTTAACCATTTAACTTGTTTCATGCATCAACACTGGCTGTACATTGTTAAAGTTCGACTTTGTACGAATATACTCAACGTCTGGAGCCTGAATCTGTTCTCATATGCAAATGTGTTATTGAGACGCTTTGTACATTCAAAGGGCTCGTTTCTGCGTTTGAATGTCGCAGGAGTGTGCTCAGTATTCAATACACGCACGCTCGTGTATCAGTCAAAGACATGGGCTCTAAAGCCGCAGAACGGCTCGCGTAACTTCAGAGACACCGCACGTTTTTCACGTTGGCTGAATGTACCCCCCCCCCCCCTCGCACACATCCTAGCAACCTTAAGAGAAGTTGCTAGGATATGCGCGAGGTAGGCGATTACACTGCCCTGTCAAGCGCGGTGTCGGAGGATACAGCACCACGTTTATATCCTGTATACTGACACGGATGTCACTCGTACTGTTGCCGTTTATTCCATTTTTACAGAGCAAAAACGGGCGGGACCAAGGAAGAGAAGCTACGGGACTCTCTCTCTCTATCTCTGTTTGTGAGTGTTCAGCTGCCACAGAGCGAGATAGCCAGGTAAGTGAGGCAACAAAAAACATTGGAATTAAGCAGATGCACGTTCAGTTTACTACCCTGCAATGAGGAAGAGGACGCAGGGGTGAATATATATAGAGAAAAAGATATTGGGATGGACAAAATCGCAAGCCTGTTTGGGGAAGTAAATCTATAGCCTGCAGGTGGTTACACAGATATGTTGCTTTTGGGTATAGCAGTAGAGATTTTGTTGCCTTCTGAGCTCTCGATGCACATGCCCACGGTCCTAGAATCTTGGCGCCTCAAAACGGTACTCATTGCAACTGGTTCAGAATCACCCACAGCGAAAATGACTGCGTGTCAAAACAAGCGCAGCGGCACAGTAGGTGTTCAATTATCCATTTAATTCGCGACATGCAAACACTGGATATAGCTGTCAAGTTATAGGAGAGTTTAAAAGCTTTATTGTGGCACACATAGGAACAAAATCCTTAGATTCGAAAGGAATCCAGTGATTTCCTGACGTTGCAGCAATCCTGCTATCCTTAGTGAACATTACGCAGTACTGTAGTACATCCTGAGACTGAGCAGCGCTAACGAGGGTTGATAAAATGCGTATGAACACGGTAGTGGAAGTTATATGACTAAAAAAAACGTTGCTAGACTGCACAGCCGCCGAGCTTGGCTGCTAAATTTTGTTAAACTTGTCGTCCGTGTTTCGGCCGGGCTCCCTTCCGAGCAACAGATCGAACACTCATCAGGAAGAGATATCATGGAGACGCACTTAGCGCAGGTGATCGATGTTCCCGATACGCCCGAACGAATCCAATCGGAGCTTGCCCTGCTTTCATGGTGCAATTAGATAGCTTCGAAATTCGCTGTGCTAACAGATTGCCACAACAGCGCCGGCACAGAAAAACGAGGACTACCAAATAACAAGCTATCGAAAGCGCTATGCTACTGCGCTAACCACTCTCAATGGCGTTGCGACTCTTCGATCGATTGCTCACTCACTCACTCACTCACTCACTCACTCACTCACTCACTCACTCACTCACTCACTCACTCACTCACTCACTCACTCAATCAATCAATCAATCAATTATTATTATTCAGTTTGTGAGGCGGTTATAATATTTCTTGACATCAACTAAGTATATACACAAGCAAAATGGTTCTGAAAAGATCTGACAGGTAGAGACCAAGTCACAAGTACCCCCCCCCCCCCCTTCCTGAGAAAAAATAGACTCGACAATGGTCAACATTTCATATTCATATTATTGCCTTTTGCTACGAAACCCATGTATTATACTTGCCTAATTATAAATTTACGGGGATATATTATGGGAATGTGTATCCCACGCGATGCTGATTCTTGCCAAATATGTAAAATACATTCGTCGTCGTATGATGTTTAACGTATGAAAATTTGTACAAGATACCGCATCATTATTGGAGTACCGCTGAGCTAATAGGCTGCTATTAATTCTTGAGCACGCTTCATAGTTTCCTCTCACGTTAGTCTACGACTGAAAACGTTGGTGGCCATAAGGCATCCAAAGAAGTCGAAACGACCGGAAGCGAGTTGGCGCTTTCGGTTCCCATTGTTTCTAATTTACGGGGCCCACTTTGCTCGAAGTGACTGCATTAGTCGCTTAGATTTCTGAACACAATAGGAAGGCCAATAAAGCGTACCGGAGTCATTTAGGAACGCCACATCCCCAGTGGAGATTCTTGTTGTTGTTGTTTAGCCTCAGAAGCCAAACACAGCGCCAGTTGCACCTGGAGGTATCTTGTCTGACACGAGGCTTTCAGGTTGACTGGCAGCTGTGTTACATAGTGCTTTCATACACTAAAAAAAAGGTCTTAGACAGTTATTTTTGCGAGTTCTCACTTGCTATATATTGAATGTTCTTAAAGAGACACGCTCTCTTTGGAGATAGTTACACTTTCAACAGAGAGTCGTGAGATCCAAGTGGGAGTTAACGAGCGTCTCAAAGATAGTAACTCAGGATTCACTGAGAGTGTCTTACGTACTCGCCTTTTAATGCGATGATACTAAATAGGGTATTTCGCAGAAATTACGTCGTTGGCGGTGGTTTCGGCATCGTTGGTTGTCAGCGAAAAATCATCATACTGTCCATGAGCGAAAATTCGAGAAGATTCAAATAAAATAAATAATAAATATTTTCAGATCCGAGCGAGGATCGAACCCAGGCTTGTGTGTGGCAAGCAGGTGGTCTACTATACTACAGCCGCACGTCTGCTAAAAATGTAGTGAAAATAACTTCCCCTGCTTGGAAATGCAGTAAAAACAACCTTCATGTTTTACAAACACAGGCATCATGTTTACAGACTCTACAATTCACCACGTGATGTCGCAGTAATATTCCACATTACAAGCGTAAATTGCCATCGGGTGTCAGAACATGTGCTTATCATGACTTCGTGGTTTAAAGCGGGCCACCCGTTACAAAGAGCACACACGTTACTACGTATATTCTCTCAAGACTACGTAGTGGGTGCCTCACAGGTTCTAAAAATTGCACAACCAGACGTTGTCATGGTTAAAGATGCTACGTATTACACAGAATGCACCCATATGAGAAAGTTTCACTGACACAAACCACTCTCAACTTTACCGACTGCATTGTAGTAATGTACAAATTAAACTTCCCGAGTGACAACATACAATAAAAAGTATTCACTAAGTTCATGCACACACTAGGCACAGGATACTGCTATCGCATCCAACTCTTCAAGGTGAAACTTAAGAATCCTCCAAATGTTTCGGAGTGTAGCGTAGCAATGACTCATGTCTGACAATGTGTACTGTGACAGAAATTATGATGAACATTCTCCCAACTATTTATCTCTCTCCTGAAATATGTGACCCTGAGTAAGGAGAGGGGAATGCATATGTGCATTCCACATTTTGATTGCTGCTCGCATTGTAGCGTTTTCTACTTGGACTAGCTCGCAGACCGTTACGTCGTCGAACGGTTTAAACCTCTCGGACCACCTTGGCCATTGTTTTATTATATAGACGACTCAGAACCACTATTTCAAAGCAGGGGAACCACAAATTTGAATTTCTTATCCTCTGTTTATTTTCGTAAGCTGGGAATAAACCTTCAAAACTACGTGGAGAAAATATCGGCATAGGGGTGGTGCCAGAACTTTTCATTGTCTCTATGTGTGTGAGGGGGGGGGGGGAGGGGGTGTCGTCGACGAATTAAGTTCCTTCAAGGAGGCTGAGAGGCGAGGAGTTTGCGTTGTGTTTCGACGCTAGTCGCCCTTAGGGAAGGCAAAAAAGGGGGACGAGGGCAGGCAAAATTATGGAGAAGATTTAAATAAATAGAATATTTAAAATAAATAGAATATTTTCAACTTAATTCAAAGCCGAAAAGGCGAGGAGGAGTAATACCTCAATGCAAGAGTGAACAGAAATGTGAATAGGTTGTGCTTACACTTCCTTTCTTAGCAAGTGCTTTTAGAAAATTAATTAAAAAAAAGCTCATTTGTATAGTGATACTTGACTTGAATTCGCACACTTTAAACTGCCGCATTTCGCCGGTATTGACGGCTGCATTTCCGATGAAGGCGGAAATGTTGTAGGCCCGTGTGCTCAGATTTGGGTGCACGTTAAAGAACCCCAGGTGGTCTAAATTTCCGGAGCCCTCCACTACGGCGTCTCTCATAATCATATAGTGGTTTTGGGACGTTAAAACCCCACATATCAATCAATCGCCGGTATTGAATTTCGGCTTTGTGTGAATTATTTGAGCTTGCTTTAGTTTTGGCATGTAATGTATTTGAGTGCTTTTTTCATTACACCTCGGCGTTCTCTACGTGGGCGTGTAATCAGTTAGCCCACTTTGGGCAATTGATGTGCCTCGACGAAAAACAAGAGGGCGTAATGTCCTCGGGTGACTAGGATGAATAGAGATTTTACTTTAATGCGACGCAATCCTCAAACTTACTGAACTAATACGTCGTGAACCACTTGGCGGCGACAGTTTTTCGTCGGCTGGTAACACAGCCCAATAATGTAATGCGAAACTTTCAATTAGAAAACTGAGGACAAAACTATAAAGTACGATGCTTACTAGATATGCCAGAAATGTACAGTGAAGATACTTTTCAAGTCTTTCGTTTTTAGTAATGATTTAGTTAGTTCGTGTTAGGAAATGAAATGCTTGTAAACATTTCGTATGTCTGTGGCATTTATCTCTGTAACATTTTAGTTTTTTTATTCTATTTACCGAAATAAAAATGTTAGAAATTTCCTCGGTGGTTCAGGTAGGCAAACAACGGCATTGAGAATCGGCTTTCGGCTGTGTATTTTTCAACTTGAACCCACGCTTCGCACAGACGCACGTACTTACACGTGTGTTCTTCAGGAATTTAATACGCACTTTTATTTTTTTTATTCTGTACAATCAATGCTGCACTGAAAAGGAGAGGCTCGTTATCCGGAGTGACGCTCTCCTAATATCCCTGATGGAGTCTGCTCAGTAGAGTGCACTCCTAGTATTTGTACTCTGGCGCAATTTCCTTCAAGTATGTTGAAAGCTTTTCAAGTATGTTGAAACCTTTTTCTTCTGCAACCAAATTAGATTCGCGCTTAATGCATACATTACACGATTACCCCTCCACTCGAGAAAAAGTCTCAGTGTTCAGAAGATACGAAATGCCACCTTAGAAAGATGACATAAACAACGCGAATGTTTCAGTTTAAGGAATGCAGTGGTGTTTGATCTCGTACGTCATTGGTGAAACCTTGCGAAGAGTCTTATATGACGGATGACAAACAGTGATGGTTCCGAGTCATAGTTAGCTTGCTAGGTTGCACTGGTTTGTTGAAATACTCAAGCATGCTGTACAACGCATCTACACAATGAATACGTAGCCAGTGTCATGAACGCGCATTAGATCCCGGTTGCGGCATTCTATTTCGTTAAAGACGACATGGTGTTAAAGCACGTTGAAGAACATGAGATGGTGAACATTTTTAGAGCCCTCCATTATAATGCCCCTTATATTCTTATAAAGGGTTTTGGGACGTAAAATCTTGGATATTATTAAAGACCCAAAATTTACATTACGGAGAATGACGATGCAGAAATGTTATAAAAACGAAATAAAGGGTTTTCTTAAGGTGATATACTTGTCCTTTTCATTCGACTACATTTCCCGGTTCACCAGACCGAGATGATATAGTCGCAACATTGTGCATACTTTTCGGTGTTCCCCAGTGCACGAGTGTATAAATGAGACAGGGATGCGTCATGCATTATGTCGTCTTGCGTATAAGTTCACCACCCGTGGAACCTTCAGTACGGAACACTTTATTTCCGTTAGTGTTCCGTCTTTCGCACAACCGGAACAAGACAGCTTGCAAGGTCATCTTTAGTTCAGACGTCTTACACTTCAAAAGCAGTCACAAAAAGAAAAAAAGTAATTTGTCAGCACCTTCTGGTGCGATCTGTCATCGTTAGCCCTTCGTTATTTTTGTGGTCTGTTTTTAGGCTTTATTCTTCATTTATTAGTGGTTTCTGCCTTGAGGCATCAACGTTTGTCATGCACAAATTAAGAACGCTTCATGTTGACTTCTGAGCAGAGAAAACTGACGCGTGCTTTCTCGAGCGTATTTCAAAATGGCCTAAGCAAGCTCGACTGACCACGAAAAGCCTTGCGATGTCCGGATAGAAACGCACCGAAACACGTGTTTTCCTGAAAGTACGGCCAAACTGGCGCTGTGTGAGAGGCCGTGAAAAAGAATGACCCGGAGAATGGGTTGGCAGTGGAGAAATTCAAACGCTAGCAGGTAAATTTATTGTATTTTATTTATTTTATTTACTTGAATTTGAGCAGCTACTGTAAATACTCATTGGCAATGGTGGAGGAAAGAGACAGAGTGAGAGGGACCTGCTATAACGCAACTGTAAAGAGAAGTCTTCTGTTAGAGCCCAAAATGAATAAGGTACAGCTGCGGTAGTTTTCAATGAAGCGTCGGAAGTGTTATCCGAAAATTGCAGACGAGGTGCCTCCATGCGACAGGTTTCATCATCATCATCAGCCTGACTACGTCCACTGCAGGACGAAGGCCTCTCCCATGTTCCGCCAGTTAACCCGGTCCTGTGCTTGCTGCATCCAATTTATACCCGCAAACTTCTTAATCTCATCTGCCCACCTAACCTTCTGTCTCCCCCTAACCCGCTTCCCTTCTCTGGGAATCCAGTTAGTTACCCTTAATGACCAGCGGTTATCCTGTCTACGCGCTACATGCCCGGCCCATGTCCATTTCCTCTTCTTTATTTCAACTATAATATCCTTAACCCCCGTTTGTCCCCTAATCCCCTCTGCTCTCTTCTTGTCTTTTAAGGTTACACCTACCATTTTTCTTTCCATTGCTCTCTGCGTCGTCCTCAATTTAAGCTGAACCCTCTTTGTAAGTCTCCAAGTTTCTGCTTCGTAGCTAAGTACCGGCAAGATACAGCTGTTATATGCCTTCCTCTTCAGGGATAGTGGCAATCTACCTGTCATAATTTGAGAGTGCTTGCCGAATGTGCTCCACCCCATTCTTATTCTTCTAGTTACTTCAATCTCGTGGTTCGGCTCCACGGTTATTACCTGCCCTAAGTAGACATAGCCTTTTACAACTTTTACAGCGACAGGTTTATTTTACATTTACTTCCTTTCCAGTTATGTAATAATTACTATGCTGCAGTGGAAACAAACAAGTAATGTGTCCTATACATTCATCAGCTTCACTATCAGTGGGTTTCATTAGGTTGTATATAACAAATAAATAGACACTGAGTCTTCAATCAATACCACCCTTTCTAATTGCGTAGCTTGAAGGTCTTTTTGGAAAATTTCTGACACTTAACACAAGCAGTCGCCCAGAAACAAGCCCAGTAAGCGGGCAATTTCAGCGAAAACTCACATTCATTTGCAAACAAAATTTTCCAACTCCATCTGTCCTCGACAGGAATGCATAAGGCTTTTGCACTACATAGTGGATTCCAGAATGTCGGAGACAGCGTCGCGAGGGAAGCATTTCGAAACTACAGGGACAAATTCGATGGCGCAGCCAGACGCCACGAGATTGCATTTGCGTTCTCCGCCGACATAAGTCGTGATTGGTGAAGCAGTTTTTGCGGCCTAAGCCGCTTATCCGCCCAAGCCATCGTTCAAACCAGCTGGCGGGCCAATTACAGCCACCGCCGCTGCTGTTGCAGAAACAGCCATTACGGGCTCGAATGATTTATGAATTTGCGTTGCAGCTTTGCCCGGAACGCGAAACAGTGCCTTAAGACAGATATTATAGCAGCAAAAGAAGAAAATGTAAAAAAATTGCTCTAAGAGACGTGAATCAGGACCCAATGTATTTAAAGTTTAAAAACAATTTGTGCGGCTGCTTTTCCTTGCCGCACAGCTTTCCTCTAATCTCCGAGCATGGTAAAGGTACCGTGCAATTTGAACAATAATTTCTTTGCTTGCTTTGCATTTTGTCAGCTTGACATGTTTCATTCCAAAATAAAAATGAAAAAAATAGCTAAAATGTGTAACTCTCATGGTTTCAAAAGAAGCGGGAATACTTAAGACTCACTATCTTCATCAGTGTGCCATTTGGAGCAGTGTTCTTTGATTCTATTTTTTTCTCAGCAGGGTGGTTATTTGTAAACTGTCTTCTTTCATTCTCTTTTGAGAAGTGTTTCCTGTCCTAATAAAGGAGAACTTCACTGAAAATAACGATTTATATTGCTAATGATTTATCGTATACGTGGAGAACATCCAAATTCACACGACCACCGCTATGCGTTTACGCAACAATTAAATACTGCTAAAGAATACTAAACACTGACCTTGCTGATCAATTCTCTGGAATACCGCGAAATGGCGGAGAGTTTAAGAAATGGGAATAGACAACTAATCGATTGTTACACGAAGCCACAAAAAAACTCATACGTATTTCTGAGAAATGAGTGTGTATTTCTACGGATTTTTCATATATATATTTTTCAGTGATCCGTATGAAGTTTTTTGTGCTTCAAATTCCTATGAATTCAGTTGTGAAATCGTATAAATTTCTGAGAAATGCTTACGAGTTTCTCAGCAATCCGTAAGCATTTTCTTGTGACTTCGCGCTACGAATGGGTGTTTTTTTTTTGTTTCTTTTCTTATCTATTCACCTTACAGAGTAGCCTTCAATAATTGCAAGATTTAAGCTTTATTTGTGTAATTTTTCTGCTAAATGCGAATAAGAAACTGTGCAACTTATCGAAAACACGAGCGCTTGTTACAAAAAGTTATTTCAGTGCATATTCTGTTGTCAAACAGTTCTACGCAGCTTGCTTAACGAAAGAATTCCCCATTTTCTTTTGCGAGATGTTTTTTATACCACTTTATGTAGCGTGGTCTTTAATCGCGAAAATTGAATATGTTGTCAATATGAAAGTTTTGGGTGTTAAGCTAATGCTCCGGGTAAGTTGGAAATGATGCACGCTTATATCAGCGCTGAAAACGGCAGAGGTGTCCAAGAAGTATCATTTTTCTCTGTCTCTTTAATTTACGCGGTGATTTTGAACACGAGAAAAAAAGTTATGCTCTGAACTCGCAACTTGAATTATTGGAAAAATATTTGCTGGTTTTTCAAACAAAATCGTTAAAGCGAGCGAGCATGCTCATGAACTATACATTGGATGGACGGATAGATTGATATGGCTGTACCCTTCAGATCAGGCGGTGGCTAACGCCACTACGCCGTAATACTTTCTGAATCCAAAACTAGATTTATTTTCTTTTCCTTTTCTTTAAATAGTGAAGTTGGGGACTCGTACTTTGCAGTGAAGCGTTTAATTTACTCTCGTGCCTTGACTTTAACCACCAATCACATAACCTCCTTCTAGTAAATTCTACCCGTTTAAGTCTATTTTGCCCACCTTGTCCTTAATCCCCAGTGCTTTGGAAAACTCTGCGCCATCATCCTGAACTATAGGGTGAAGCCCTTTACAGAACATTATCAAGTGTTCGGCAGTTTCCTCTTCCTCTCCACACGCACTGCATACCGTGTCTACCCCTTCGTATTTGGCCCGATATGTCTCGGTTCGCAATACTCCCATTCGCCGTTCCCAGCAGCACCACCTCATGTGAGGTCACCGGCCACCTTTATTTAACGAGCCCACTTCCTTTCAGTGCGCCAGGAAAGGTTGGCTAACGCATTTAGTTACTGTTTTCGGTATATTAAAAGCCTCGGTCACTGTCCATGTGTACCAATTATTGTGAACGTACAAGGTTTTGGTGTCAACCAAAAACGTCACACACCGAAACTAAGAACAGAACTTTGCCAAGTTAGTTGATTTGTTTGCTAGTGAAGTACTGGTCTTTGAGAGCCTCGCATTAGGGCACCAGAATGTTTACCCTGAGCGCGTACAGCTGTGGCTTAAAGGTATCTGATACACAATGGCAGTCTTACACGAGACATACTTGGTCACTTGTTTTATTCGGCAGCTTTTGTTTTCTCTCTAACGCCTCTCTCTTTTTTTTTCTGCCGCTCCCACATAGGCCACTTGATCAGGAGCTGAAAACAGCACATAGACACCATTACTGGTCTCCACTTTGCGTATCTTGTGGGGAAGAGAATGCACGTTATTACTGTCACCTCTGCGCGTCTCCAAGTCACGTTTTGAGGGTTTGAGCATTCTCAGGATTCTATCTGCACAATCTACAAGGACCAAGTCCTTGAACCTAGCTTCCCTAGAGTTTTGAGGCCCAAGCGGCTTGTTGCGGTGAAGCCGAATTAAAAGAAAAAAAGAAAAAAAAGGACGGACGGAAATGAAGAAATAATAAAATAATGAATGAATGCGGGAACGAATCGTGTGCTTAATGTAGCTGCATTTCCTTTAAACATGCGGAAGTGTGTAGCATGTCGATTCATTGATTGCCTTGGCGCTTGCCACCGCCTAGTTGTCGCGCACATGCCGAAACTGTGGTCCTTCTCTTGCACCGCAGAGGTGTCGACCACATATTTTCATCAGCTTTTTTCCCAATTTTTGGCGATTGATTACGATTTACATTGGCGATTTTTTGGTTTTTATTACATCTGATGTTGTTAGTTTATATTGCGATGGTTTTCAACATTGCTATCCTTGTATTTGGCTTGTCTAGATCATTTGAGACAATGCCACACAAGATGTGTAAATGAGAAGTCTATCCCCTCAAAGAGATCTATAATTAGGTTACGCACTCTATTCGTAAATCAGAGCGACGGCCGAGTGGAGATAACCTACTAAGGTAATCAATGCGATGGCAATCATGAAATGCTTATGTCAATGTGATGCATGACTGAGTGGTCTCTTCAAAGCTGGTCGGGCGCCCTGATGTGGTTAGAGATCAACCAATTTATTGCCACAACTATTCACGCAGTTTCTGCGAGGTTGAATTGCTCGAAGAAGCAACGTTAGACTGCTTCAGTGACGCCATAAATCAAGTCGAGCTATGATTTTGCAGCAGACCTGACCATGCTGGCGATAGGCGCTATTTTATGTGCTTCGGGTTGTGTCCATTACGCTCTCTTGCTTCGGACTTGATATGCAACAGAGAAGCGATGTTTGTGGGATATGTAGCAATGAAACAAATTTCGTGCCCATCCTTCACCATTGCTGACAATAAAATTGACGTTGCCGTAACTAAAATACGAAGATTAGGGTAACAATTTTGCATTCATTCCCGATCATTCCGGATGTGACACGTAATCATTTCTAGATGTCGCAAGCCGGTAGTAAGGAGTAACCATTATCTTCTTTATTGAGGCTTTCGAACTCATTGTTCGATTAAAGACCAGTTGTCTCCGCCCCAGGACATCATGGAGGAGCTTTCCGTCAGTCCTCACTGTCTTGCATGCGTGGTAATGTGGACTGCAATTTGAATTCTCAGCCACATATCTGGAAGCACGAGCACGCTGAAAAATTCTTTCTATCTAAACTATCTAAACACGCGACTGTCTACAACTTTTCAATGCTAATATGTCCACTCATATTGCAATCAATGAAAATTCCTGACTTACTCTTAGCTAATTTGGCAGCTGACACAGATTAGCGTCATCTTGCTTTGTGCGCCTCTGGATACATATTGAAGCACAATGGAGGCCTTCACGTACCTCCCAGCTCTGAAGTTGTAAGTATATCCATTAAATTCAATTATTCATCCCCCTCTACCATGCAGAACTTAAGGTTTTCGTTTCGAACGTGATATAACGTGTCACCTTACGAATAAACACAGCTTGTTCAGTGTAGACGAGTACAATTAAAGGTCGGCATTTAAGTGCAGAATTCTAATATTTTTTTTCAGAATCTGTTATTCACAATAGGTATAGATATTTTAAATTAAGCTCTTTTGCAGTTACCATGGTGTTAAGAACACAAAACCTGCAAATTCAGAACTCCAATTCTAGTTAGCGCTTGCGTAGCTTTTAAAATGTCTGTACCAATAAGAAATTCGAAGCTATTTTTGTCTCCTGATTTCATTTTTAACGCTGTGTTTGCTCCTTAATTGACTTCAAACACCATGCAAGATCATTAGCACTCGCTGAACTCGCTTTCGTATAAACGCTCACTTGTAAGACATTAACGACAGCCACACATCGCGCAAGCGGTAATAGCGATCCCCTGAATCGATCTTCCAGGACTGCTGTGATGACACAGGCTCGGTGAAGTTCAGCCCTATCAGGATGGATTGGCGTTGCACTCTGCTTTGACAACTCACGTTAATCGTCTTACTTGTATAAATAAACCGTCGTGGAAAAGGTTAGGAACGAAAACTCGATAAGCTGCGATTCACTCGAACACTTAAACACTGTTGTGGTGTGGCATTGATGTAAATTAAAAACAAAGTGGCAGTTAGCAAGAGTTTCTGAGCAGTTGTTGCTTTTTTGCCGATACCGCTGGTTGACAGACAAAAAAAAATAGCGTAGCTTGCGTCGAAGGCGCAATGCCAAAGAGGCAGTGGAGATAATTGGTAGCTTCACACCACTGGTGCCAATCCTGGAAGAAGGGTGGAACAGAACGAACTTCTTTGTTTCTCTTCAGTTTTTTTTTGTCTCTCTCTCTTTAGTTTTCTTCTTTTTTTTGTATGTTCTGTCTTTTTTGTCTCGGTTTGCTGCCTGTTTTTTATGTCTTTCTTTTTCCTTTCTCTTTTCTTTCTTTCTCTCTTTCGTTGTCTTTCTGCATTTCGTTATTACTTTTTACTATTGCTCAATCTTTATCTGCTATGCTATACTCTTTCCCATCCTCTTTTACCTCATACTTATTTTCACATATCTCATTCTCCCACTCACTTCTCTTTCCAACACCCTTGCTATACGATAGTTTACAAGGCTATGCTATATTCTGTCAACTTGTCTGGATGGTCGAGTTCCTTAGCTGGCTTTCATATCGTGGGTATGCGGTTTCAAATCCCACCACCTTGAAAAGAATTTTCTGTTTCGCCGACTTGTGTTCGCTTTCTCGGCCCGCGCGCCGCGGTACTCTAGTGGCTAATACCCTTGTTGCACAGGCAGCCTAAACCATGGTTACGCTAACCGCGGTTAACGTTACACGGTACACGAAACCGCGGTTATGCCGCTAACCTTGGTTTTAAGAAACCGAGCTCTGCAACATCGGTTAGGCAAATAACCGAGAAAATGGCGGCGCTCACCACCGATGACGGCATGCCGGCATGCGCGTGTGAAAAATAAGAGCTGGACGGCATGAACCACGCGTAAAGCCTGATAAGAGTGTGGGAAAATTATTTGAGTAATATGCGGAGCATGTCACGCAATGGGAAGGTGTACTCGGCCATTACAGCCGAATTGAACATGGAACTTCCGCTTGACGCAGAGCAATTCACGCCAAAGCAAGTCCGGAAGAAGATACACAATTTGAACAAGAGGTACCGGTAAGTACATGAATAAATTAGGGGGCAGATATGACAATTTTGCCTGGTTGCTGTTGAATGTATTCGGAGCATATATACGCAAGGAAGTGGCTCTGTTGATTGTTCTACACCAGATAGCATTAGCCACCTTAACCGAGAATGCTTTCGCGCTGTGCAACATGGCTGGCACTAACCGCGATTCAACGCGGTCAACCGTGGTTGGTCGTAACCACGCTTGCTTTACCTGTGTAACATGGGTATAAAGCACTCGATTGCTAACCCGCCGTTTGCGGGATCGAATGCCAGCTGCGGCGGCTGCATTTTTGATGGAGGCGAAAATGTTGTAGGCCCGTGTGCTCAGATTTGGGGACACGTTAAAGAAACACAGGTGGTTGAACTTTTCGGAGCCCTCCCCTACGGCGTCTCTTATAATATTCTAGAAGTTTTGAGACGTTGAACCCCACGTACTACTATCTGTTACCTTTCCCTTTCGTGCATCTCCTTCTTGTTCTGTTTCTCTCACCCCCATGCTATGCGATGGACAAAACAGTGCAAGTGCTTTGTGAGCGAAGTAGATTAAGAGGATAAAAAGGACCAAGAGAGAGGCTGTCGGTTGATGCTGACGATAGTTTTGGGTTATGACTGACATTTTACGCTGAGATAAAGCAGGATCGCTGTTAAAATCATTATCAGCTAGGTTGTTTAGATCCCCCCTCCCCGGTTGCCTGTACTAACGGGCGGTTCTACAGCATGTCTACATGGCAATGCTTCTTTCTGTATAGTTGCATCGGCAGCCCAAACTAGTGCAACAATCTGGGATATATTGGGCTCGCGAACGATGCTAAGACCTCCCAATCCCCCTAGTTGGAAATCGCAGGTTGTCCCTACATGGAAGGATCAAGGGGGCAGCGGAAAACGATGTGAGAAAGTGTGGCGTGAGGCTTGCCGCATAAGGAACATGTAGAAGTGTCACCGTAGTGCGGCAACAGCAGAGCGGAAGGAACAGTGCGGATTGGGGGGCATCTCCATAGGATTTTCCGAAAGCGGGAACGGAGGGTTTTGTAGGATCGTCCAAACCCCTCCTTTATTCGATTGTTCAGACGTTGTATTTGCGTGAGTTCTGCAAACGTGTGCTCTCGCTCATTCAAGAAGCCCCAATCGAGTCTGTGTTTAGCCTAGAAACTCAAACCTTGGCTCGATTTATCGACGCTGTCGTTTTCAGTTCTCTCTCGTTGTGCCGGCACCAACTTCAGCTCTAACATGCGTGGTACATTTTTGCGTGTGGGTGTACAGCAACTGTTAGAAGGGGGGGAGGGAGGTGTCCTACCTTTGAAATAATTGTACAGAGCTCTTTTCGAACCACTGATGTGCTGTGCGTGGGACTGTGCAAGGGCAAATGTATTAGTGGTCTCCTCCACCTCATCAGGGGTACAGCCTGAGAAAAGGCGGTGAATCAGGGATGGGTAGAGTAAGATTTTAAGCAACTGCTGGAACTATATAACCATTATCTACCCAATCGGCGTCCTAAACTCCTTCGTAACTCTTGTGTGGGGCATTTGTGCGAGCTACGTGGAGAGTAGTGTGATTCTGAAGACGCACACAGCTATGCAGATTTTTACTTACGGGGGAAGCTTGAATGTGTCGAGGAAGTGCTATAAAGACTGGCTGATTAGCGGGTATGTTGATGTGAAGAAAGGCAAGATTGTGGCAGCTAGTGGCACTCCCGGAAACGCTCGAGTGGTGTGTCTTAGGTGCGCGTCAACTGAATCACGAAGGGTCTTATTAATACCCAGTTCAAAAAGTTTGGCTGTGCTTGTTCTACAAGGAAGGTTCAGGAGTACCTTAGTTGCGTTCACGTTTTCGGCTCTGGGGTCGTTCAACTTGAGACATGTGATGGCGAATAGAAAGGGACTAAGCGCAAAAGCATGTACAACTTTTATGTGGTCCACTTCGTCTAATCTGCTACGTAGGGACGATACATGGCCTAAAAGCAGCAACGTGGGTTGCATGGAAACCATGAGTGTCTGCAGTGTATAGTCGTTTCATCCGTAATCCGGAAAGTAAAGACCAAGGTTGTGCAAGGTGGGAGTAAGAGGGTTAGTGGTTTCTTCTAAAATTATGATGAAGGGTGAGTTAGCGGTTGATTTGATCTCATTGTATGGAGAAGTGTGAACCTAAATGTGGAGTATTTGAGTCCATTAGATAACGCATGAGCTGAGATGGTGCAGGCTTCTAATTGAAATGTTCTCCAATTTTCCTGTCACAGTAATCGGCAGCCCTTGGGAAAATACCATCCGCACACAAAGTATGTTTTACACGTGTAATGCTATTAAGAAGCTGCACTCATAGCAGAACGGCTGGCCTGTCCAATCGGTGTCAAGTTCACTTTTAGGAACTTCCAACGACAAAAAATAAAAAGAAAACTACGGGTGCAACTAAGAGAACAAAATATCAACACACACCTTTCTTTTCTTAATGATCCTTTTTACCTTTGCCAATTCTATCTCTCTGCTTGACCTCGTGCAGTTCGATCTGAGGGTAATATATTCACCGTGGCATGTTGCAAATGGCCGCGCAAAAATTACGTATTTCAGAAAAGTTTCTCATGACCGTTTTTGTTGTTCATGTGACTAGGAAAACAGGAGGAAAAGAACGGCAGGGAGGTTAACTAGCCTATAGGCAGCCGGTTTGCTACCTTGCGCATGGGAGGGGGATGAGGGAGATGAAAGATAGAGAGGAGAGAGGGAAGAGAGATAAACGCGGCACATTAAGCAGCACACGCGCTATGTAGTAAGCGTGATGTAGTATGTGGCCTTTTAATTTTAAAACCTATACTTTTCTTCTGTAAGGATAAGCAATGAAAGCTCCAATAAAAATTTACATAAGTACTTAAGCACACAGCTTCTAAATCTATATTCACCAACTCAGTGCATAAATTTGTGGGTTGCTTACAAAAAACTAAAATTGGTGTCCAGTTATAAATACTGTGTTTAGGTTCGCTCTTCTCCTGATGGTAAGTTTTTCGCTGCGCCGGCCTGCAAAATTACAGTTGTGTTTCGTTCATTCCTGCGCTAGTTGGTAACTTCTGCCATCAAGAGCTATGAAGCAATATTTCTTTGTTGTGATCAATGTAAAAGAAATAGAATTTACCAGCAAGTGATGTTCTTATCTTGAACAAGTCGAGCTCTAAACAACTATAGCTCTTGTTCACAACACAAAAGGGCTATATAATTTCACAAAAGTCACAAGAAAAAAGACAGTGATAGGTGGTTATATAACCAAAAATTAGGACCCTGTAACCGTATTAACAGGGTTCATTCACATGAGTTCACACTAATTTCGATCTTCATTCTAGAATTCCTACAGACGTAAATAAGATACCTTCGCAAGGCCTCGTAAATTTGTTAGAATGTAGATTACACGTGTTCTATTAAAGTACAAGGGACATGAGACGCCTTGGTAGAAGCACTGCGTACCAACACTGCACTGCGTACCATTGTACATGGATGCTGCACATCCACGTACAATGCCACCTGGTATTCTGTGCCAGTGAACAGTGGGTCAGTTCTGTGCCGGTGAACGAGGAAGACGAAGACGAGCAACCCATGCCAGCGGAGACGTCCTTCTTTGTCTCTGAGATTCAGACAGTCGCGTCCCTTTGTACGTTCCTTCGAGCTCTTAGCACGTGACAACTGGTGGAGGTGCTGGGTACCCTATGCACCGAACCCCTCCCAGTACAAGAAGCTCCAGCCCCATACCGGTGATTACGCCTGTTCACCGTGCTAGCCGCAGGATCCGTGGACTGGATTCTGAGTTCGGACTTCTCTCAGAGGAGACGACGGCCCCAACTATTCCAGGCAGCGCCGTCCTAAGCGGCTTCAACCCAGCCGGTATGGAAGGCGCAACGCCATTGCAATATACGCTGTTCAAACCACGAACGCCGAATCCCTTTCATGGTGCTGTCCATGAGGATGTTGAAGATTGGCTAGTCCACTATGACTTCGTTGCCGCTCATAACATGTGGGATGACGCAGACAAGCGCCGACATGTCTACTTCAGTTTGAATGACGGGGCACGCGTTTGGTACGAAAACCGGGCAGGTGTGTTCACGTCATGGGTGGACTTCAAACACCGGCTTCTCGAAACGTATGCAAGTCCTGATCGCCGATAGTGAGCTGAACGTGAACTCCAGTGCCGTATGCAAATGCCAAATGAAAGCGTAGCAATGTATGTTGAGGACATGACGCGTCTTTTTTGACTAGCCGACCCTCACATGCCGCAAGAGAAGAAGGTGCGATACCTGATGCGTGGAGTGAAGGAGCAGTTGTTCGGTGGTCTTGTACGCAGCTCCCCCAAGACTACGTCAGAGTTTCTTGCTGAAGCCGTCCTGATTGAAAGCACGCTTCGGCAACGGACCCAGACGTACGAGCGACAAGTGAACTTTGCTTCTGCTACGGACTACATGGGTGGTCTTGAGGGGCCACGTCGACTTCTTCCGATAGCTCATGCGCTCTGTAATTCGCGAAGAACTGCAGAAGTTATCTGTACCCTCGGCGCCCACTGTCAGTTTTTTGTCCGGCATCGTCCGAGATGAAGTTCAGCAGGCACTACGGCAACCGTCCTGTCGGACTAAGCCGCGGCCCCTAAATGACTTCCCTCGCATGTTTTATGCACAAACTCTGCTCCAGCCAGCACCACCTTTGGCTCCGCTTCCCACCACGGCCCCTGCCATGCTTCCGGTAGACCAAACTCTGCGCCAACCTGCACCACATTTCACCCCGCCTTATACCACAGCCCCAGCCATGCTTCAGGCAGTCCAAGCGGGCCCGTACCTCAGTGACCGCCGACCGATTCTGCGAAAATCAGACGTGTGGCGGGCCCCCAATCGACGTCCCCTTTGCTATCACTGTGGTGAACCTGGGCACATCTACCGAGAGTGCACTTATCGAAAGCTGGGACTTCGTGGTTTTTCGGTCAACTCCCCACCTCCTAGGTTCGGCCATCGGCCTCCGGTAATCGCTGACTACGTTTCTCAGCAGCGCGGATCGACATCTCGGCACCACTCACGCTCTCCATCACCGCGGCGGTTCTCGCCGAATCATCGCACCTACGCGGGCGTGGCGAAGGGCCGATCCCCTAGCCCGCGTCAGGAAAACTAGCCTCAGTGACCTTCAGGGGCAAGGCCGCTCAGACCAGTCATGCTCAAGGCCCCCTATCGGCGCGGACTGAAGATACCGACGATATATCGACAACGACACCACCGGCTGATTGCGGAAGAGTTTCCTTAGATATTCCTGTTCTGCTAGATGGTCGCGAAGTCAGCGCTTTAGTGGACACTGGTGCGGACTATTCCATAATTAGCGAAAAGCTGGCCGCCCTTCTCAAGAAAGTAACGACGCCTTGGAACCGAACGCCAGTCCGTACAGCTGGCGGGCATATCGTCACACCACTCGGTGTGTGCACGGCAAGACTGCAAGTCCGCGGTTGTACATTTGTTGCCAGTTTGAGCGTTCTCCGGCAGTGTTCTCGAGACCTGATCATTGGAATGGATTTTCTCAGGGAGCATGGTGCTATAATTGACATTCGACGACATCTAGTCACTTTCGCGACCACAAACGCCACAACAGCTTACGCCGACACCAGCCACTCCCGAGTGTCTCTTCGCGTCGTCGACGACGCTGTCACGTTACCACCCCGTGCAACTGTTGTGGTTCAGGTGGCGTGGGACAGAGTGATGCACGGTGAAGCAGTCGTGAAAAGCAATCACTCGCTTCTGCTGTCTCAAGGTGTCTGCGTAGCGAGAAGCCTTGTTGACTTCGTCATGATCACTGCGACGTTTTTTTCACAAACTTCAGCTCCGAGTACCGGTACCTTTTTCCTGGAACTGTCATCGCCTACGCCGACCCAGTCGCCAATGTCACCGAGTGTTTTGCTTCCGAGGCCATCGGCACTGCTGAAGCGCCTTTCCGCAGCGTCGACAACAATCCAACGCTTTCTGAAGCGAACAAGCAGCGTTTGAGAGAGCTGTTACTGGAGTTCCACACATGCTTTGCACGTTCTTCGAAGATACGTCAAACACCGATAACGAAACACCGCATTATCACTCACGACGACGCGCATCCCATACGGCAGCAGCCTTATCGTGTTTCGCCAACCGAACGGCACGCGATTGAAACGCAGGTTACGGAAATACTTCAGGATGGCGTGATACAGCCTTCAAGCAGCCCTTGGTCATCACCAGTCGTTCTTGTGGAAAAGAAAGATGGCACGCTTCGCTTTTGTGTCGACTACAGGAAGTTGAACAATGTCACAAAGAAGGACGTCTCCGCTGGCACGGGTTGCTCGTCTTCGTCTTCCTCGTTCACCGGCACAGAACTGACCCACTGTTCACTGGCACAGAACACCAGGAGGCAATATATGTACGTCATCAATTTAGACATAGAAAGCCGTGGCAACACATAGTTCAATACTCCTTCGGTATTTAAGGGTATCGCGATGTGGGCGCGGTTGTCTGTACAATTTCTTTCATAGTGCAGCTGCTTTACATGTTAGTGCCAGTGCACGCGATGTTCGGAATAAAGATATGAGATGTGGTGCAAGTGGCAGTAATCGACCTATCTGAAACTCGCACTTGCTCCGAAGGAGTATGATGCCGATACACGTTTTCTAAAAATGACCTCCGCCGAGCAATACGATGGACTTCCAAGCCCCTCGACGATGTACCAGTTCCAACATCTCTGTGTAACGTGCGTGTCGCGTGTTCTGTGCTAACACATCCCAATTCGGGACGGTATAGAAAGCTACGAAACGACGGAAATGCAATGAACGACAGAACCAGCTCTTGATACGAGTGAAATGAAGCTTTCCAAAGCACTCACAAAGAAGGACATGCTCCTTATTCTTCTTTAGTAGCTTCGATAACGCTTTTCAGTCGTCACAATCAGTGAGGAGAAGGGGGGGGGGGGGGGAATAACGCAATACACAAGTAGAGAACGGCTGATAACGACGGTCAGCTCGGCGAGAAAAAAAAAGCACTGGTACAGCTAGTCCTCTCTAGGCTGTCTGGGACTGGCACATTTTGAGGCGTCGTGGATGGTCCTCAAGCTCACATTCTTTATATATGAGCATGAAGAGGGAATCAGAAATGCTCAACGGTTACGCTTTGACTGCGTCTCGAATCTCGGAGGCACCGAGAAAGGGAGTCGCGTTGCAGTTGTCGACAAAGCCTTTCTATTTGAGGAGGTTTTGAGCACTAGAGAAAGAGAGAGAGATAAAGATGCAAGGAAAGGCAGGGAGGTTAACCAGAAGCACATCCGGTTTGCTACCCTGCAGTGGAGAAAGGATGAAGGGGCGAAAAAAGGTTGAGAGAGCACTAGTGCAGCAAGTTTTGAAATACGTCTCGTCTTTTGCTTTCAAGGGCAACAAAAGAAACGCCATTACGGGTATGTTGTTTCTTCTTCAATAATAGACTTGATGAAAATAATACAAATGCTAAAAATATTTTTGTTCAAAATAAATACATTGCAGGGCTCAGACGAATGAGCTCCGCATTCGAGCGAAGTAACCTACAGATGGCTTATAAATGAAGATAAATATTTTCAGCGAACAATTAGTTTTAACTTCAAAGCAGCTATTGTTTATACGAATAAAAATGCGCCCAATTCACCATCGTTGCCATGTTTAACAACTGGTATAAAATGATTAATCATCGTTTTATCATTGGGCTAGTTGATTGAATCGCATAACAAAGCTTAGCAACGCAACTGACTGAATGCGCAGTAATACACACACACACACACACACACACACTCTCTCTCTCTCTCTCACGCACGCACACACACTCACGCACGCACACAAACGTAGAATTAGAAAAAAAAGCCGCCCGCATCTTCCCCCGGGAGGAACTCGAGTAAATGCGTTGCAGACTCTAAGGGGGGGGGGGGGGGGTATGATGTGAATCTATTTTGGTATGGTACGGAAATGTTTATTGTTATTTCATCTTTGTTATTCTTTTTTTATTGAATGAAGAAGATGCGTTGCTCTGAACGTCAAGCAAAAGCTACGTAAAGACGTCCTTGACTGAATTCCTAATGCGTGATTCAGTGCCAACTCATACGGGGTTGCCCGTGAACGGTTGCGCAGCACGAGTGCGTTAGTCAGCTATCTTGACTCGTGCCTGTGTTTTTCCCAGTAAATACACCTTGTAAATATGACATCAATCCCATAACTTATTGGTGGAAGAGCGAGGTGCATCAGGCGATGGAACTTCGCAGCGGACGCCGCATCGCTCTACCACACAGACATACAAAAACGTCAGCAGAAGTGAGACTGACTGCTTTCTTTTCCACAAGACTAGTATACTTGCGGCAGTGCACGCTTTACAGGAGGCGTGTCGTTATATGAATGTTTTTAGTGGCACGATGTCGCATTTTGGCGTCGGATGTGGCGCCGTTTACACGCCCACTGTGCGTGATCACGTCTCGCGTCTCGTACCGCATGCTCGCGTCTTGTGCCAGCCCAGGAATACTTCCGCAAAACTGTCGCTCCTCTTGCCCTCTCTCACGTCGCAAGGCTGCGTCAGCCTTGCCTTCGTCAAACAGGCAATAAGCGAAGGAATGGTGCGACAAATAAAACGTGAACTTTGCGCGACTTTACGGCCGAGTTATCTTAAAGCGGTAATGTTTTTTTTTTAATAGCTTGGGGACACCTTTTGCACCTTGCCCTTTTTTTATCCCCTGCTTGTGTAAACGACCCACAGCGGATCGATGGTTGCCCTCTTTACCGCCAAAAAAGAGGCGGCGTTCCGCCGAGAGGCCTCCAGCGATGTCACACAAGAGCACCACTGCTCTCCATTGTAGAATAAACGTTATTCTTTCGTACGCTCACCCATTTCACATGAATTTCAAGAGAATGAATGGCGACCGTACAAATCTAAATAACAGAAGTGCCACAGCTAGCTGAAGTCTTTCATGTAAAAATAGGAAGATGCATGATTCAAAATGAAGCGGGACTTGTCTTGAAGGCAACAAAGGTGCGTAAATTAACACACTCTGTCAGATTTGTGACCTTGTATTCCGAGGTGTTCGATGAAATTTTAGGAATGTGTTTTGGAACAATTTCTATTGTTTGCTGCTAATTTGCTGCTAATTTGCTGCTGTTGTTTGCTGCTAATTTACAAAGCTTGGTTTCAGACATGATGAGAATGGGTGAAAAAAATAAGAGAAATAGACTGGTTAGAGATTCTCGGAAATGAAAGAAATCGGTGTATTTAGAACTGAACATACTTGTCTTCTTCAATCGCTGACAAAATTTTCCAACAATAATTGGTGCGAAAGCCGTTGCCATAATCCTGTAAACCATTTGCAGATGTAGCGGATGAAGCCCAAGTAGAAACGACGAAAGGTAACAAATCCGGTGTCACCAGGCTAGCCCGTAACGCCTCACCTACCCAGGCATTGATCTATTTTGAGATATCTGGGACCCCGTTCGTGTTTTTGGCAAGCGAGGTTTTGCGTTGCGTGACAAGAAATGAGCCTGCCAACTAACACGGTATGACTATTATTTAGAGTGCCAATTAAATGTGTAGTGTTGACTACGACACATTCAATTACTGCGAGAGAGTGCCACGATGACACGGCAACCACCAAACATCGATGAGAGGGAATGTTGTGTGGCACACGATGAACTCACAAGCTGAAACACTCTGAAAAGAATCCCAAAGTCGTGATTCCGAATTGAATCAGAGTAATCCTGCTGTTATATGTGCCAAGGCACTATTATTAGGCACATTGAGAAGTTGCAGGCCAACAAATCAATGCGTGCAATATTAATTTTTTAAAATTGTTTTCGGCTAAACGATTGCGTGTAGATGTACAATGGACCAGCGCACATACACCCTGACAGTGCCCCCTTCCCTCTTTATTTGTTATTTTAATCACTTACCGTCCCAGTGTAGTGTAGCAAACTTGACGCACGTCCGATTGGCTTTCTTGCCTCTTCACCCTCATGTGGGGTATATTTTGTGAACTCCCAGATGACTCTTTATCCAAGCTCTTGCCCAAAAGCATCAATAAATGAGTTAAATTCCATGTCTCCGTTATTGTGGAGAGTCGCCTGCACGAGCGCTTAATGTACACTAATTGCAATCGTCGATTATTATTTATGAGACCCCTACTGGCCTCGAGAGCAATATAGTAAATCTATTGATATACGATCAATAATTCCTCATGCAAGCAGAACCACTGTGCAATCCAATCATGTTCCAAATGACCCTGCCGTTCGAAAGTACAGCCTCTCCCACTCCAGTGCACGAAATACACGTGTCTTATGTAGAGGCACGTGCATGAAAAAAATCTTTCGGGTGGTTGCGCAAGTGAAACCGGCCAGGTAAATGTCAAAAACGTGCTCGCGGCGCTGCTGCACTATTTTTGAGCGAATTTCTTTTTTTTTAATCTCATCGCCTTAATGGCCCCTCCGTTGCTCTGCGGGAACTTTGAAAACACCTTTCATTTATGTTCTTTTCTGACGTTTCTGTGCTAATAGAAGGAATACAGAAGTAGTTTGTCCGGTTTGAAACTTGCAGCCTAATGACCTAGAAGCGGGAGAACAGAAAAAAGTACAGAAAAGTATGAGGTAATGAAAAGAGAAGGCAAGAAAAATGATGCCAAAATGAGCCTGAAATGAATACGCAACGCAGTGTGATCTATTATGACACAAAAAAGTCAGAATAGTAACTCTTAATTTGTGGGCAGCAAAAGAGTTGCGGGGAAGTGAGTCACATCTGCAAACTTTCTAACTTCTTTACACCTGCTGAGTTGTCACCAATGTGTTAGAAATACTGAACGCGCCTTTGTTAGACAGAATCCGAGACATGCAGTAATATTGTTTTTGTTCTTGTTCACCTATTATCCGTGGCGCATACCCACTATAGCTTATTGGCCGAGAATCACGTGGTTTTAAATATTATTGTTCAGATTTATAACAACGGAGATATGTGATGAAACTGAGTATGTGCTGCCTCCCAAATAATAGAAAAATTACCGATGACCTAGGAAATTGTGCATCTGGATCTTCAAAACCTCAAGATGATTTCCTTTGGGGCCTGACGTATTTTCATTTTTTTTCATCCGCCAAATATTTTGATTATCTATTGTTTCTTTAATATTTTGTTGTTGCTATAAGCCTTGATAACAAGCTGAAACGGGCGGGCAAACAGGGAGCTTGAAGGAAGCGCTCCATTTATTAACTGTGAACAAACGCCCGCAGTAATAACAAAAAAGTTTTGTTCTCTCTACCATTCATTAACTCCTTGATGTTAATCTTTCCCACTTCTTTCAATTTATTCTGAATTTTAATATTTACATTTGAGCTACGTTTTTTTGTGTGTGTCTGTGTGTGATGTTACCAGCTATTGCAAGTTCAATTACAGGAACCCGTTTTCTTTCCACCTCACAAAAAGGGATGCTGTCTTTATATTAGACATAGGAATTCATATACCTCTTAATAATACTTTTTGTTTCAGTACTGATGTTCATTACTGGATTACTGTGGACAGAGCTGAAATCAGACCAGTGCGAAACTACTTAGTTATTCGTTTCTTCTACGGAGTCGAATAAATGTCGTCTCCTTATTAACATTATACTAGTGGGGACAGTGATCCATAAATCATGGGCAAACGAAGTTTCTCTCGAGCTCTCTCCCGTTTATCGTAGAAAAAGAAATGAGAAATGAAATAAAAACATAAATGACATTCGTTTATTTTCGCATCATAGCCCGTATTCCCCAAGCAGTTTCTACGCCGTCCGAGGTTTCGAACGACCACGCCACAGCGAACACGTCGTTAGCGAAGGAATTCTACCATTAAAAAGCACGCCTTCGCAGCAAGAACAAAGATAAACTAAGTTTTGTCACTCTTTCTCTCCAACGAAAGATTATGAAAATTCTGTTGTCTCTTGTTAATCGAAGAATAAGGAAGGATTAACGGAATGATTTCTTCTGAGGCACCTAAATAATGTTTGTATGTTCATGCATTGTTTTTTTGCGAAGATTTTGCTCGGATCGAGTAGGAAATTACTGTTCTTGGTAAGCGGGTATGCGGCAAGTAGCAGAGACTTTAACAAAGAATAACATATAAAAATAAAAACAACGCGCACAGCGTGTCTATTTCGGGCTTTCTGTAAACAAACAAGGGAAATGCATCAGAGGCTTTTTGCTTTGGCTCCAAGCTGTCGCGCAAGCCATGCGCTCATGGACGTGGAATGACGGAGAACAACAACATCGATTCCTACGTAGCCGCCTCGCAACGAGAAAGCTGAGTCAACGTCACTCTCCGAAGTGTTTGGGTGGAGCTGCGTCAGGAAACTGGCCGATGGAGCACATCTGCGCTATCGTGAGCACGAAACTTGTGAAATATTTCCCGCAGCACGAAGAAAGCGTAGCGCTCACCGGCTGCTTTTATTCTGTTTTCTTCAGCCAAACCTTCTGTCCTTTGTTGTTGTTTTTGGCACCGTTGTTGTTGCGGTTGTACTCACCATGATCGTTGACGATGTCATTTATTTATATTTTACATACACAAAAACACCGGTAGTTGGGCTACGTTAGAGCCGGCAATCCCACAATCATGATATGTATGTTTAAAAACACGCAATAACAAAAAGAAAAAAAAGCGTCGTGCTGGTATAGCGGTCTTTGTACTCGACTGCTGACCCGTAGGACATAAGATCTTTAGGACATGAAACCCTAGGACATGGGACCGTACGACATGGGACCGTAGGACCTTTGTGGGACGGAGGACAAGTTACCGATACCTTAAAGAACTTCGCTATAAAAATGAAAATCACTACGTACATACACAATCTACGCCGTATGAATAATGGACGGAGTCAACAGATAGAGTCCAATACATACAGTGTGAACACGCATATGCAGATTACCGCGCATAGAGTGCGCACTACCGTGCATATAGTTTTTCAAGTTTGACATGCCTGTCAGATATGTTAATTACCAATCTGAAATAGCCCTAAGGGGAGCAATGATATCAACTGAAAACAGCCCATTCAGCCTTTGTCCATAAAAGTTTTGTTGAAGCTGTTTCAGCAGCCTCGAGGTTTTTACTTGCAACTTCTATAATTCTCCCCGCTGCTGGGTGATTTCAGTTATGCCTTGTTTCTTTGTGCCAATGCTCAATTTCATGTTTTCTTTTCATCGAACATTTTTTCCTCAAAGAACTTTCAAAACGCTTATAGCCAGCTGTTAGCAAATAGCTATACTGTGAACATTGACAATTCTATAGTGCAACTATTACATGCGCGTTAGTGCAGTAATGCTCATTTCTGCCTTTTCCTTCCTCCTTTCTCTCTAGATTTTTTACTCTTTTTTCATGCTGTCAACGTAGTGTAGCCGGCCGAACATGCCATCCTGGTTAAGCTTCCTGCAATCTCATTATTGCTTTCTGCCTTCCTTAATACATCGCGTCACACTTTTATTTCCAAATCACCAAAGCGCCAACGTGCCGCGTTGACCTCTCTTGCCCAAGTTGCATCAATGTCCCCATAACACCTTATCTCTACAGCTGATTGCTTCCCAACTTTTTTTTTCCCGCAGACGGGGGAGAAGCCGAGCTGGAAGCAAGAAAACAATTTCACTGAAAAACTTTTTATATCCATTTTGTGTTGTGTTTAGCTATTTTCCTTGGTGAAACGGGAGCCTCTTCTTTCTTTTATTTTTTATCTCTCGCCTTCCATTGTACACATAGAATGTCAGACAAGCTTTAACCCATTCATATTCTTCTTTCTGGTTCACCAATCATCTTCTCAGTTGCCCGACATGGGACGCTGCACGATTGACGTTCTGCTACTTATACATTTACATGTATACAAAGCATTCCGCATGCCTGCATTTCTTTCCTGTCTTTTTGTTTTCAAATATCTCTTACACACCCACCGACCGGATGAAAGTGGAGATTAGGATATCTCTTTCACTCTGCGGCGTTAATTTCTTTTGGTTTTGTATACCAAACGTGAAACTTTCTCTGCGCTGTTGTTTTGCAGCATACTTTCAACTGTTTTGTAGGAATAAGTGTTGAAGCGGTAACGTGAGCAGTGTTTCGCTCTATTTTCATGTTCATTTACAAGTTTCGTGAAAGATAATTTTTATATTTCACACCCGCCTTTGCATTTTATGTAACAGAACGATTTTAGTGACACGCTCCGCAAATGTGCGACTCTTCTCATGTGAGGCATTTCCTCTAATGTGAAAAAAAAATATTGGTGATGTATGCTGTTTCGACATTCCTATCGCGACAGTGAGTGCAATACTTCGCTTCACCTGTTTTTTTTTATTTACCAGTATCTTCAAATACAAAGGAAACAATGGTGTATTCAATCACGTCTTTGCTCATCAAAAAGAGCGCTGTAGAATCCGGCAGGAGGTTACGCTTGATTACTGTTCATTTCCATGAAAGCTTTTAGGTATTTTAACACAATCTTCAAAGACCGAGAAAAAGAATAAGAAAAAATATAGATAGCCATATAATGCCCTTATTCATCATGACCAACGTATTGTTAGTCACATCTTTAAAAAACCTACTTTTCAGGACATAGAACCCTATCTACAAAAAAACATCTTGCGCAAAACATTCAGAGCAAAAATGTTTAAACAACCAGAACGTGGAGCGTGTCATTAGCGAAGCTAGTTGACCAATGAGAAGGTGGACCTATGAAAGAAAAGTTTTGAGAATTGGGCACAATACGCCTCTTTCCGGCGAAGTGCTAGAATATTAAAATTGCCTTCCATAATATCTTTTTTTTTTATTTTTGCTGTTTTCCAAAGCAGTTTTCCGCATTAGCGAAAACGAAAAGAATTAACGAGCACATGTATACTCAACTCATAATTACGATTTCTTTATCTATTTTGAAAAGTGGAAATACCTTCGACTTAGCCCATTAGAGCTCACAAGACCGTTATCTAATCCATGCACAAATGCTCATGCCATATATGCAAACTTTTTAAACTAAATCCAGCAGGAAAGTTGTCGATAAATTCAAGTCCCGAACAGCATAAAATATGTCATACGCAATCTATTGTATAAACAAACAACGACTTTTTTTTCAGTCAACGCAACTTTGAAAAGAAACTTATTACATCTCAACAAGCATCGCAACCCTGCACAAACAGCGAATATTAAATTTAAAACGTTTTTGTCACCACTTGAAAACTTTTTCTGTAGAACTATACGCATTTTAACTGAATTTGATTCAAGAGCGATCGAAACCTGAAACCAATGTTTCGCGTTTCAACATCAATGCATGCTGCTTTTTTTCTTTTTTATACTTCAGCCTTAAAGCCAAGGAGACCTCACCGCTGTTCTAAGCTGTTTTTCAAGATGTGGCGAAAGAGGCGAAAAGGATGGCTTCAAAGACGACGAGGATGTTCAGTGGTGCAGTCTTTACTCCGTGCCAAGTTGGCAGAAAAGTGATGCGGTAAGATTGATTCATACTGAACTTTCTTTCCAGTTTTTTTTTCTTTTTACTTGTAGGAAGGTCAGAAAGTGATGTAGGTTGTGCTGTTTTGCTAGCGTTGACTTAAATATTTAGATATCAATATTTCTCTTGAGTAAAGTAGAGAGAGAATGTGCAAGTATGTCTAAACCGCATTATGACACTGAACACACACGGCAGGAATTGCACAAACCAAACACGTCTGGAAAGAGACGAGAAAGACATAGATCAGCACTTTTATTACATCGAGCACTTATAACATTCGGTGCCTCATTTCTACAAAAAAAAAAGTGAGGGTGACTGAACTTCTTCCACTGCTCAAACAAACCTAAAAGTTCTTGATTTAATTATGTGAACTACAAGTTATTGTGCATCACTCTCTATGAAACAAACGGCAAAAGCAGCCTGTTTCATTTTTTTTTCATCTCTGTCTTACATTCCCTTGTTTTTTTTTATTGTTTCTTAGCGAAGACATGCTACATATAACTTCTTCCCTATACCAGCGCCCATATTTACAGACATGACTTCTGACGCCAATCGCACGGCAGCAAACAGCTTAGTGTCATTAAAAACTCCTCGCACTGTAGTGTTCTTTACCCACTCTTCAATAACGGACAGCAGAAATTGATATTAGAGGGTACTGTGCGAACATGAAAAAACGCGGTGAACAAATTGCGCATTGTGTGGTGGCATGGGTGTAAATGCTTTATTTTTTATTTGCATTCAAAGTAGTGCAAACACAAGTTATGCTACTAGTCTTTGAGAATCATTAAACACATATCCGAAGCAATGAAATCCTGAATTCATATATACTGGCAGTTTTTTTTTCGCCCTATTTGTGTGTAAAGCCCTCATTGGGGGACAATCATGTTTACCCCTACAAAGTAAAATTTTAGTCACGGTGCTTTTTTTTCCAGTTATAGAACTCTCTTGAAATGACAATTTGCAAACAGCATCTTCTTTTCCTGCCCGCAATTTTGGGGTAGTGAAGATGGAGTAAGTAACAGTGTTGGAACTAAAGAAAGAAACTCACCCTATGCGACCACGTAAGTCGGTGAAATGAATGTGAAGTCACCTTCTTTCACGAGTGCTTCGTTTTGGTAATGTACTAGTATCGGTGAAAACAAGCTGAGTTGCATCAGAAGCAGAGCATCTAATTCAATATAGAGTGTCTGCAACTACATTTAGGCAGTATTTTTGGCTGATCCACTCACGAAACAAAAAAAAAACCTAATTAGAAGGCATCAAATTTATGGCGAGGTATGCCTGTCCTGTGCTCCATTTAGCGGCCGAGTCACGTTCGCGGTGCCCTCTATACCTACGGCAGACGACTCACAATGCGATTACACTTCATCTCGCTAGTTCCGTGCAGAGTAATAAGGTTGTTATCATTCACTTATAAAAAAGCTAAAGGACCCTACAGCATTCGTGTGCTCTCTTCATGCGCCAAAATATCAGGGACACGCTTTTATAGCAAGCTATTCATTCAGACATGCAGTAAATAGTATGTAGTGCACACAATTACAAACATACTCGCTTTACTGCTGTTGTGTCGCATGTAATATTGTTGACGTCGGCGACATTGTAGTGCACGAAACCCGTACCTTTGGTTAGAAGCGATGTAGCTGTGTTCATGAATGAGTGCTGCACAGAATTATGGCCAGAAAAGGTGTAAGTGTCCCGCTCGCCTGACATGAATCCAGCGGGGCACAATCAAACGTTTGCTCCAGACCATGTCAGTTCATTCGTTGTGCATGACTGGTGATAGCCTGCGATCTTCTTTACACTTCGTAAATTAGTCGTATCATTGTCAGCTTTTTTTTAGTGGTGGCAATGTATTCCCACCTCGAAAGCTTGTGTGCGAAAATAAAAGGAGCCTGGTAGACATTTTTTTTTAATGTGCACTGGAAAATAGAAATCCACAGTGTCTTCTCTCACACTTCTCAAAAATTCATTGACGTGCTTAGCAAAACCGTAACTTGACGTGGCATTGGCTAAAAACAGTCTGAAATTTAACGTCCCTAAACCCCCACAAGAGATGGTGTAGGGGAGGGCTCCGGAAGTTTCAACCTTGCGGTGTTCTTTGGACGTGCCCCGACATCGAACTGTACACCACTCTCTATAGTGTCCCGGATCGAATCCGTCTTTTTCGGGCAGTAGCTGAGCAGCGCAAACGCTACAAAACCGTGGTGGAACAACATAGCTTTGAATACCGCGATATATACCTTACTGAAATGTATACTCAGCTTTTCCTGTGTAAATTGACCCGCAAACCCAACAAATCATGATAGTTATCACCGCCTTTGTGTCCTCTTATCATTGTAATGTTTTAACGGTAGTTATTTTAAGGGCAAATCTCCTTATGGTCAAGGCTTGTGCGTTGGCTTGGGAAGTAAAAACAGCGCACAAATATCGACAAGGACAGAGGAAGAGGAAGTATGAAGCACCAACTAGCCCAACTTTAGCTAATAATGTGCGTTGGCATTGGCATGGGCGTTGTCGTTGGTGTCGGCGTTGTGCGCCGTGGCCGTCGCTGATGATAACGATTACGTTGATGATGAAGAAGAACAAGCGCGTTTTTGGCCACCCATTCTATTTCTCTCATCACGGCACAGCACATTCAAATGTACTCGCTATACGCCATTACGACGGCGGTGACGCTGAGGGCGATTGAGATGACGATGATTATGAATGATCATGGGCAACGACTGATTTGTGCAGTAGATGGCGTCTCGATATACATTTGATGCAATTTATATGACCGGACGCAACTAACAATCCCCAAGGGAACGTGCCCAGACAGATTTTTTTTTTTGCAAACTTCAGACTAGATCCGATACCACAAAGCACCAATAGTAAAGGAAAAACTGAATTGACAACTCAACACAACATACCAATTATGACCAATACAAATTGTATATAACTGTACACCACTTGGCACTCATTTACATGCGTGAGTGGTCAATGTCACGGAAGATTTACGCTAACACCGAACAATCCCACTGCTTCGCCCATTCATCATCGTTCACTTGTGAGCATGTCGCGTTTTTTTTTTTTAAATGCGAAGCATTCTTTAGCGAACTTAGGCGACATTGAGCGTATCTATCTATCTATCTATCTATCTATCTATCTATCTATCTATCTATCTATCTATCTATCTATCTATCTATCTATCTATCTATCTATCTATCTATCTATCTATCTATCTATCTATCTATCTATCTATCTATCTAGACGCCTACGACTTGGTACCAATCTTGGTATGGCATAACGTCACTGTATGAAGAACATATTTGACTAGCCATAACATGAAAATCATGACATGTATGTCAAGAATGTCATGATTTACATTTCATGGTCCTGCAGCTCTTGCGGTGGTTTCATTCACATGGCATGTTGAAAAACTGGTATGGTATGACATGATTGCATGGCGAACACAAGCGACAGACCCTAACATGAAAAGCATGACATGCGTGTCATGTAACAACATGACTACTTGCCTTGCCCATGATGCGCTCGCGGACATTTAGCTAGCGTCACATATACCAAATTTGGTATTGCGGTACGTGAATGAATGACGAAGGTATGTGACTGGTGCAAACATGATAATAATGAGATGCGTGTCATGTAACAACATAAATACATGCCATGCTCATGGTGCGCTGGCGGCCGTTTCGCTAGCTTCACTTATACCAAGTTCGGTATTACGGGACGTGAATGGATGACGAAGGCATGATACTGGTCCAAACATGATAAACATGACATGCGTGTCATGTAAAAACATGACTACATGCTGTGCTCATGACGCACTCATGGCCATTTCTCTAGCTTCACATGTACCAAACTCGGTATTACTTGACGCGAACGAACGATATATGCGAATGACACGTCCAAACATGATAATCACGACATGCGTGTCATGTAAAAACATGACTACATGCCACACTCATTATGCGCTCGCGGCCGTTTCGCTTGCTTCACATATGCCGAATTGGGTATTACGTGATGCCACGAAGGTATGTGACTGGTGTAAACATAATAATCATGAGATGCGTGGTGTCATGTGAGAACATGACTACATGACACAGTCAAGGCGTCATTACTTTTCGACATGACGTGGTGCGCGTGCTCACCGGCGTTCATTTCGTCGCGTCATGCCGGTGTTGCGACGCCAGGCGCTGGTCCGGCCATATACTCGCAGGCGCGCGCCGCGCTGCGTTGCTTTGACGCATGCGCGTTTCGGCACGTCTGACGACCCTCCGTCACGAAAAGAGGGAGACGCTGTGTTGTCCGGGGGGTAACGCATCGGCATAGAGTATTGTTACTGTATGGCATCGGTGCGAAATGCAGCACGTCGCATTTCGTACCGGTTGCCGTCGGGCAGTGCCGACGGACGCTGGTCGCGCCTGGCGTCAGACTTTAGAGTGCTCGCGTTTTGCTAACGTAGCGTCGCTGTGCCCAGCGTGCGCGCGTGTCAACGCTACATTGCAGTATATTGAGCCCTTCGTTACGCGCTCGCGGCCGTTTTGCTAGCTCCACATATACCAAATTTCGCGTAACGTGACATCAACGGATGACGCAATATATGACTGGTGCAACATAATAATCCTGACACGCGTGTCATGTAAGAATATGACAACATACCACGCCAATAGCGTGTTCAAAGCCGTTTTGATAGCTCCACACATACTAAATTCGGTATCACGTGACGTGAATTAATGATGAAAGTAAACAACAAATCCAAACATAATAATCATGATACGGAAGTCATGTACGGCATCATTTACCTTTACCTCGTGATGTTGCGTTGATTTTAAATTGACATATACATTTCTCATTCATGCTTCGCATATCATCGATCCCCACTGTACGTGGGATCTGCCTTTTTTTTAATCTCTCCAGATTCCATGTAGGCTACACAAAAACTAGGCTAATGCAAAGTTATTTTGTTGCCTAGGATTCTCGTTTTGTGTCAAGTCTGCCAAACCAGGTGAGACGAAAGGTATACAACACGCACCGACGTTTGCTTCAATCAAGGTCAACTCCAACGTCCTATACGTTTCGGGTTTTCGTTCTTTTCAGGGAACGGAACGAAACGAAATGCAATGCGAAGCACGTACGAGACACCCCTCTACAGCCTTTCTATTTTAGGGGCGAAGCTCCTTATGCCGTGGCTTGTGCGTCCCTCGTAGTACGTAACCACCAGTGGCACATACCCGAAATAGCGGTCCTTACGATTTTGACCTCCAAGGTGGTTCCGGTGAGATATTTCTTCTGTGCGTTGTTGAACAATAAAAGATAGTGCTCAATGCACATGTTAATGGCTGCTAAGAGGGAATGAGAGACAGGAGCATTCGGCCTTTAGGTAATGCGCACGCTGCGAACCCCATTAGCAGCTATTGGCATGTACATTGAGCACGATCTCACAAGAAAGGGTTGCTACGTTATATTCGCTGGGTGTAACCTCCTTGGTTTTAGAAAGGTTTAGCGAGCGTTGGGCCGCATAGCCATGAATACAGTGAACTAGTATATACCATGAACTCGAGGTGGTTAAAGGTGGGAAGTAACCCGAAGCGCAAGCCGTAAGAAAGTGTGCATGTGCCTCCTCCCGTTTAGTCCTTGAAATGTCCGCTGGATGGCGGTGCTTCTATATGGAGAATATATGATGAAAAGATGCGAGATGGTGGTATTTGGAGTGCTGAATAGATGGACGAACGGACACACAGACAGATGAATGGATGGACGCATGAACGGACGCAGGCGCGGATGCATGGACGAACGCAGGGACGGACGCACGAACAGACGCACGCACGGACGGTTGGATGGACGCATGGACGGTTACACAGACGTACGCAGGAACGGACGGAAGCAAGAACGAATGGATGGACGAATGCTTCACCCCACTCCCCATCATTCACTCCGTGGATATGTTGCCATTTTTTTGATAGCTATAATAGCAAACCACTCTACAGCGTTCCTATTTTTGCTTGCTCTGGGATTATAATTGCCTAAGCTGTTGACAATGAATACACAGAACTACGCTATTTCGTGCAGGCTTACTCGGCAGCGGTGAATCGAACGAATAAAGAAAAACGAATGGCAAGTGTCACAACGCAGAGCTGTGACAAAAAAAGGGGAGGGGGGTAATATGTGAGCCGAGGACAGCGACGCAGTTGGGAGGGTGGGAAGTATATAGAAAGAGAGGGAACAGCCCGGCGCGCCTGCCCCAAAAAGATTTACTGCGCGAACGCGCGTAGCGTGTATTGCGCATTGCACAAAATACGGACCCATTTCGCAACATTCGCTTGACGCTTCCAGGCTCCCTTTGAGATGAGCTTTCCAGCGGTGAAAGCGTTTATGCCTAAATTCATAAACGTTGGTGTGACGTCTTTCTTTTGTTCGTTTCAGAAGTAGTTTGTTGCGCGTGCTTTGACGGATAATAGGCTGTAAAATAAAGTTAGCGTAGCTTGCACTGGAGCTGCAAAGATAAAGAGACAGTGGAGTTCCTAGGCACCTATGCCATTTTACCAAGTTTTGCGAATTTTCTGTTTCCTTGTCTATCTATTTCCCTCTTTTTCTCTCTTCTATCTGTTTCTGTGTAGTTCTTGCCTTTTGTTTAGTTCTATTTCTCTCTTTCTCTTCCGCGGTCTCTCTGTCTTTTTTTCTTAATCTTCCGCGTTTTTTTTTTCTCTGTGTATTTGCCGTTTCTCTTATCATCCTTTTCTGTAGCCCTCTCGTTATTACTAATTCCCTGATGTTTTAGTTTTGTTTTTCATTCTCTCAGTTCTCTCTTTTTTTCTACGCTATCCTTTACTTTCTCTCCCATGCTACACACACCAACTCCTGGTCCCTTATGCTCACTTTCCTGTCTCGCGCCCTTGCTTTATTATTATTTTCAAAGATATACTATGCTCCGCTAGCATGCCTAAACAAACAAGCAATAAAGAAAAAAATGTGGACCTGTATATCTCAGTGGCTAAGACAGTGGCCTTCGAATGGCGAGTTCAAATCTCACCACAAAACAAGTTTTCTCCTAGAATTTCTCTTTTCCGCTCTCTCTTTCTCTCTCTCTCTTTTCCTCTTTCTTTCTCGGTATTGGTTTTCTGATCCATCAAAAATTGGATCCCGTGCCAGAGCAATCGGCGTACGTGTTCTGACAGTGCAGCGAAGGTGACTTTTGAGAAGGGGACGAATATTAATTACAATTATTTATTTAGTGGGCCTAAGAATTACATAATACAGAAGTCATGGGAAGACTTCAGCTTTTAGTCAGCCAATTTCCTCCAATGAGTGTGTCTTGTTAGAAGGTCAAGAGGTCAAGAATATTGCGAGTACTGGTTTCGTGAAGCAGGTGCGGTGAAGCTCTGGCGTTATATCGGTTGCTCGGCAACGTGATGCACTACGCGGCATTTTTTTTTTTTTTTGTACGCACGAATACTTTCAGGGAGTGATTTAACAGCGTCGTGGTTAACAAGACAGAAACGTAGAGATGAAGCGAGCGAGATGCAACGTAAGAAGCAAGTTTGAAACAGAAGCCAGCTTTATGTGGTCGTTACCAACTTCCTTTCCAAGCGCTCTGTTGACGTAAAAATCTGGAAAGAAATATGACACCCTCGCACTAGTGGTGTCAAGGCGTATGAAAGAGCGGCGCTGGGTGGCCTTCTTTTTTTATATTGTTCTTCTTTGTCTTTTTTCAGTTTATTCTATCGTTTATTTTTTTCTGGATCTTGCTTTCTGTTTCTTTCTTTCCATTTATTTATTACTTTCTCGCTCTCTTTGTCTTTTAGGGGCGAAGCTACTCTTAGTCTAAACTTGTCATGCGTCACGTGTAACCGAGAGAAGAAGAGACGAAAGAAAAAAGAAGGCAGTATCCCCCAAACAGTATAATAGATGGTACTGTCTCATAAAAGTGCATACACACTGCAGTTAAGTGAGTATATCCTAGGTGACCTTGTACCGCTACTCTCCGATTGGCTGCTGCGCGGGCTGTGCCTGGGTAGGCGGAGAACCAGTCAGTGCCTCTCTCAGTCTCCTGGCTAGTCACCGTATGTGGTGGATTGTTGGTGGAGCATAGACGAAGCAGAGCGGCGAGCACTTTGAAGACGCTTGCGCTCGGCTTCCTTGGCTAGCGTCTTGTCGGTATTACCCGCGCTCCGTCGGCATTCTCGAACGCGATCGGACGCATTTACACATGCATGAACGGACGGACACACAAACAGTTGAACGGATGGAAGCTTCCTCCCACTCATTATCTTTCATTCCGTGGATATGCTGTGATTTCTTATTTCTTCTTTTCTTCCTTTTGCTCCATCTCTTCCCTTCTGCTTTCATTCCTATCTTACTTTGTTTCTCATCATTTTTTCTTTCTCTCTTTTCATATCTTGCTCGGTATTTTTCGTTTGCTTTTTCATGTTTGTTACTATCTTTTCAAGCTTTCTCTACTCTTATTTACTCTATTTCTTTTTTACTCTTGATCTCCCCTTTTTATTTCTTTTACGACTATAGCTCATTCTTCTTCTTTCTTTCTTTCTTTCTTTCTTTCTTTCTTTCTTTCTTTCTATTTCCTATTCTTTCTAGACTTTACGCCTTTATTCTCTTTATTTTTTTTTCTGTTTTTCTCTTTCTATTCCTATTTCTCGCTTTTCATTTCTCTCTTTTCTCTCCCCTTTTGTCTCTCGCGTTCACTTGCTTCCCATGCCCCACTTGGAGCAGAGTTTTCAACTGTAAATGGCGCTTGCCGAATTCCTGTGGCGCATACCCACCTGTTATTTTCCGCTAACAACAAACATTTTACCACCGTCTTAGCCAGCGTCGCTAATGAAAGAGAAAACCGCACCCTGCTTTCATGGACTGGTTTGTCTAGGTGGCCACAACAGGAACCGTCGTAGGACGAAAAAAAATATTAATAGCGCTTTCTGTGTTTGCTAGATGATGCTAAACATCACACCGGCACCCGAAATCGGAGCATAAATTGATTTTGAAGATAGAAAATAACTAAATCTTTGGTTTAAGCGTTATCTAAGAAAAGCAGTGTTGAATTAATGCAATGTCATTACTTAAAACCGTTTTTAAAAAGAAATTATATATTGAATGAAAAAACAGCCCTGATCGGGATACCAGTGCCAGCAAAAATAAAGCAAATGCCGTTTATTCCGCACTCCTAATGGGTTGCGTCACTAATTTGTCGGAGGCGTCATAGCTTACATTAACGATGCCTTATTTGCGCGCTTTCTTTTTCGACATCTTCTCTTTGTTTCCGGCTTACTTGGTTGCCATGCTGTGCTGAACTTAAATCGCTTAACTTCACTACGCTGCAGCGCATCAACCCGATGGTATACCGCTACTTTGCGCGGTGCCACCGAAAAAAGCCCAACCGAAGATACACGGCAGAAAAGGATGGGCGTTTGCATTAAACGTCACCAGGGATGCTATCTGTGTTGCCACAGGCATTTTTCTTTGTGCTCTGGTGCTTGCTTTTTGTGAAGAAATCTGATCGGAGGCTGCAGTCGAGATAGAGGCATATAGGGTGCGCCGAAAGAGCAGTAATATGCGTAATGGAGGCCAAAATCACGTGCCCGTAGTTGCCTTTCTAGAACGGTAGTGTCCAAAGAAGACAAGATAGTAGGTGTATGAAAGAGATCGAGGTTTTTGGCGTTTATACACATCAAGGAAAGATAATGATTCGTATATTGCGCCTAACCTAAATATACCTGTAGGACCGCTGTTAGAATTGGTTGCGCGGCAGTTAGTTTACTTTCATTTACATTGCGTCGTTAGCTTGGGGAGGCATGTCAGCCGTTGGCAGGCAGCATTGTTTCAGTTGCACTCAGTCGAAGCGTGTCCAACCGGATTTCGTGCGAACGCAGACAGTATGGCGTCAGCTTGGTATCCCACGTAGTTCTGCAGCACAGAGACGGCTGAGTGTTTCGATTTCCTGTTAACTCAGGAAAAGGAAGCCAACCGTCACGTGGGCAACAAGATGGGTGTGTTTGTGACGGCCCCCTAATTTCCTCACGGCACTGGCAGCCGAAGCATCAATGGGCCTCTTCCGAGACCCAGAGCACCGCAGCGACTCCTCACATCGGTTCGGCTCATGGCACGGCCGCCTAATGTTTGCGCACCTTCAAAATCGGTGGCGTGCATTGCGAAACCGCAGTGATTGCCGTGAACCTTTCGTTCCGGTCCGGTGAGGTAGTTCTCGGAAGCGGGTGGGCTCGCGACAAGTCGGCGCCTGGGGTGCCTATTGTTGAACGGCACGTCTTCGACTGCTTCCACGTTTATCCTGATAAATGAGCTCGTATGTAGAACCACGTGCGGTCAGCTAGTGGTTCCTCTCACAGCGCACAGGGGACAGGCGGAATATGGCCCCGTTCTCAACGAGGTAACGTGTTACAGAGAAGCCGTTCTACGACAACCAAAGCCTAGTACGTGTAGTTCTAAGTCTAGATAATTGTGAGAAAGGAAGACGAAGTGATTCTTTGTGGAACACATCTCGCTCGTCTCAGTGCTTTTCTGGACTTTTCGCTGCAGTTGTGGGGTGTATTGCCCCGTACGTTGCGGTAATGGAAGTACAACCTCACGAGGTGACGTCCGACTCCGGTTCGACCACGGCCACTACCTCGAGGAAGCGAGGAAACACTTCCAGTGAGAGCGATGACATTGAGCTGTACTCCGCATCCTGTGACGAGTCCTCAGACGACGGCTTTCAACCTGTCCTGCACCGCAAGGCCAAGCGACGGATCATCAATTCATCGCCGGTGTCAAGTACAGCCACCATGAAAACGCCGGTGTCAAGTACAGCCCCATTCCATCCTGTTTGTGCCAAAGAACGCTACCGAAAGTCTGCATGTTCTGAACAGGCAAGCGCTTTCGCTCTATTTCGAGAACACTGTGCCGAACGAGATTAAAGACCTACGGCTTAATACAAGAAGAAACATCCTGGCTGTCGATGTGCGGCACCCGATTGCGCTGAGCACGCTGCAACAAGTAACACAACTGGGAAACATTGCAGTAAGGTCCATCATACCAGCCGATGGTGCGACCACATCAGGAGTCATTTACGACATTAACACGGAAATCCCAAACGCAGACCTTCCAATACTTATAAATCCAGCGAGTCAAGACAACGTCATTACCAGCGTTGGACGGCTTGGAAACACACGCTGTGTGAGAGTAACGTTCAAAAGTGACTGTCTTCCCGCATACGTGAAGGTTGGCCACTTTCATCAACAAGTTCGACCGTGCATTCCTAAACCCGTGCAATGCTTCAATTGTCAGAAGATCGGCCATGTAAAGGGTGTTTGCAGGAGCTCCGCAGCGTGCCCCCGGTGCGCCGAACCACACGCGGAAGACAACTGTAGCGCTACCACACTGAAGTGTCCTAACTGTCAGGGTGCTCACAAGGCTTCATCGAACGAATGTCCGCACATAAAGAAAGAATTTTCTATTCTGAGGCAAATGGTACGAGACAGCTCAACCCACAAAGAAGCTGCCGAGAAAATCCGGCGAAGACGACGTCGCCGTCGAAGGTCTTCACGTCGGAGAGCGCCAACTTCAGGCGATAAGTCGACGCATCAGGAAAGATCGCCAGCTGCAGTTTACAGCATGGCAAACACAGACGTTGTAAAAGAGCAAAGGGGCAGACCAGTCTCTACAGAAGAGTGGCCTCCACTTACACGTACACAATGCTCAGAAGAGCCGCAGCAGAAGCCGTCTTCTTCAGAGCAAGCTGCTGTAATGGAGGACTTGCGGAACACAGATCAGCAAGTGATAGCTCTTTTGCGACCATTAATTAACGCCATCCGCTTGTTGTTAAGCAACTTGCACACACCATCAGAAAGAAGTGCATTGCAATTACTGGACGCTTTGGGTCCAGTACTCGCTGCGCTTGAGTAAATAATGGCTCACCAGCCACTGTCTTTCAGAGAAGAGGTGCGAAAAGCAGCGATTATTCAATGGAATGCCCGGGGACTGAGGTCACGCATCGCCATTTTCCGTCGGTTCGAGTACACCAATAAGTTCCCCATCATTGTCATCTGCGAACCAAATTTGCAGAAAGAAATCAGACTTTCTGGTTATGAGTCATTCGTGTCGTCTACAACTGTGGACAATAGCAAAGTTCTGATGTTTATTCGCCGCGACCTCACCTACATTCATCATCCGGTGTCACCCCACGACGACAATCAATATATAAGTATAACAGTGAAAAAGAGACTTACCATCACGGTTGTGGGTGCCTACCTCTCTCCGTCAAGTCGTTTCGACCATACAAGACTACAAGGTATCCTGTCGGCAACTTCTCACCCATGCATTATATTTGGCGACTTCAACGCCCATCATACAATCTGGGGAAGTTCGAAGACCAATGTTAAAGGGAGAAAGTTGGTGTCCTTTGCCTCCGACAACCAACTTTTCTTGCTAAATGATGGCAGTCCAACGTTCCTACGTGGTTCAAGGTATAGCAGCTGCCTTGACCTGGCCTTTGTCTCAAGAGGCCTCATCAGGCATGCTGAGTGGTTTCCAGACATAGAAACACATGGAAGTGACCACATTCCCACTTACGTCAAAATCGAAGGATTGTCCCATGCTAAGATACGCGACAGTGTTCAGAGAGTGGACTGGTTGAAATTCCAGTCTCGCATGGAAGAGCAATGTGAAGCAAACATAACCCTCGACATAGAGGAGATAATTAAAAGCACAATACACGATACTACGTGTACCCTCACCTGCTGTCCCAAAGTAACGGAATTTGACATCGAGCTAGAACGACTTCGAGCAATCCGACGGCGTGCTGAACGAAGGTACCGACGCACGGAGGCAATAGAAGACTTACGGATTGCTGGACGTATACAAAAGAAGATTCAGCACCGGATAAATAAACGCGAGTCACAACGTTGGACTGCTTTTTGTGAGTCACTTGACCAACGAAAACCTTTATCCCAATTGTGGAAGACGGTACGAGGTCTCCGCACAAAACCCACTCAGTGGTCACCATTCAGGGCTCTCGCACTTTTTGAACAGAGACGTAGCATTGACGTGGCAGAAGACTTCTGTGCCAGAGTATCTGGGCCACTCGCAGTGCCCAATAGCCTATTGCCCTCGACTAACTGTCCACAAACACTGGATTTCCGCATGGATATGCCTTTTTCCATCGTGGAGCTCAGCGCAGCACTAGCTTTGTGTGGACGCACGTTGGCACCAGGGCCCGATAGAATTTCTTACAGGGCCTTGTGTCATCTGGGTGAACGCGCGAGAATCCTCCTTTTGGAGTTGTACAACAAATCCTGGCAAGATGGAACGCTCCCGACAAGCTGGAAGACAAGTCGCTTAGTTCCACTTCTGAAGCCAGGCAAGTCACCATTGGACCTCTCATCTTATTGTCCGATCGCATTGGCCAGTTGTGTAGGCAAAGTTATGGAGAGGATGATCCTGGGACGCCTGGAGTGGTTCTTGGAGTGTAACAACATCTACCCAGATGCCATGGCAGGATTTCGGCGTAGTCGAGCATTGATTGACAACGTAGTCGACCTGGTCACTTATGTCCAACACGAGAAAGGCCGTAAGCGTCTCTGCGCATCTTTGTTCCTAGACGTCAAAGGGGCGTATGACAACGTTACGCATGAAGCTGTTCTGACCGCTCTCGAAGATATAGGAGTAGGTGGTCGGATGTATCGCTAGTATTTGTCAATGCGATCCTTCTTTTTGAGCACTGAAGACGGTCCAACCTCTCCACATTACAGCCACCGTGGCGTCCCCCAGGGTGGCGTACTCAGCCCTGTGCTGTTCAATCTTACATTATTTGATCTCACTGAGCATCTGCCAAGCACGGTCAGGCTATCAATGTACGCAGATGACATCTGCATTTGGGCATTGGCTGTAACACGCCTGCAGTTACGAGAAAGAATTCAAAAAGCTGCCACTGAAACATTACACTACCTCCGAAATCGAGGCTTGGAAATTTCTTCCGAGAAATGCGCCCTCGTAGCTTTTACACGAAAGCCTATGGATAAGTACACTATAAGCATCAATGGTCAAACTGTACCATACGTTCGATCGCACAAGTTTTTGGGCGTCATAATTGACAGGAATCTATCATGGAGCGATCACGTTTCGTACATGAAGAAACGGTTAATGGACATCTGTAATATACTGAAGTTCTTTGCGGGGAAGACTTGGGCAATGTCTCCCAGTGCAATGCTACAGCTTACAGAGTACTTTTTCTCGGTTTCCTGCGGTATAGTTTACCGGCAGTGACCAATGCAAGCAAAACAAGCCTTCGAACGCTACAGAGTGTTCAGTCCCAGGCACTCGGGATTTGCCTCGGCTTGCCTCGTAGTGCGTTCACAATGGCTACTATAGCTATCGCCGGTGACCACCTCATCACGACACATATCGACGTTGAGGCACTCCAGACACATATAAGGCATATTGCTCGGACACCCTGCCACCACCTAGCCCCTTTACCAGCAGACAGACCACGTTCGTCATTTTGCCAAACGGTCACCACATACCGCGATTCTTTGCCAACATGCTTCACACCCGCCGCCAGGCCTTTGACTCCTCCCTGGTGCCTGACTCAGGCTAATATCAGACTAACTATACCTGGCATCAAGAAAAAAGCAGATATGTCGTCACCTGCTCTTAGACAGCTTGCTCTGCTCTTGTTATACGAGACGTATCAAGGCTGTATACACGTATACACCGACGGCTCTGTTTTACAGAAGAGTTCAACGGCATCATTTGTTATACCGATAAAAGACACGACAAGAAAATCAGAGACCTCCCACCTTACGACATCAACGGGAGCAGAGCTCACAGCTCTTCGTGCCGCATTGCAATGCATCAACGACCAACCACCACAAAAATGGAATATTTTCAGTGACTCAAAGGTGGCACTGCAATCCCTTCTATCACCTTTACGCCACGGCCCGTACGAACAGCTGGTATTTGAGATTGCAGAAAAGACTCACCAATTCATTGAGGAAGAACATGAAATAGCTTTTCAATGGCTGCCAAGTCATTGTGGAATAATTGGCAATGAACGGGCCGATCGAGCCGACCGTTCTGCCCATACTGAAAGCGATGAAATATCAATTCCGCTTTCCAGAACTGACGCTGCATGGAAACTCCGCTTGCTTTCTCGCAAGCACACCACGTCACAATGGAACGAGTTACATTTCTTCCATGCACGGTTAGGTACTTTAGACCCAACTCTCAGTCTTCGAATTCCTCCGGAATTGCGCCGACGAGACGCTACAATGCTGTGCAGATTATGGTTGGGCGTCGCATTTACCAATGCGTACGCGTTCCGCATAGGAATGGCTGACACTGCTGCCTGCGACCATTGTAGCAGTGATGAAACAACTTGGCACATTCTGTGTGAATGCCCGCAATACTGCTCGCAGAGACAGTCACTCTGCAATGCACTAGATGAACTGGACAACCAGTCTCTTTCGGAACAAAGACTCCTGCGCTGCCGACAGGACTTTATGTCGCAGAAGAAGGCTGTGAAGGCGCTCCTGCGCTTTTTGCGTTCAACCGGCCTATCCAAACGACTGTGATTGGAACTCCCTAAATGTGTGTGCATGTGTTTTTTGTTGTTTTTTGTTTTTTGTGTGTTTTGTGTTGTTTTTTTTCTAATTTATTTTATATATCTCTATATCTATCCTCTTTCCGACCCTTTTCCCCACCCCCGTACAGGGTAGCAAACCAGTTCGTCTAGGTTAACCTCCCTGTCTCTTCCTTTTAATTATTTCTCTCTCTCTCTCTCTCTCTCTCTCTCTCTAGATAATTGTGCGCCGTGGAGCTGGCCCATTCTTCTATGGCTTTTTATAGTTCTGTGTAACTTACATTTTGGTTTTTGTGTTATTTGGGTCGAGGGGCTCGAGCCCTCCTCGTGCACGAAGGTGGCGTCCTTGTGGCGATTTTTTGATCGACCATGTGTACTGCCCTATCACAGGACAAACAGGCTACGATTAGCCGAGAGTTGTTTATAAGGGCGGAGCACCGAAGGAATAAGAAGAGGCCCCGAAGTTCTGTCAAGCGTTCTGAACCGGGCTTGAGGTGTTAGGCACCGTCGGCTCTGCCGAATTCCATAGGGTCGCCCTAACAAAGGCGGTTCATTCCCAAAGTCTTTTTTTTTGTAACGTTGATGTCCGTACTTATGTAACTTTTGTACAGTCTGTAAATACAAGTTTTTCTCAGCCTACAACTCCTCCAGCACTTCTGCTTCATCTTCAAGCGACCAGCAAGTCAATCGCCGCTATTGGTATAACGGAAGTACCGTTTTTGTTTTCTTGTTTTTCTCACCCACTTGATGCGTCTCGGGCGCCGAGTGCCGAGTGGTGAAAGTCGGTTTTTACAACAGCGAGAAGAACCCGGATTTCACTATACCTAGACTGCTGTTCATAGAATTCATTGAATATATATATATATATATATATATATATATATATATATATATATATATATATATATATATATATATATATATATATATAAGGGAAAGAAGTGTATACCTAAGGGCTCGTTTTTCCGTGTTTTAACACAATATTAATGAGATGTAACAGACAGTAATGCCAAGGAATGTACAGGGGAAGTTATTAGAACCAATGGAATGTAAATAAGAAGAAAGAAGAAAGAAAAGTGGATGAAAAGATAACCAGCCGTGAGCAGGAATCGAACCTACGACCTTCGAATAACGCGTTCGATGCTCTAACCACTGAGCTATCACAGCGGCCTTCCCTCCATCCACTTTTTTTTGGGTTTATATGGGAATTTAGAAGTAGGAGTGACAGTCAGCGCCATCTATAAGCCGAGCGACGAGTGTGGAAACACTCTTATTCGCATGTTTGGCGTCACGTAGCACGTGAACTTATTATGAGCGGGCAGCTGATTAATTGTCCCTCTTATACAACCTAAACACACCAAGTCTGCCAGTACGAGACCCTCGTTCAATGAAACAAGGAAAAGAAGTGTATACCTAAGGGCTCGTTTTTCCGTGTTTTAACACAATATTAATGAGATCTAACAGACAGTCATGCCAAGGAATGTACAGGGGAAGTTATTAGAACCAATGGAACGTAAATAAGAAGAAAGAAAAGTGGATGAAAAAATAACCAGCCGTGAGCAGGAATCGAACCTACGACCTTCGAATAACGCGTTCGATGCTCTAACCACTGAGCTATCACAGCGGCCTTCCCTCCATCCACTTTTTTTGGGTTTATATGTAAATTTAGAAGTAGGAGTGACAGTCAGCGCCATCTATAAGCCGAGCGACGAGTGTGAAAACACTCTTATTCGCATGTTTGGCGTCACTTCCCCTGTACATTCCTTGGCATTACTGTCTGTTAGATCTCATTAATATATATATATATATATATATATTGTCACGTCGCTCCAGGGGATGCCGACAAGGTCTATTGATGTCCGAGCAACAGGGCTCTAACCAAGCGCGTCGGTTGGGCTTGTTTTCTAGAGCGGGGGTTCACGCGCACTTCTTTCTTCTTCGTGGTGTGAGCCTTCACCTTGGCATACGACCCACTACTAGAAGTAGGTGGCAATATTCCTCCTCAACAAAAAAAAGAAAGAGCATCGTCCCGATGCTGTAAAGTTATTGAAAAAAAAAACCAAAACAAAGTAGGTTAAACAATGAAAAAGAGCACCAATAATCAAATGTTAGACGCGATAAGTTCTCCAATGATGAGGCAATTGTCAGAGCACAAATAAAAAAAAAACACAGGAAAGGTGGTCTTTTAGGAACGCGCAAAATAGGGCTTCATGCGCACCACGTGAACTATGTCAGAGGTCGGTTGTTTTCGTTGTGCCCATCGTGACGACGTAGCGTCCGGAACCACTTCGTAGTTTACGTCGCTCACGCGGCGTATTACTTTATACGGACCGAAGTATCTGCTGAGCAACTTTTCGGAGAGGCCACGGCGTCGAACAGGGGTCCAAACCCAAACTTGGTCTCCCGGACTGTAAGATACGTCATTGTGACGCATATTGTAACGTCGTGCATCGACCTGTTGCTGCTGACCAATGTGTAGCCGGGCGAGCTGGCGAGTTTCCTCGGCACGCTCTGCAAATTCTTCTGCGTCAGTTGTTAATCGATCAGTGCCTTCATAAGGAAGCATCGCATCCAGCATCGTCTGAACTTCGCGGCCGTAGAGAAGGCGAAACGGTGTAAATCGGGTTGTTTCTTGAACGGCGGTGTTATAAGCGAACGTCACATAAGGCAAAATGCGATCCCATGTTTTGTGTTGGACGTCGATGTACATGGAGATCATGTTTGTGACTGTCTTATTTAGTCGCTCGGTTAAGCCATTGCTCTGCGGATGGTAAGCAGTCGTCGTTCGATGCCTAGTGTTACTTAGCCGAAAAACTTCATCAATAAGCTGTGCAGTGAACGCTGTTCCTCTGTCGGTTATCACTGTAGATGGAGCACCGTGGCGCAGAACAATGTGGCACATGAAGAACTGTGCTACCTCAGAAGCCGTGGCTCGTGGTATCGCCTGTGTCTCAGCATAGCGGGTCAAATAGTCAGTTGCAACAATGACCCATTTGTTGCCGTCGGACGATAAAGGAAATGGGCCGAGAATGTCCATGCCGACTTGGTCAAATGGCTTGTGGGGTGGATCAATTGGCTGAAGTAATCCAGCTGGCTTGCTTGGTGGCGAATTTCGACGCTGGCATTCACGACAGCTTTTAACGTACTGCTTCACGCTTGCTGAAAGTCCGGGCCAGTAGTACGCCTCACTTACTCTGGCGAGCGTTTGCGAGTAACCTAGATGACCAGATGTGGGCTCATCATGGCACGCGGAGAGGACTTCGTCCCGCATGTCCTTCGGAACGACGAGGAGGTAAGCGCGGCTCGTAGAACGGGCGTTTTTTTTTTTGTACAGGACATTACCTCGGAGGCAGAAAGACGTCATGACACGAAATAGATGGCGAGGTATAACGGCGCTATGACCCTCCAGATAGTCGATGAGCGGTCGAATCTCTTCATCCTCTCGCTGGCGTCTGCTCAAGTCAGATGAGCTAAGGGCGCCCAGGAAACCGTCATCGTCGTCTTCTTCTTGATTGACTAAAGGTATGGGTGCACGCGACAGCGTATCAGCGTCTTCATGCTTCCGTCCAGACTTATATACGATGGTAACATCAAATTCCTGTAGACGCAAGCTCCATCGGGCCAGTCGTCCAGAGGGATCACGAATGTTTACCAACCAGCAGAGGGCATGGTGGTCCGTCACCACTTTAAATGGACGACCATAGAGGTACGGGCGAAACTTGGTGATCGCCCACACTACTGCGAGACACTCTTTTTCTGTGGTCGTGTAATTCACCTCGGTACGGGACAGTGAGCGGCTGGCATAGGCAATGACTCGTTCTTTGCCGTGTTGATGCTGGACGAGAACTGCGCCGAGGCCGATGTTACTGGCGTCAGTGTGCACCTCTGTGTCAGCATCATCGTCAAAATGCGCAAGAACAGGGGCTGACTGCATCCGCTGTCGTAGCTCGGCAAAAGCAGCCTGTTGTTCGGTAGCCCATACAAACGGTGTGTCGTCGCGTGTAAGGCGAGTCAAGGGTTCCGCTATCTTCGAAAACCCTCTAATAAATCGTCGATAGTAGGCGCACAAGCCCAGAAAGCGCCGAACAGCCTTTTTGTCTGTAGGATGCGGAAACGCGGCTACAGCGGCAAGTTTGTCGGGGTCGGGTCGAACTCCTTTCGCGTTGACTACATGGCCAAGGAATTTGAGCTCTTCATAACCAAAGTGACACTTCTGTGGTTTGAGTGTAAGATCTGCTGATTGAATAGCCTGTAGCACACTCCTGAGGCGATGAAGATGTTGCTGGAAGGTTTCAGAAAAAACGACAACATCATCAAGGTATACGAGACAAGTTTGCCACTTCAGACCAGTAAGCACAGTATCCATCATTCGCTGGAAGGTTGCGGGCGCTGAGCACAAACCAAAAGGAAGGACTCGAAATTCATACAGGCCATCAGGGGTAACAAAGGCCGTTTTCTCGCGATCTCGCTCGTCAACCTCGATCTGCCAGTACCCGCTTTTTAAATCCAAAGAGGAAAAATAGTGGGCGCGGCGTAATCTGTCTAACGAGTCGTCGATGCGTGGCAGCGGGTACACGTCCTTTTTAGTCACGCTGTTCAGCTTCCGGTAATCGACGCAAAAACGTAGCGTTCCGTCTTTCTTCTTGACTAGGACGACCGGAGAGGACCACGCACTGTTGGAAGGCTCGATGATGCCGTCGTCAAGCATTTCTCGAACTTGCGTACGAATGGCTTCTCGTTCCTTCGCTGACACACGGTAAGGCTGTTGGTGTACTGGGCGAGCGTCGTCGTAAGTGATGATTCTGTGCCTAGTGATCGAAGTCTGGCGCACCTTAGAGGAAGCAGTGAAGCATGACTTGAATTCAAGCAAGAGTTTTCGCAGTGCTGTCTGGTTCTCTGGTGTGAGGTTAGAATTAATGTCGATATTGTTTAGAGACGTATAGGCGGCCTCCACTGCGTCCGACGAGAAGCAGATGGGAACGGTACCTAATTCATCTGCAAACGCTAACGAAGTGCCACGAAAGAGGTGTCGGTGTTCGTTGCTGAAATTTGTAACGAGCAGTTGAGATCGGCCATCACGTAGCTGTATGATACTCCTAGCCACACAAACACCTTGAGTCAGCAAGTGTTCAAAATTACTTTCTGCAATCGCTTCACCATTTCGCAATCCACAGCATGTGACGTCGACAATAACACTGGCTCTTGGAGGAAGCGTTATACTTTCAGCAGAAACACGAAGAATGTCGGCACGTTGTTGGTCGTCCTGCTTGTCGATCGCTCGGTTGGCTGAGAAGGTGATGCGATTCTCTTGAAGGTCAATGACAGCTCCATACTCCTGCAGGAAGTCAACACCAAGAATAACGTCGCGTGAACATTCACGGAGCACAAGGAAACTTGCTACAAAAGTATAACCGCAGACCCGAACTCTGCTCGTGCAGGTTCCAAGCGGAGAGACGGTGTGGCCACCAGCCGTTCGTATCACAGAGCCATGCCAGGGCGTGATTACCTTCTTTAGTAGTCTGGTCATTTTCCCGCTTAGTATAGAATAGTCAGCCCCGGTATCAACTAAAGCACCTACTGCATAGCCGTCTATCAGCACCGGTATATCCAGAGAAAGCCGCACATATCGCTCAGTCGAATCCACACCCTTTACTGTTAGCGTCGATCGGAGGTCTTCAGCACGTCGACTGCCAGCGACCTCGCCTCCAAGGGTCGCTTGCGTTAGTTTTCCCGGCGGGGACTGGGGGACCGTGCGCCAGCATGGCACTGTGGCGAAGATGAAAAGCGCCTCGGCGACGGTGAGCGCGGCTGCCGTCCAGAAGGCGGTGGCATGCGCTGTTGAGCCAGGTAATCCTCAATGTCCCGGGGTCGCTGGCCATACCGAGGAGGCGCTGAATATACTGAAAAGCCGCGCAGCCCGAGGCGCCGGTATGGACACTGGCGGTACAAATGGTCCGCTTCACCGCAGTGGAAGCACAAAGGCCGGCGATCAGGAGTGCGCCAAACGTCAGATTTCCGAGGCGAAGCACGTTTGTCGTCAAGGTAGTGCGCTGGTTGTTCCGCAAGATGCACAGGGTTGGCGTAAACGAGGGGTGGGGGCGCGCGTGTGTTCTCGTAGTACCGTAGAGGCTGCGCCGACTGAAGTGAAACTGTAGGAGGTGCCTGAACAAACAGCGGGGAAGAGGAAGCTGGGCGCTTCAAGGCTTCCGCATAAGTCGCACGGTAGTAGTCAGCCGGGGCCGGTGCGGCGTTATCCAGACTCACAGGGTCACGCAGGGCATGATGCAGCTCGTCCTTGACGATACTTGCAATAGAACTCACCGTAGGTAGTGGTGGTGTGGCAGCCTTTTGCAGCTCCTCGCGTACTATAGAGCGGATAAGGTCGCGCAGACACTCGGTGTTGTTCCCAAAAGTCGTGAGAACTTGAGCAGTGGACGTGCTCACTTGCCGGTCATACAGGGTGGATCGATGCTGAAGCATCTTTTCCATCGTGACGGCTTCAGACAAAAACTCGGCGACCGTGCTCGGAGGGCTCCGTACAAGGCCAGCGAAAAGCTGCTCCTTAACTCCCCGCATCAGGTGACGCAACTTCTTTTCCTCTGTCATACCTGGATCAGCCCGTCGGAACAGGCGCGTCATATCTCCACATATGTCATGACAGTTTCGTTGGGCATCTGGATGCGGGCCTGGATCGCTCGCTCCGCTCGTTCGTGGCGATCAGCACTTCTGTAAGTGTCCAACAGCCGGCGGCGGAATGCGGGCCACGATGTCATCTGTTCCTCGTGATTCATGTACCAGGTACGTGCTCCATCCTCCAAATAGAAGTACACACGCCGTAGTTTGGCCGCGTCGTTCCAGTCGTTCAAAGCAGCCACGCGTTCGAAGTCGACCAACCAGTCCTCGACGTCTTCGAGCTCGGTGCCATGAAACGGTGTTGGAACCTGTGGACTTTCGAGGGTGTACCGAGTCACCGGGGGGTTTCCCGTTCCTGTTAAAGTGGTTTGAACGGACGTGCTCATCATACTGGTGTGAACTGTAGGGTCAGCTTCGGGTGGCAATCCCCTGATCCTGCGGCTTGTCCGATGAACGGGAGTGTGGACTCGCACTGGGCTTGTGGTGCTGCTTCCAGGAGGGGTCTGAAACATCCGTGAGGGGCTACCCAGCACCTCCACCAATTGTCACGTCGCTCCAGGGGATGCCGACAAGGTCTATTGATGTCCGAGCAACAGGGCTCTAACCAAGCGCGTCGGTTGGGCTTGTTTTCTAGAGCGGGGGTTCACGCGCACTTCTTTCTTCTTCGTGGTGTGAGCCTTCACCTTGGCATACGACCCACTACCAGGAAGTAGGTGGCAATATATATATATATATATATATATATATATATATATATATATATATATATATATATATATATATATATATATATATATATATATATTTATATTTATTTATTTATCTTTGCTGACAACGCTCCCGTTGTGCCATTTCCCATACCTTCATGAAGACTAACTGGCCCATTGAATTATTACTCCCAGCGTATATATATATATATATATATATATATATATATATATATATATATACAACAGGCCGTTTATTTGTATGTAAGTGCACGTAAACCTTCGTAAATAATAATTATTAAATAAAAGTTTCAAAAAGTTTCCCTCGGGAAGAAACAGTAAGCCTCGGGACGCTGCAAACTAAGACATACGTTCCTGGTACTCTGCATCGCGGCATCTCACCAAGTGAGTACACCTGCAAGTACTGCGATGCCCGGAAACCCTGTGCCATATGGTATGGAGATGCTGATAAAGCCCTGGAGGCACAGTGCGCTTGCTTAAATAAAAGTTAACCATCTCTCTCTCTTTTCTCTCTCTCTCTCTCTCTCTCTATATATATATATATATATATATATATATCTTTATTTATTTATTTTGGAATATGGAGTTTCACACTTCGATGCACTAGACACAGGCCATAATGGTAACCTAACCGAAGCTATTCCGTAACGCTGAAACAGCATGTTATTACTCCTAACATAAAATAAACATCGACGACGTCTGATCATGGCATCATGGGACGTCTGATTATGGAACCCGGGGCTAACAAGTACCCCTTGTTAGCCCCGGGTTCTGTTCAATTTTCATGAGCTCCGTCTCCAGATTTACTTGAAGTGAGGTAGCTTTTTCAGAGCACGTGCTCTGGCAATGCCTCTTGTTATTTGGCAGCGATCAAGCCAAATAGAAACTCTGCGAGCTATTCGCGTTTCTCGGGACTATATAATGAGTGTGACCAACCTATCGATCTCGTGGTATCCTGGAAACGTTCTGAGTAGCTTGAGCGAGGTGTTTATATCATTGTACGAGATGTAGTTTCGTTTCTTCTTACCATCCGTTCAGTTTATCATATATACCAAGAACGAAAAACTCGGCATATATACCTTGGGAATCGACGTTATGCAAAGCATGCGGAGGGAAAGTGACAGGGTTGTAAATATCTTATTGAGTGGCACGTCATAAAATGTCGCTAAATGTATGTATGAATGTTGCACGCGCAGACATGTTGAAGACTCGCAGATGTTTATATAACCAGCCCTTTGTACTCTTGTGACGATGCCAACAGAAACGTGAGTAATAGCAACATCAGAAGCGATAAGCCGATATGAAGCGCCGACACTCTCAAAGATGGTAGCCCTGAACACTGCTACATAAATCAACTTCACCGCATGGCACTTGACTACAATTGATGTTAACCCAACGTGACGGCTGTATATCATAGGAGTATATATGTAATGTTTATAAAAATGGATAGCCAGCCCTGCAACCACAATTTACGTTTCACGAACACTAGTGTCTATTTGAAAAGTAGTTCTGAGACCTGGCGCGACTCTGAGGTAGAATGGTTAATCTTCACGCAGAATGCTTGGGTTTGATTCTTTCTGGCACCCTGACACTTAATCTTTTCATTCGTTGGGTCAACGCTGGCGACATCAGGGTTTTCTTAACGCTCACGAGTTGAAATTCCTCATGTTTGTTCTCGTCGTTCCTGGGTGGATACTTATTAAGTGTCTATCACCTGTGGCACGCACTCGTATACCAGTGCCACATACTCGACCGCGGGTATGTGTCATTGCCAGGCGGGAAATGGCGGGAATCGTGACATTATTCATGTCTTGACCAGCACGTCATATTCGCCAAACCATCTTGCCTTCCCATAGTAATTTTGGGTCAGGCAGAGTTAGAGGGGTGATCGCGAGAGCACCCAGTCGTAAGCAGCTAGCTAGCTAGCTAGATAGATAGATAGATAGATAGATAGATAGATAGATAGATAGATAGATAGATAGATAGATAGATAGATAGATAGATAGATAGATAGATAGATAGATAGATAGATAGATAGATAGATAGATAGGTAGTAGGTAGGTAGGTAGGTAGGTAGGTAGGTAGGTAGGTAGGTAGGTAGGTAGGTAGGTAGGTAGGTAGGTAGGTAGGTAGGTAGGTAGGTAGGTAGGTAGGTAGGTAGGTAGGTACCAATAGTGCTTGCATTACGCAAAAAAAAGCGTTGCAAATAATACAGGTAAACAGAAATAGACAGGGATAAAGTAATTTAAAAATTATTATGGTATGGCAAGGCTGGCTGTTCCTGTGATTGCTGTCGCTTTTTGAGCACAGACGAAGAACAGAAATAAGCCACCGAGAAGTGATCATGATGAATAAGCAAGCAGATAAAGAGAGAGAGAGAGAAACGAGAAAAAAGGAAGGCAGGGAGGTTAACCAGATGCTAGTATCCGGTATGCTACCCTACACTGGGGTTGAGGAATAGGGGGTTGAAAGAGAAAGGGAGAGTTAAAAAATAAATAAGAGAAAAACAAAAAAGTCATATGCGATATGGGCTGACAATAGGGCCGACTTGCTATACATAGATTATATGCGCTCAACAAATAAAAAAACCCATTCAGACATTTCCATGGCGTACATGTTCCAAAAATATATTTAAATGACTAGGCACTTTTATCCTGTTCCGATAATTTCACGTGGTGTGCTTCAATATACGGATCAATATGGACACTGTACTTATGTAAGAATGATTCATTAATGGCAGTGATGCTGCATATGGCTAGCAGGAACTAAAATTATTGTCCTTTGTATGCTCGTTTATTTATGGGACGTCCTCCCTACGTTCTTGATATTCTCTAGTGTGTTTGCACCACGGAAATCAATCATGTCGCTCGAATCGCCACTCGTCCACTAAAAAATAAAAAGGGAACAGCAGTGCGGTGGACACCAAATAATATTTTTGGAGAGACACGTCCGATATAAACAATAATGAAGAAAAACTTTATTAAACCTTCAGGACGAACTCTATGATAAACGCCAGGGTCTCTTGTTTAAGCTGTGCTGTTTAACTATCTGTACAGAATGCTTGTGCGGTTGGTTCTTGGGTTGGTTGGTAAAACTTCCTTGCAAGTCTTTCAAGACGCTTCAAGCACACTGTGATTACCTACTTTTTTGTCGCTTTTCTAACACCTGCATGGTTGGGCACTCGCAAACCCAATTACTCAAGTATCTTTACGAGAACGGGTCAGGATACGCTTGACGGCACGCAATATGCGCGGAGAAATTTTCATCGTCGACTACGCTTTTATCTTTCACTCTTCTTTGGTTGGTCTGTATTATTATGTATGGTATTTCTCCTTTTTTTCAACGGACTATGAACAGTGCGGCACAAATTGGCAGCGAAGACGCACAAAAAGTAATAAAAAGTGAAAAGGAGGGTATAGGGAGGGAATAAATGAATACATAATCAACATATGCGCGCAATACTGGCAAAGAAAGGAGGATCGATGTCAGCTGTTCTAAATTAAGTGGGTGAACTTCGGCGTTCTTCGTCCACTTTGGTGCCAATCTCTAAGCAAAAAGCGCCTTTTGTTTTGTTTTTTTCATGTTCACCGATGCCTGTCTGGTTGTTTTCTGCGTGTATTTTGGGGGTGGAAATGTTGTAGGCCCGTGTGCTCAGATTTGGGTGCACGTTAAAGAACCCCAGGTGGTCGAAATTTCCGGAGCCCTCCACTACGGCGTCTCTCATAATCATATGGTGGTTTTGGGACGTTAAACCCCACATATCAATCAATTCTGCGTGTATTTGCACTCTACACCGTTGTACAGTTGTTTGAGAAAAAGATATAGAAACAGATATTCATTTTATATGAAGGAAAAAGCAGTATACGTGAAAGCAATGTGAGTACACCAGCTGAATTCGTGATCCGGCCTCTACATCGGAATGAATAATGGGGAGGTCGCATACTGATTGAATAAGCAGATGAATAAAACATGGAGTTGAAAATAGCAGCCTAGTTCACCGGAATTCATATTTTAGAGATGAATTCAACTAACTCAAAAGCAACAGTTATCTGATAACGCTTCTTTTGAAGCTGTTCTTCTGAAGCTGAGTGCACAAACACAGACAAAAAAGTGAAACACAGAGCACATTAAAACGTTGCTGATGTACAGTAGTCATTACTATAATGATTGCTACGAGGAACGTTAGTGGAAACCAGTTAGTATCGCTCCAAATATGGCTGCTATGGGTAACGTTGGGTCTGATGTAAGTGTTCGAGTGTAAATAGTGAACTGCATATGCTGAGCCACATTTCAGTTGGTCAGTATTTTACCTTTTTACATGGATACGAGAGTCCTATCGCGCGGAACGCTCCAGCTTCCGAATCCAGTCGCGCGATTCTCTTCGAGGTCACACGCATATCGCTACGAACACAAGACGCATGCAGCCGTCCCGATATCCGCATTTGCTTGTTGTATGCAGCAGTGCTCGAACATCGTGTGATTTCCAGTTCCTGATCTTTACACGCTTCCCTTCTTCACAATCTCTGTGCCTTTGTGTACTAAATGATCAATATTGATCTTTCCCACACGCTCCTTGTCTCGTCTTTTGCTTTTCTCGTATTTGTCTACAGACTGCCTATACGTCAGTAAACACGTCCTTTGGAATCGCTGCATTCGTGAAATCGTTCGCTTATCGACTGAAACGTGATCCTGCACTGTGCAGCATTACTCCCGAGATACGGCGGAGCTGATCATATGCCACGAGATATGTTTGTTTCCTTTCTCCTCAAGACCGATCGAACAGTTCCAAACGTCTTCGTCATTTACCCGCAGACGCTCGTATAAAAAGTCGGGAGCCTGAGAACGTGATTCCGCGAAGTCGTTCCCTGTATATACGTGTCCCCTGTATACTACAGCACTTCAGGGAACAGGGGCTATGCATCGGAGTATGGGGGCTTTCCCTGCAATAGCGCGTCGCGTACCGAGTTCCTGCAGCTAGCTGCAATCAGATGCTATCAGAGGGAACCTACGCTTTTTTCAGTATACAACGGACTTCTTTTTTTCGAACACTCCGCCGCGGAGCAATGTGCGCGTGGTTTTACCTCATCATTTTTTTGCCGGCCATTTCGGATTGATGCCGGTTCGCCCAGAGTACCATTTCTCCTCTTTTTTTTTTTTTCTTTCGTGATTCGTCGCATGCTATCCAATTTCGGCTTTGGTCAGTAAAATAAAACAAAAAGAAAGCCCTCAGAAAGAATGAGATGAGGTTCTCTAAAGCGCTTGCTCCGAACAGAATCCTATCGCGAGTACATTGGTTTAACGGTTGGTGCCACGCAAGCGAGCTTTATGCATTTTACCCCGGCTACATAGGCACGTATGAGCACCCGCGGCTTGTAAGCTTTTAAGTAGTTGTAGACGCAATCGAGGTATGTTTTACTACAGGTACATGCCACACAAACGCAAGACTTTATTTTTGTCCCTTATATGTTTTCTTTAAGCCATATTTTTCGAAGGAGACCTACCGACTTTCTCTTTTATTTTCGTTGTTTTTATGCGATTACTTCACATAATTGTGAATACCCAAACGCGGTAAATATTCGTACAGACATTGAGGCGAGCAATTAGCTTGATCTTCGGGGACATTGACGTGAATGAGTAAGCAGGCACGTTGCTTACGTAGAAAAATTAGTTTGATAATTTCGATATTCTTGTTTTTGTTAGTACCATTCGTATGGTGTAAATGAAATGATGATTTCCGTGGTTTTAGGTGCCAACCCTGGATTAGAATATGAGGCATGCCACAGCGGAGGGCTTCGAAAATGTCGATCATATGATGTTTCTTAACATTCATTGACATCGCGCACTGCCGGAGCATGTAGCTTCCATTGAAATGTGACCGCCGCGACAGGAATCAAATCCGCGACTTTCACGTCAGCAGCCGAGCGCTGCAACACCTCCACGGTGGCAATCGTACTGAATGACATTGGCGAAATGGGAAACTTCGAGCGACTGCTTGGAAAAGCCGACTTCGTTGCCCCACGCCGTCCGTCATCAGCGGCAGTACTAGGGGATATTGCACCCCGATGTGTATCGCACAGACGATGCTTCAATTTAGTCCCATTTATGGTCGGATTTACACATAAAAGTTCGCCGTGTGGGCCGATACTTCGGCCCACTGCCTTTTACGCCGGCGCTATATTCGAGGCTTCCGTACCGTGGTGCCATAGTATAAAGCTCGTGAATTATTAATATGATGCAGAGCACAGAGATGCGTGCAGTCAGAGCGCTGCGCCGTACAGGAGAGAGAAATTCGCTGCTGAAAGCACGGCTGTGGGTGTGGGAGTCGCATGATACTCCGAGAAGAGTGAAGCAGCGGAAAAACATCGCTTGGGGCAATGTAGGACGCGCCGCCCTGTTGAAAGAACAAACACGTGCTTGCCCCTCGCATATATATATATATATATATATATATATATATATATATATATATATATATATATATATATATATATATATATATATATATATATATATATATGCGCTAAGGACTAAACTAGACACCACAAGCCAAGTGGACAGGATGATTGGAGTCTTCCTGACCACTTCGTTTCCGGTGTGTATATATTTTCATATATAGTTATATATAGTTACAGTTACATATATGCCCCGCGTGTTGGTCTGTGTGGCTAAGGTACTCGGCTGCTAACCCGCAGATCGTGGGATTTAATCCCGGCTGTGACGGCTACATTTCCGATGGAGGCGGAAATGTTGTAGGCCCGTGTGCTTCGGTGCACGTTAAAGAACCCCAGGTGGTCGACATTTCCGGAGCCCTCCACTACGGCGTCTCTCATAATCATATCATGGTTTTGGGACGTTAAACCCCACAAATCAAGCAATCTGTTAAATATATTGTTAAAATATCTAGTTATATTTTATCGATCTTGCCTCTCACTATGTACATTAGTAAAAATCCGGCTGGAACATCGCTGCCTCCTGCAATTTGTTTATCAATAGAACGCGGAGAAACAAATATTCATCAACAATATTTCTTCCTTGGGCGATCTTCATGACGAAGCGGGTACGGCGTCGAATAAAAGATTCGAAATTGGTAATACAGCCGCAAGTTTATATATTACCATGCTAAAAAGATTGTATTTATACACACGCCAAAGTATCACACTTTCTCATGCTCATGGCATCACAGAGAACTGATCAGTCGATATCTGAATCATGCGAAAACTATATGCTAAGCTGAGAACATGTACCACGGAAACTTGCAGGAAGGTGTGGAAAGAGTAGTGAATCTTTTTCTTTCTTTTGTTCCCGCCTTCACTAACATTGGTGTCTTTCTCTTATATTTATTTCTCTATTAATCCCGTCGATTTCGTTTTAAGTGTCAGTCGGATTGAAATGCAAAAGTTGTAGAAATGTACAGTTGATACCTCGTCGCAGATGATTTGTCCTAGGTAACAACGATCAGTTTCAGAACTGAACATCAAAGGCAGCGCGTTAAAATCCAGAGGAAACGAGCTTTCCTTGACGACCCTTTCTCACAAAATGGGCTTTCGCAACCTTTACATGGAGGAATAGGCCCTCAAACTCAGATAGCACTAACTAACTAGAGAGGTTTCTAATTCAGCGCCGATTTCGTCACCGTTTCCGTGCATGCTGCGAGTTTGTCCAGACAACGCAAACGCCAATAACGCAACTGCCTTTGCAAAACTGGGCTGGACACAAAATAGGATGGAGACAGCCGGGTGCAAAGATAACGCGTGGATGCAAAGATCATGTTACGGACTGTAACTTCTCATCGCGAATGCCAGCGCACATAATCAGAATGCGACACTCATCGTGCCACCCCCCCCCCCCCCGCTCTTTTCCGATATAGACAGAACAGGCACACTCGGGCAATGTCCCACAATTCGAGCCGCGATCCTGAGTCAGGATATATATATAGTACATGTACGGGTGGCGCGCAGATCAGTTTGCCGCTCTTCAGCCGATGAATGAATGGGCGTTTGCGTCATACGTTAGGAATACATACACGTGTGGCCGTTGCACAATGCTCGCTACCATAGCAACGAGTCATCGATTCTATATTCCCCATTAGGTTATTATACGTGCTAGTTAGGTTGCTGTCAAATATAGCACGAACCTGATCTAGCTGATATGGATACTCGTGCTAGGCAATATAAACAGCGGTAGAGATTTGACGAATGGAATTGTACGTCTAAAAGGTACAAATACTTTAGCGAGAAGAAAGTTTGTCGCCGACCAGGCCATTTGTAGTTAGCATTTTTAACATGATTTAAAGGAAACCCTCCTTGATATTTACTTCGAAATCCTGTGGACACTTTGACCCGCACAACGATACACTTAGAACTAAGAAAAGTGCACGATACCTCTTAGAAGATACGTAATTAGAGATGAAATGAGCATGGCTGAATGATTACTGCATTGAGTTATTCTAGCGTGTCGACGGGGCAGGCTCGAGAACATGGAAGCACACATTGCGAAACTGAAATCTGTTATTCGGGCAGCCTATAAATATTAGTTCTTTTGTTTTATCTTGGTATATAGAGTGCACTGCTATCGAAAATCGCTTATGTCGCATATATTTTTACGTGCATGGTCGCAGGCACGCAGTGCTGTCGGTGAATCCGAAAAACTGCTTGCATTGGCAACGACGAGCACCACTTGTCGAGTAAGACGTAGTAGTTTCCAGTCGAACACGGCGCACGTTTCCATGCTTAACCCAGACACGCACCCGCACCGCAGACGAAAGTGGTCTTGCACAATATTTACAAAGAGAGAACCGGACTTACTCTCAGAGTAGATCGTTATAATGGTACTGGCGTGCATGCGAGCTTTTGTAAAATTCGCGTTGCCCAACGTGCGTGTTAACGGTGTCGTTGAGGTTTAATTTTTGTATGCTCCTATTGTACCCAAGACAAGGACTAAATGAAAAAAAAATATAATGTCCCCATCGGTGCACCTCTTCTCGTTCACAGTATACGCGAACCAACGTTGTAATCATCCCCCTCACCCTCCCTGCTTGAGGACTTTCTATTTTTTCATAGAAAGACTAAATGACATTTTACGAGGACGGCTAGGCGGGCTAGTTGGTCTTGCACACTTATATAAAACATGTTACGTAAGTACAGAGACTAAGGATGATGAATCACTGTGCGTGTCTGTACCTTCTTCGTCCTGCGCCTGTCTATTCGTGCCGTGTTTTTATTCCGCTAATGGCCACCGAGTGAGATGGGACGAGGAAGTGAACCAACATGGGCGCAATATTATGCATCATGTTTATGCGGCAAGAGTAACGCATTAAGGTAAACATGCGGCGAGCAAGGCCACCACTTTTGCGGAAACGTCTGCTGGGGTGGAAGAAGAGACATGGATCAAACAGGTAACTATCGCAATCGGCTACGTTTGTAGCTTGATACCGACGCAAAAAGCAGTAAACAGTTTTAGAGTGTGCTTTACATCTCCTCTCATATCAGGCTTTGTGTAACCGGTTCTCTATATTTCTATTTGTTTTACGAAGAGGAAAATTACGAGTTTCAGAAATCATTTATAGCGTCAATGCTGAAGTGGTCCGATATTAGGTCGGGGAAAATAAAACAGGTCAACCAAGACTTATCAATTGAGAAAACATTTGGCATTGGTAAAAGGGAACCTCAGGGATGATAGTTTTTTACAAAACAAACAAAAATAATAAATTACAAGTCTTCTAACAGGAAAAAAAAAACACATAGTCCACTGGTATATTGTGTCAAAGTGTTCATTTGATTAACGAGCTCACATGATTGGCGAGGCCCTAACCTTATTCAGAGAAGCAATGCATGTTGCCAAAAATAGAAACACAGTAACACTGTGAAGCTGACATCCGATGCAACAAGATGCGGAAGTAGGCCTGTCGGTCCACATCTGTCGTTTCACTGCTTCACTGCTAAACTGACCAGTGGTATCACTCACAATGTTTTCCGCCAATATAAATATTGGCATCGGTCAGGTGGCTTTGGTAACGCTATGTTCCGCATACATGTTGGTTGAAATTTCATCTAGCAAATAATTCTGAAGCTTAAAAAACTTTCCTGAATTTGGGCTCATTGCTGATGAAACCAGGAAACGGCAAGTTTCTCAAGGTGTCCATAAAGAGCTAAAACTCTCCGGTTCTCGTTATGCATACGCGCACACCGTCTCTCGTTACGGTCATCGCAACAGTTTCAGCGTATGACTGAAGTGGCTCGTCACTCACCCAAGACGCACGTGGGCACCGGCTCGGTGACTTCCTCCCGATTCTCGATAAGTCGCTCCATTGATTGCTGACCTGTCGCACGGGCTTCAGTTCCACGGACAGCTGAGTACGTAGCTCTGAGTGTCGTATCCCGTCGTGACGCTCGTCTTCTGCGGAAGCTTGCTGGGAGTCTGCCGTTCACCGCATCAGCGCCCCATCTGTCCCTCGGCCGAGCGCGCCAGCCCCTCTCGATGCCGACCTGGTGCCGTTGTGCCTGCGCTGATCATCCGCGCCAGCAGTCCGACTCGGCGCGGGAGTCTCCCCCGCCACACCAACGCCCGCGCCTCGGCTCGCGTTTCGGTCGCGGCCGCTTGTTTCGATGGGGGCGCCATTTACCACCTCTGCACGCTGCTGCCGCGTCGCGGTGGCGCTCGTACGAAAAACCAAGCACCGAGCAAAACAGCCGAGGCTCAACTCGTCGCCAGCACGTATGTTCTGGAACCACGGCGCCTGCGATAAAGGATTGAGACGCCTCTCTCAATCTATACCGCAATCCTCTCTGCTCCGGGGGCGAGTTTCCTGAGTCCGTGTGCTAGACGAACGAGTTTTTCAGGAAGGAGTTATATTCATACAGTACGCCACAATCGAACAGGGGTTTTCGTTTGACTGTTGCTGCAGCGAAGAGTGTGGTTACAATGCTTATTGAGGCATAATTATGAAAATTATAGTCGGGGTAGACGCATAGTGTCCAACAGCGTCTTTTTTTGCATATCAGGGCCGCTTGACGACATGTTTACGAGACCACATGTTTGCAGCGCGTATTTGTTTTCTTTTTGAACATGAACACCCATAACACTACGCATGCAACTATATATATATATATATATATATATATATATATATATATATATATATATATATATATATATATATATATATATATATATATATATATATATATATATATATATATACAAGGGAAAGAATTGTATATCTAAAGGCTCGTTTTTCCGTGTTTTGACACAATATTATTGAGATCTAACAGACAGTAATGACAAGGAATGTACAGGGGAAGTTATTAGAACCAATGGAATGTAAATAAGAAAAAAAAGTGGCTGAAACAATAACCAGCATTGAGCAGTTACATATATATATAGAACTTAGAGTTCAAATATAGTGTTAAATTTGGTCCCATGAGGGCTTGCGCATGTTTCTTCGTATATGTCTATATGTCTGTAAATTGTATTCTTCAACAGCAATTTATTTTATAACTGCAATGAGCAGCCCTGAAGGCGCACGCTGCACATAATTCCTGATTGCAGCATTTCTTCTCTTCTTGGGCCTATTGCGTCACACAACTTAAACTGAACAAGCTATAGATTGCTCGCCTTCATCGTCTTTCTCGTTTTATTGTTCCTTCTTAATTTTTCTTTTCTTTTCTGATCTTTCCCTTTTATTCTATAGTCCACTTTTTGCGCAGTTGCAAGGGAGTTTCGGAGTCGCCACACTACGAACTTTAGAAGTCACCATTCTGTTGGGTCGCCAGGGTGGAACGACGCTTTCTGTACGAAGTTTAATGATCCTTGTCGAATGTAATCAAGGCACCCCAACAGCAGAAATGCGAGCACACTGACATTCTGACGCGTAGTTGCCTACATAAAAAAATAGGAGCGCATTAAGCTTTTCAGTTCGAACAACTCAACACAGCTACTGTTATCACACAGTACGCCTTCGCGAACAACTCTTGAGGGTCGTTTTACATCTGCAGCATATTTTATTTCCTTTCCACTCCAGGCCAATCAATTCCTCCCTCCTGTTGGAGGTTCTTTTCATCTTCTTCGTGTTCCTCTTTTGTGTGTTGTTTTGAAAGTTTTCGTAGAATCGGCGTATGCGATTGCGTCATATTTTCAACTGCCATAATGACTGTTTCAGTAACTTACTTCACTGCCATAAATTTCGTCCGAGAGAAAACTAAATCTACTGGAACTCTTTTACAATATGTGCTTTTCAATCAGAAGATATTGAAAAACAAATTGAAGCCCTTTTTTTTTTCTTGTGTACATAAGTTTTGATTGATGTGTGAATATGGCGTGTTGGCAGTGGCCGAGTGAATTATTTGTAGATGTTGCTGCTTATGGTCATTCATTGTTTATCTGCCGTAACACTGCTGGGTAAGAGCTCTATAAGCCGTCTGATTATGTGGTGTGACAGTGTACAGCATTCTATTTTAGTTGTTGTTGCCTCTCCTGCTAAGGTCTAAGTATACATCTGCAGAACCTGTGAATATATAAATCACTAAATGAATAAATGAATAAATAAATAAATAAAATAATAAATAAATGAATAAATCGTTTACCCGGCCAACATTTTTCTGGTGTGCTCGTTATTTGTACTATTTTATATAGGCTGTAATCAGGAGTAGATCCAATTCTCGACAGTAGCAGTCTATATATGCGTCTTATTTGTACGTTCTCGTTCATTGCCAAGGCATAAATGTCGCACATTTCGTGCAACACTGATCGATCGCTCAGAAACATCGTTCACGCATACGAAAAATCACTCTTCCATGTGCCGTCCACATCAGTCGATCAGGGGCGAGGGTGCTCGGCAGCTGCCCAGAAGGTCGTGGGTTTGATTCCACCCACGCTGGTCGCACTTCGATGGCGCCAAAATAGCAGACCCCCCATGCGATGTCAGTAGACGTTGAAGAACACCACATGGCTAAAATTTCCCGAGCCCTCCACCACGGCATCTCGTGTAATCATATCGTGGTTGTGGGGGCTAAAACCCCACACGTTACCATTATCTTCTATGTGTTATATTGCTTAGTAATGGTGTTTGCAGGCTATTTCACAATACTGTGGAATCCTCCGAAGCGTTACTGTTTGCCCTCAGTCGTGGCAACGAACAATGCCATGTTTACGAGATCACTATCTGCACACAGCACCGAACAAACGCAGGGCCCCGATCGAAACGTCCCAACGTCGACCTTTCTTCCCACGATTCATATCTTTTCTAAAGATAACAAATTCTCTTCTTTCCCGTTGTCTGACCGTGTGTATAGGCAGTCGCAACGTGCTGAGACTATTGATCAAACATGCTTTGTCTGCACTCCCTCTCCTTTTCACGCTGAAGGAAGGGAGAGAGAAAATCAATAATTCTCTTTATTCGGTTCCAACAGACAATCAGTTGTCCTTTGAAAGACATATATTTTGGGCTTGAGACTGAACTTCGCTGGTTTTTGAGGCGTGAAGGTCGTTGTAGATATATCTGTCTAGATTGAATTGCATTATTTGTAGCCTGTTGCTGATTCATTAGGTGACTCTTAAATTTCAACTGGTTTTTACTCACACACACGAAGAAGAAAGTGGCACACGGGCTTCAAATCAATTATATTTTCCATATTAACATAGAAAAAAATTACTAAGGCATATGTCGTTTTTCGCCTTTGTATGTGTGTTTTGCCATGATTTTCAACTGATTACATCGTTTGTTGCAATGAAGATTTTTAATTATACAATAGATTGTGGGAAATAGTTACAATATTAGTATTCGGGAATCACAAAAAAATACATCATCGAACGCCCACACTTGCACTTATCAGGTATGTTCTTTCGACTTTCGCAACAAATTTTGCTGTTCGTGGATGCCGATTTTCACCCTTCTGAATAATTTTTGTTTCTCGCTGTGTAGTCGCGTTACAATGGTGAAACCATTTATTTGTCTTGCCTACAACATAAGTGGTAGTAATGAAGTTATACACTGATTGTCGCCGCGTTTTAACGTACAGTATAGTTCTTTTCCTTAATTCTTGTTATTTTTGCAATCTTTACTTTCAATATGTCTGCTCATGTTTTCCATAATTTCTTTTCTTTTTTCCTTCTTTCATTCTTTCTTTCTACAGCAAGTCTTTTGGGTGACAATGGCGTTGATGACGTGGCAATACACATCTTTTTGCCCAAATTTTCTCGGGGTTCACGCAAGACTTCTTGGTGTTTTTGTTGTTTAGCCGATGGGACCCATTCATGTCCCTGTTTCTTTTTTATTGATTAATGCACTTTTTATGTAGCTATGCGCCTTGACGGCAGTTTGTTTTCGTCAGTTAGCTGTTTGCTCACATTTGACCTTCTTCCCTAGCTTTTTTTTTTCTTCTCTTCCTTTTGTCAAGAAGCTTTGCTGTACACAATGGTTTCGTTGTTCAGTAGGGTTGAGAGCTGGGCTAGTTGGTGAGACATCATTTAACCATATGGTGTAGTAGCGCAATTTTCACGGGGACGAAGAGGACAAGAACACACGACACTCGCTACACTCGCAACTAATTTTATTTCAGAAGCAGCACATCATATATAACCCATAACCCTAGCGACACAGAAAAGAACTACGAACATTGAATCATTGCCAACAGAAGCTTCTGTTGGCAATGATTCAATGTTCGTAGTTCTTTTCTGTGTCGCTAGGGTTATGGGTTATATATGATGTGCTGCTTCTGAAATAAAATTAGTTGCGAGTGTAGCGAGTGTCGTGTGTTCTTGTCCTCTTCGTCCCCGTGAAAATTGCGCTACTACACCATATGGTTAAATGATGGTTTCGTTGTGTCTTTTATCTGTGGGATGAATACGACATTACCCTGCCACTCTGGGTGTCCTTTTTGGAATGACTCGTTGTGTCGCAGACTATTGCACTTGACTATGGGCCTTGCGTTTAGTTCTGCTTTATATGTCAGATAGCTGCACTGGTTCTGTTTGTACGGTTTTGAACTTCGCTGGTCTGTAGGTGTCCTACGGCGTTCGGCGTCAACACGCGTGATGCAAAAAATCATGCGATCACGTCCCCATATAACGTTATCATGACGCCACAGATGCCCAAAGTTTGCGAAATCATGCAATGATGTCATCCCATGACATCGTCGCTTGATAAAAGGTACACGTATCACGGAGGCCACGCAAAACCAACTGAAGGGCAGAACGCTTGTAATGACTCCGATCCTGGAAGCTGTGCAAACTGACGTTAGCTTCGGAAAGCTATGGAGGAGGGACGGCGAGGATAAGGACACACAACTCAGAAGAGGAATGATTACGAGTGGAAATCAGTGAAATTATAAAAGGAGGGGACAAGCAAGAGGACACAAAGTGCTGATCTGTGCCTCCTCTACTGTTTACGCCTGACAGTTAGATGATTTGCACTCATAATTGTGGTTTACCAGCACGTCCCATCCTAGCCTTCTCAGAAGAGGTAGACGCCTTTCGCCTTCTAGTAGTCTTAAGCAAATACATAGATAAACCAGCCAGTTTTTTTTTTCAATTTTTTGGGTTGGGAAAGCGGGGAGCAAGCACGTGAATTTTCAGGAAACAGACGCCGTCAGTGTGCTCGTAAAGGATGTGCAGTTGACAACGGCAATTGAAAAATTCTGTAAGGACATTTTCAATGCCACTTGATCAGCGCTGCTTAGAAGCACAAGGAACTCGTTTGAGACTGACATTTTAAACAGGACGTGCGTGTAATTCATCGATAAACTCGGGGCAAGATTTACTAAGCTTGTGAAGATTAGTGTGCGTGAAGATACAGGCAAAACCACACTTTGTGCAATGCTCACTTTGGTGGAGGTAAATTCGGCTGGACATGAATACTTTCTGTATCTCGTCTTGACACATCGTTGACCGATAAACCTTACTCTTTTTCTGGTGATAATGGCCATTGCTGATTCACAGAAGTCCACCTCGGTGAAACAGTGGCTATAGGGTGACCGGCTGATGATCCACCGGTTGTGGGTTTGATCGCGGCCATCGCATCTCTACGGAGGCGAAATGGTACATGCCCGTCTATACTGTGTGGTCTCAGTGCACGTTAAATAACACCAGATGATCGAAATTTTTTCAGCCCTCTACTGTCATTGTCATAACGAGTTTTTTAGACATCACACCCTATAAATTTTTAATTTATTATTACTGAAATTTATTATTATTATTACTGATTGAGCTACCCCATTGTCTGGGGTACTGGAATGTACTGTTTGTACATTACAGTCTATACTGTCTGTAATGTACTGTCTGTACTGACTGGGGTACTGTAGTGTGCAGTAATAGCGTTTTTATAGGGGTGACGCCTATTCTGTTACCTAAATTTGCATTGAGAATGTAATCTAATTGACAGGGTGATTAGCTAAAGGTTTGAAGGGCCTGATGCTCCGAGAACTACTGAAACAAACACATACATTATACCTTGAAATACACATACAAACCCAAAAACCACTTAAACCGTCCTCCCCTCACACACACATACGCGCACACACACGCGCACACACACACGCACGCACACATAAAAGTTTCGCTGTGCCCCTTGTAAGGACGTCTTCAAAAGCATAAAAAAAAACATAGTACAAAGGCAAAATTAATGAAAGAATTATCCAAACCTTCCCACGTCGATATGAACTTGTATCGGCTTGGGATAATACTGCCCAACCTGGACGGCTTAGCTAATTTATTTTGTATTGACACAACCTGTATTAAAGAGATACTATAGCTATCTCCGCAAAGTTAAAAAAGAAAGATGCACAACTAAGAGCAATCTGTGATAGTGATATTTGATTTTAATGAACTATATACATGATTGCTTTTCTGAGCACGTCATTTCTAACAGTTCTTTCATTGTTCAACATCTGCCTGCTCTTGAGAGTTCTCTACGCGAAGACAATTCGTGGACAAAAAGAAATTCCGCTTAAGTAATCAGCGCAGCAGAGTCGTCTTCTAAGCTTGGTGTCCCGGCCAACTGTGAGCCTAGACTCGCGTTGACGCCCAGTTGGCCCCATGCCAATTAGTGAATGAGATCAATACTGAGGGTCGAGGTAAGATGGAGGAAGAAGAGAAAGTCTCAAAGAAGCCGCCCTGGTTTACGCTATTTCACCTAAAGCGCAATTAAGGTCAGGGAAGTCGGCAACAATGTATCTGCTAACGAATAGGACAAACAACATATAACATAGAACAATAGAACAAAAACAAGTAAGTGTAAGCACATATAGCAAATCTCATTGGCATCTTTAAAAATAAAGCAAAAAGCACCACGCAGACTTCAAATTACGGTGTGAAAGGGAGAGATAAGTTTTGAACATATTATGTGCCATAATAGAGTCCATTCTGATGTCTGTCTATCTATCTATCTATCTATCTATCTATCTATCTATCTATCTATCTATCTATCTATCTATCTATCTATCTATCTATCTATCTATCTATCTATCTATCTATCTATCTATCTATCTATCTATCTATCTATCTATCTATCTGTCTGTCTGTCTGTCTGTCTGTCTGTCTGTCTGTCTGTCTGTCTGTCTGTCTGTCTGTCTGTCTGTCTGTCTGTCTGTCTGTCTGTCTCTCTCTCTCTCTCTCTTTCTCTTTGCTGTGTGGTGGTGAGAAGCTAAAGACCCGCGTACTTTTATTTCGAAGTAAACTGAAGAACTTCGGGCGGTGGAAATTTTCGGGGGCCGCCACCATACGACCTGCCTCATGATGTTATCGCATATTTAGAGCGTCACACAACCGATAATATTAACAACCCCAAATGGGGGAAGCCGCAAACGTTCCCGCCATTTGTGAACATCCTCGATGCCTGGAAGGATCGGGTACCTCCTGGTTTGTTATCATTAAAAGTCCGGTAAGTCTAATTCCTTGTCGGATCTCGGTGACAGTACGAGTCAGTCAACTTTTTTTTTCCATAAACGTTTTTTTTCTGGTATTCGGGCTGTCTGTCTAGAAACAAAACAATAGGAGACCGGGACAGCCAAGACAAATGACGCTATCGTTTGTAAAGCTTCGGCGCTCCAAATTGGCTGCCGCCTCTCGCCTCGCATTCTCGGCGCGTGGAAGACATTCAGCAAAATGAACCGGGCTTCGTACTAGCGCCGCTACACCACCTTATTAGGCAGTTTTTGTTGGGTAATCGACTTAGAAGTTAACGAGTTAGCCAGAACGTTGATTTATGCTTCTACACTGACGACTGCTGCATTCCCCTTTGCGAAACAAAGAACTTCGATGTGTTTCAATTGTTGTCTGAAGCATAGATAGGCATTAATGCAAACGAGAAGTAGAGTGAAATATTTGAGTGCTTCAAAAAGTCACAGCTTGCGAAGCAATGAATGTGATAGCAACAAATTTGGATATCAAGCGAAGAATGGCAAGCAAATCGAAACGGCCCCAAGTTGCTTACGCACAAATGACGCGCGAAATGTGCTCACAAGCTCAGATGAATGGGAATAACTGTCTGACTTGTTACTTCATTGTGTCTTAAAAACGAGCCGTTTTTGCAAGTGGAGACTGTGCATAGGGAGCCTTCATGTGCGTGCATCTCCACGGAGACGCGCGCACATGAAGGCTTTCTAACTGTGCAGCGAGTCTAGTGACCTCGTGCGCGTGGTAACTACAACAGAATAATTCTGGTGAAAGCCATAGGCGTTCGATTCTCCTCACCGCGATATAAACGCGCACATGCGTGAGCGTCCACCCCCTTTCTCCTCCGCGGGGCAAAGTACGCGTAGGAGATGAACGCATGAGCGCGCGTCGCTGCGTCTTAACGATTTGGCGACGCGCGCTCATTGAGCCATCTCGCTCGTAATGACGAAAACATGATAGTTTTCCCGAGATCGGCATCTCCACCTGTAGGTGGTAGATGTAAATAGCTTGCCCTTTCAATTTCGAAGTAGGTGGTTCTTTGTGGCCCAGTGGCTAACGCCCTGCACTCAAAACCAAGAAGTCAGACGTTGGATGCTGCGCGCTGGAGTTTTTTCTTCTTGGGACTATTTCTTTTTCTTTTTTCGTTTTCATATATTAGATAGATACCTATGCATACACGTTGAATGATGGCGGACGCCGACGCTGATGCCGGGGGCAAAATCCAGCCGACTGTGTCCATATAATTGCTATCGCAATAAAAAACGACACTGTTTTAATACGAACAAAACCTCTGTACGCAGCAAGCTACACTAGATGTGATTTTTGTGCGGGAGAGGAAGTCGCTGTTTCACAATTCGCTGTTCGAGCTAGATGACATGAATGCCGTCCACTGATTATGACATAGCTCCGGTGAAGTTGAGAAGGAAAGATGACGTATCTGTAGTATGTAATGCCTTGCGTGCTCATTTTTCTTCACCTTTATGTAACCAGCGCATAACACGTGTAACCACTGCCTGCCGCCGGCAACAATGCGTAAGAACTTGGCTAATGTTTTAATATACAGTGATAATATTGCGAAAAGGACAAAGTGAGCGATTTTATTGCAGAGCCAATGTGAGCATCGGTGATAACGCTGGAAGGTTCGATAAGGCACCTGTAAAATCTGACGCACTTTATAAACTAGCAGATTGCCAACAGGCCGACAGGTGTCAGCAGCTTCTGTTGGGCCTCCAAGGCATTGTGGGTCGTCAGCGAGACGAAGCAAACGTAGCGACAGCCAAGGTGCCACATGGCCCACGTCTCGCATTATTTTTAATTAGGCCACGGGTGGCGCCCGGTGCCTTTGTCCCAATGCAGTCTGCGCTTGGGCCACTTCTCAAACTCTGCTGATCCTCCGAATGCAAGAACAACCTACGCAACGAAGCTTTGGTACACAGTGTCTTGCGCCCCCAATTCTCAAACTCTCTCATTTTCAATTTTTGGGCCTTGGGTCAGCACGAACTCAAGAACCCAAAATTGGCTTGGGTTCTGCATATGCATCTTGGCATGTCGCAAGCTTCTTGTGTCCCCAAGCTCCTTGGGGCCCTAATTCTCAAGCTCTGTATTGAATTTATTCGCTCAGAATGAGCAAAAAGAAAATCTGCAAATGACGAGAAATAAAAACGAGCTATTTCGCTCTACTTCACTCATTTTTTTCCTCTCTTTCAGCCCAGGCATCAGTAGTTCTTTTGAAGAGAACACTTCTGCGAAATTCTTTAGATTCTGCGAAAGTGTGTTTACTTAGCCTATTTAAATTGATGGTGTGAATAATTCAGACAGAGGGTTTTGACGTAATAATTTTGCAGCAGACAAAGCTGCTTTCACTTGCATAGCACAGCCTATTCATTGGCCTGTCGCTACCACAAAAATTGGAAATTCTGAGAATGGGCAATGAGTTATCAGCGCCGATAATCAAGGACGTATGCTAACGCTTGGAAGTACGCCGAAATAAATTAGATGTCAGCCCTCTTTCTCACTCCTGGCACGTGAATGAGGATGGTGAGAAAGAAACGCGTTCATTGTTTTTTCTGTGTCATTTCATCATCTATCTCTTTAAGTTAACAGCGGCATAGAGGTCTGAGCTAATCAAGCAAGATTGCAAGTGTTTGCGTTTCTTCTCCGCAGTGGAAAGTGGTTTCACCATTTACTTTCTAGGGAAATAATTGGTAGAACCGCTATTCGGAATTAACGAATAGCGGTTAGCAAAGAAAACGTGACTACCTCACACATGTGCCTCATTAGTAATTTGTGCTGAGCTTTTCAGAAGGCCCTGCATGATACATTCATACATCGTTCTAGTCCAACTGACTCTTCTCTTTTCAAATCGAACTCTGTTTTTTCTCCTCTCTCTCTCTCTCTCTCTCTCTCTCTCTCTCTCTCTATATATATATATATATATATATATATATATATATATATATATATATATATATATATATATATATATATATATATATATATATATATATATATATATATATACAGAGAGAGAGAGAGAGTTATCAGTATAGGTATTTTTCTCAAAACTTGTTTGAATTTTTTGTGGTCTGCGGATGTGGCCTATATATATATATGCGACATGGACATGGCTTTCTCTCAAACGAAAGCGTCATAAAAAAGCAAATCAGTACCCTGTCTTAAGTCCTTTTCAGTGCTGCCATATATGAACTCCTTCCAGCGATTTTAAATGCCGAGAAAGACCTTACGTACAACTCCCTGCATCGATAAGAGCAAATTATTTGCCCCGTTATGCGTTTCATAATTTTGTAAACTGAACATCGTCTTTGTTGCTAATGCGATGTACTCCATGCTATACCTTAAGATTTATGCTGACGACACCCAAATGAACCAGCTAGGTGATCGCTGTCTTGCTGAAGAAAAATGTTCCATAAGGAGACCAGACAGAGAACAAAGTATCTATCTGAGGACGACCATCGAGCTTTTTTTTTAATCCAAAGAGCACGTGGTTCTTTCTTGCAGAGGCCAAGCAATGCAGTGCACAGCCGCCAACTCAGCATTATTCGAATTTGCCCTCACCGGCAACTTTTGTATCTCGAGAATGCGCATAAATTTCAGATTCATCGAACCACGCAGGTTGTTTCAATCTCGAACCGACAGTCTCTGCGAGTGTGCGAGACCTTCACGCCACGCAGTAAACACGGAGATGGGAGTTCATAAATCAAGCCTCCTGTCAGAAAGGGTCTTTTCTGCTTTTTTTTTCACTTTTTTTCATTGCAACCGGCGGAAGCAAAGCTCTGTTTGCATCGAAACGAGGAAGTAAGAATTTTCTGCGGGTGCGTTGAGTCTGCCACAACGCGGAACATTAAGCATAAATGTTAGTGATCTTAAACTTCTGTTTTATCAACACAATATCTCTGTCCGACTACTTTGCGAGAAAGTGCCTGAATAATATTGGGTTCGTCACGCTATCGTAGGTTGCGCTCAGAAACAGTCCTTTACTCGAGTCAAGCTCGCAGACTGAGAACTTGAGTTTTTCCGTAAGCGACCCTTTGCGCATCTCAAGCCCTTGTGATTCCTTTGGCGCGTTATCCCTTTTGCATATGGGCTTGCATCCGAGAGTGAACACGCAAGACAACTCCAAGGTTTGTTGTGAAAATGACAAATTAGCGCAGTTTCTATGTGTTATCACAGCCAACGCGGCGAAGTACCTGTGTTTTATTGTTTTCGACACCCTCTATGTAACCTTGGTCACGTCACCTACGTGCTTTTTTTTTTTATTTCAATATTCTCCATTTTCATTTATTCATTCATTCGTATGGGCCATTGTAACTATGAGAATTGTGTGCATCAGGCAACCTATCTAACACCATATATATAAGGAACTCTCATGGCATCAGTGGTTGACAATATTGGGCTAGTTCATCTAGCATCACAGCAAAGCCAATTTAGCACAAATATAAACGTATACAGAACGATGAACTAGACAGTGACACATGCTACCAATGAGTGCGCATTCGGAAAACATCCTCCGAAATTCCTACCAAGTAGTATTGAATTGATGTCCTTAAAGGAAGCCGGGCGGGGCAATAGCCTGCAAATTTCACCGGGTTAAATCTGCCGGCTACCTACAACATCCTAATCTTAATCTAAAATATCTATCTTGTCGTGAATGTGCCTTGCTAGATCCAAACGGTGCCGCGTAAAATTACATGATAAAATATCAGATCCCCTGTGATTTTTAGGGTGTTATTTTCTACGAGGCTATCACGATGTCTTACGGTGCAAGTACGGCTGAGTGTGTATATTAAGCGCTTGATCTATTACATTGAAGCAAATAAATACCAGTGAAAAAAGGAAAATGTCATTTTCCCGTGACTGCTGTTTTAAATGAAGAAACACTAGAAAACTTCCGCCATATGCGAGATCGCGTATAGCTCGCTGGCACCGCTGAGTTGCAGGCTATTTGTTCTCAAGGCTGGCACTTCCCGCCAGGCAATTTCAAAGTCGTTGTGGCACCACATTTGTCACGCTTTCGCAAGGCACGCCTTCCTTTGCTCCAGGTTTCTCTTGTATATTTGACGTTGTATCAGCCTCACGTAAACAGAGAAGCCGTCTTCAAGGAGAAAATTTCCCATGTCTCTTCCTCTCTTCTCAATTTTCTCGTTTCTTACACCTACCTGACCTTTAACCTTCGTGCGGGCGGTCGCAGTCTCGATTCTAGTCTTCGCTTGAATGGCCTGTATATAAAATTATGTACGTTTTGTCCACTAGTTTGCCCCAACCTCAATCTTTCGCCACCGTGCGAAATAACGCTTGCGTCAGCTGCTATGCGAACATTCATCTATGGGTCATGTTCTCCTAACGCTTCGTACGATCATCCGAACGGGTGAGATAAACGACGTTTACTCTTGATTTCACAAGCCTTCCTGCGCGGCCCTTTATCAGTGTTCCACGTGATTTCTCGCATGGCAGCAAGAATTATTATATGGCCTTTTCTCCCGTTGTTTTTAATCTTGTTTCCGCTCTTAATTCATGCTCGAACATTCATTCTCTACATTCGTGTCATATTCGTCTCTCTACAGTCGTTATCATCATCGTAATTATTGTCATCATTATGGTTATGTCGCTATAAAACTCTGTCGGAGATAAAAGATGGCATCAAAGAACACGGCTTTCTTTGGTAGCCCCGCCGCGGTGGTCTAGTGGCTAAGGTACTCGGCTGCTGACCCCCAGGTCGCGGGATTGAATCCCAGCTGCGGCGGCTGCATTTCCGATGGAGGCGGAGATGTTTTAGGCCCGTGTGCTCAGATTTGGGTGCACGTAAAGAAATCCCAGGTGGTCAAAATTTCCGGAGCCCTCCAGTACGGCATCTCTAAATGCTAAATGAAGAAGAATACATGTGCATGATATACAAAAAGAGGTCCCATAGTCAGAGACTGCAAGGGGAACTCTTGTACAATGTAGAATTTAGAATGATTGTGATGTACACAGCAGGGAGGCAGAGCTACAGTAAAATGCAATTGAAACAAATAAAGTAAGAATATACCCTTGTAATCTCAAAGAAACAATTTAAAAGCAAGAATAACACGCTAACTTCAATGACAAGTGATTACAGAACGCAACTCACAATGACCAGGAATCAATTAAGAAACAGCAAAACAGGCTAGTTAGTTGACATGATATGATTTTTAACTTCGATTTATTTACCTTCAGGGAACGGCATACTTTAATGTCGGAAGGTAAACTATTCCAAAAAGAAATTCCGGAAAAATGAATGGTTTGTTTGCCATAATTGGTGCGAACTTTTGGCAGTAGAAAGTTATTGTTAAGGGCAAACCTTGTGACATAGTTATTTGTGAGAAAGGTAGTAAAGTGTGGAAGTTGGTTATTTATAGTCCTATACATGTAAATACCAAGGTTATACTTAACTAGCTCAGATACAGTTAATATATTGTTTTCGTGAAGTAGTGACTTAGCGTTAGAGAGATATGGGCTTGACGTGAGAATTCTTATCGCTTGGTTTTGAATTGTCTGAACTGAAGTAATATGAGTGGTGTATGTGTTACCCCATGAAGTAATACAGTAAGAAATGTAAAAATGAACAAAGGAAAAATACAGTGACATAAGTATTGATGGATTGAAATAAAGGTGAGATTTAATCAGTAGTGTAACGCCATACGTCGTTTTTTTCCTAATATATGCAACATGTCGGTGGTATTTCAAGTTACTGTGAAGTTCAACGCCTAGGAATCTACAGCAGTCGCTCACAGGGATGTCATTGCGCGCAATTATAACAGGAGGGATAGAAGGTAAGGGTTTTTGTGGTGATTAGAAGACAACAAATTTTGTCTTAGACGTGTTAATTTCTAACATGTTATTACTGCACCACCGAACGAGTTGTGCCAGATCAAAGTTTAGTTTTCCACTTAAAGATGTAATGCTGCTATCGGAGTTAAAAATTGTGGGGTCGTCGGCGTATAAGATACATTCGGATGAAGAAAGGCATTTCGGCAAGTCGTTAATATAGAGTAAAAACAAAAGGGGCCCCAGAATAGACCCCTGGGGTACACCAATATTAGTTAATTTGGTTGACGAATATGCATTAGAAATTACCACCTTCTGTGTCCTGTTGCAGAGATAGCTACGCAATAATAGTAATGTTGGGCCAGTTATACTAAATGCTTCAAGTTTATTGAAAAGAATGTGATGATTGATCGAATCAAAAGCTTTAGTTAGGTCGATGAAAACGCTGCCCGCATAGTAACCGTTGTCAATAGCCTTTTTTAATTGGTCAGTAAGTGAGATTAGCGCAAGTTCACTGGAGTAGCCAGAACGGAAGCCAAATTGACAAGGCGATAGTATAATAAATTCTGGTCTCATTATCACGTGGTGGTTTTGTGGCGTTAAAGCTCACATATCAATCAATAAAATGTTTGTACGCGAAATTCAAGAGCAATGAAGCCGGGATTTAATCCCGCGGCTTGTGGGTCAGCAACCGAGTACCTTAGCTGCTAGAACAACCCGGCGGGGCTGTCAAGCACCAGGTGAAAGTACATGTATTCTTGATTTTCTGAACAAACTCAGTCATTGAGAGCGGCTGAAAAAGCTGCAGCTCACGCTCAACTCACAAAACTCCGAATTTGCGTCGCCAGAAATGCAGTTTTTAGGTGAGGTCATCGGTCGGAAAGGCATATCACCCAGCCGGAATCTTGTTCAATGTTTTATAAATGTGCCACCGCCAGAAACAAAGGCTGGTGTTGAGCACCTGCTCGGAGTGCATATACTTTGGCAAGTACGCAGCCCACCCTTCTGAAAAAACCACGATTTCCGGTCTTGTCAAGTGTAAACACGATACTGAGTGGATGAAAGGGACGCTAAAGAATGGAAAGCAGCCCCTGGCATCTTACCTTCAGTCCCAGTGCTAGCCATTTTCGATCACAGAAACGCAGTTAAGATTACATGCGATGCTTCGAAAAGTGGTGTAGGTGCAGCACTTCTGCCATATCAAGAGGTCCACAGTTGGCGACCAGTTGCCTATGCTTCTCGTGTGCCAATGGAAGCCGAACAATGTGTGCACAAATTGAGAAGGAGACATTGTTTTTGGCTGCGAAGAATTGTATCAATTCGTGTACATGCCACCGCACTTTCAGAGATTTCTTTTTCTTTTCTTATGAAGTATATTTATTCTTTGCTGTTCATCTCAGGCAGGAGACTCATACCAGCCGACTGGAAACAACACCAGGACAACGAAGGACGTCAACGTTCGTGCCATGGGTGCAATTGGTCACGGAAGAGACGCGCCTCAAACTAGTCAACTCTTGTGCTCAGGACGACTACCTAAATGCAGCCATTGTCGAGGTAATAAGTAACCACTGGTAAAAAAAATACAAGGTGCATTAGATCTTCTTCTGCCGAGTTGACGGTCGTGGCTGTAGTTATGTTGAATGGCAGCAAAGTCGTGGTACCGAGAAGCATGCGGCGTGGAATGTTAGATAGAGTTCGCGCCGGATATCTCGGATTGCGAGGGTGGAAAGAAAGAGCCACCGGTCTGCCTTTCTGGCCGAGACTTTATAGTAACATAACTCAGATTATTCAGAGATGTCCCACTTGCAAAAGAATATAGGCACAAGCATACGCTAAAGTCTCTTTTGCGTGAAACTCTAGCCTGCTCATGGCATCGAGTTGGTGCCGACATATTTCAGTATGCCGGACAATTGTATGCGCCTGTGTTTGATGCTCTAAATATTTTCAGAGGTACAGCCACTGAATGACTCAACGGAAGGATCACATTAGAGGATTTCAGGGCTGCAATGTTTTCTCCCCAACGTGTTCTGCTTGAAGTGTGTACGGACAGCGGGCCCCAATTCCCCACTCACATGTTCGCCCACTTCACGATGCAGTACGACTTCGCACATGTGACATCAAGCCCTGGCCAACGCACCAGTCCAATGGACTGGAGGGAAAAGGTGTCCAAATAGTCAAGCGTATCCTGACAAAACTATGTGCCGACTCAAGGGGGGGGACTTCGGGTTAGGCCTTTTGGCATATCACCCATCGCCCTTGAAAGATTGACGGTCTCCAGCTGTGTTACGGCAAGGAAGCCGCCTCTAAAGTAACCAGTCGGATTTGAACTCAATCGCCAAAACGTAAGTGACAAAGCACCCGCAACTGAAGAATTTTTCTCTCGCAAAATGTCATCCACGAAATAATAAGAACTCGCTTCACGTTCGGTTCTAAAATAAAGGTCGAGCGATGCCACCTTTGACGCGAGAGGCTGTATAGTTAGAATATGCGACCATGCGTGGTGTCGTAAAAGCGGGGTCGTCAACGCAGCTGTGCCGAGGTCTTACTTCGTGTGGACAGGGCTTCATCACGTTCTCAGGCGCAACAGACGAGACCTGCTTCGCATAATCAAGGAATATTGACCTGAGTCGATTGACAACCAATATAGTGCGCTTTCTACGCCCCTCTATACGGCTGCGACTGCAGGCAGAGCCTCTACAGATTTGTCAGCCGTCAGTGATGAACTACTTATTCTTGAGCAAAATTTTTCAGACAACGGATGACACAAACACAAACGGGCGCAAAAAATTTGTTGTCTAGAAAATTTTGCACCAGAAGCAATTAATCGAGGAGTACAAACTAGCTCGAGCCCTGGCTCGAACCCACGTCTTAATTGTCAGTGGCGAGACATCCTCCAGTGGCTCTACAGATTCGGCGCAGCAGGCCTGCAGGCTATCCCGCCACGAGCCATCCCAGTCATCCAGGCTGAGCTCCCAAGAACGCCAAGTATGACAGCGCATGCGTGCGCATCGAATCCTGGTGTGCGATGGTCGACACGCTCATTCAAGCCACCTCAGCGCCTTGCGTATGATGTGAACTTTCGGCAGATAGTGTAAACTCGGTTTGGTACTTTTGTACCCGCAGAGGACGTATCGGGTGCGTGCTCATCGCCTGCAGGTGAAATGACTCACACATGCGCAGGGCACATACACCAAGGCATAATACGACGCATGCATTAGAACGATGTTCATTCTTGTTGTGCGCCCTCCTGTAACCTCGGTCCACATACCGGAAGTGTGGTATGTGGAGTTCATTTTGTCCGGTTCTGATACATAGATGTGCGTGCAGTTGTGGAAAAGAATGCGTTAATGGAAACACTAAAAAACGACGCGTGGTCCATACGCGTGCCGTGCACAAACAGTAACGACACGTGCCGTAGCATACCACGAACAAGAAGCCATAAGACACGTAAGAAAACCAAAACACACCTATAACGAACAAGCGCGATGTGTGGCTGAGGTGGGCAGCCTCCGTATTTTATAGGTAGCCGCGGGCCTTCGGCTTCTCTCGGGCCCGTTGAACCAGGCTTCACTGAGTCTTCATGTCTGGGTTCCTTAATTTTAGCTCCCACTGTTTTTCGTTTAGTGTAGGGTGCTAAGGAGGGAGGAGGAAGCAACAAAAGGGAGAAGGCAGGGAGGTTAACCAGGAAGACATCCGGTTGGCTACCCTACACTGGGGGATTAGGGAAGGGGACAAGAAAGATGAGAAACGGAAGAGAGGGAAAATAAAACAAGGGGGGGGGGAGAGCCTGACAGTAATTTCACTGCAGCGTGTAGAACTCTACCGCATGTCAGAGGCGTTCACACAAGCCTGTCTTTCTCAGGAAACACAGCAGGGCTTTCACTGCGTTGTGAGCTGTCGAGGCATGTGGACGTTGCTGTAATAGCACCTGCACAGAAAGAGGCAGATTATCCAGTCACCGCAATGCATTGCCAAGTACTAGTCTATCTGAGGCGAATCGAGGACAATGGCACAGCAGGTGTTCGATATTATCGTCGGTGCCGCAAACATCGCACGCTGCACTGTCAGCAATTCCGATTAACGGGGTATAAGATTCGGTGTAAGCAACTTCCAGCCAAAGGCGATAGAGAAGCGAAGCTGCACGTCGATGTAGGCCGGGTGGAGGCCGGAGTTGGAGTGAAGGGCCGAGCTCGTGCAGTCTTGTACGTCTAAGGGTGCTAAGGGTTTGTATTAATCCCTATATCATATGACATAGAGTACCCGGACACCAGAGAGGCTCGCAGATGTACAAGTGCCCAGTCGGTGTAATGTGATGAAGTAGTGCTCCGCATATGTAAGTGTTTTTTCCGCAGCTTACTGAAGATTACTCCCTACCATAGTTAGCTGGTATGAGCAGGTTAATGAATATCCTGCCTAGTTTGTACTGTTGCAATAAGTCGCTGTGTTTTAAAAGCAAAGGATTCACTTTTTTTGTTTGCGTGATTTAACTTCACTTTTCTTAAGTATAGTATACCAGAAAGATTATTCATCCTCTTAGATTTTCCACTCCACACTAAGAAAGCAGATACAATTTCAATAAAGAGGCTCTTCTATTGGACCGTTCTCAAGCGGTGTCGTAACGGCAATAAGGCCAAAAGCCCGTCGAAGTAGTCATCATTGAGTAGAGTCCGAGTTTTTGTGCAAAATCAGTACAGGTTTTTGCACGGCTCAGAACGTTAGGGGCTATAGATGAGAGAGGAAGTGTTGTCGGCCGTAAATGAGTTCGTAGCGAGGTGAAATTTGCATGTCTTAGTTGTCATACACTTCATTCGGACAATGAAAAATTGTTTATTTGTGAATTATGCTCCTGTTTGGCAGCAAAATAACTTACACTGAAACTTAAAAAAAATTGTTCAATTCTAGCAATCTCTGACCTGGTTTTACGACCTAGTTGTCTGCATCCCTTCGTGAAATTTGTATTATAAATAATTTCCACAAATTTTTCTCTTGTTTACACGTGTTTCTTTTTGAACAGAAATAATTTGCACGTTTTTAGATTGGTTAAAATACTTTTATAATTATAATAACTATATATACCCAAAAAGCATTATTTTTAAGAATGTTCCTGCACAAAATCGCTAATTAAAACTATTAATTGGTACATTATTCACTATTTATAATGTGACACAAGGATAAAAAATTCGAGCGATTTGAGATTATTCTGGCAAGCGCAAGTCATTAAGTGAGATTATACTCTGCACCAGCGTTAATTGAACTGTCAGCATGCTTTATCAAAATAGCATATTATGAATGCTAGCTTGCATAATACGAAGCCACGACCACGCGAAAATTCCATTCCCCCAGCGTGCCTCATTGCATATTGATTACGTAGCAGCAGCGACCCGCGTCGATCTCGCATGGCTAAATCATGCGGCAACCTAAAACATCATCACCACCCTTCCATCTGATGGCGCTAGCGTGCACTACGTTAACGATATACCTTGACGAGTTCGATTACTCGGATCGCTTTAAGTATGCTTGAACGATTCGAGCTCCACCGAGGCTCCCGGATGGGCGTATTTGCTGGGTGGGAGTGCACATGGCAGTGAATGACTCCAGAAGTGTGGTAGCGTGTTCTTGAAGTACACCTGTAGAATAAAAATTCTACGCATCGATTACCATGCTAATGTGTGCAAATATGGCCGTTCACAAAAAAAAAAATATAAGCAACACACGCAAACTCATCATGAGCCAAGGTTTCGATTTCTCGTACGTCAACTGACCCTTGCGCAGTGTTACATGACGGAATTTGCCAGCAATCGTTTTTCCCACCCTAACCCAAATTGAATTCAAATTTAGGACGTTTTTTTTCTTTTTTTTTTTCATTTCATTTATCCTAAAGGCCAAAAGACGTTACATAGGGGGGAGGGAATAGGTGGCAATAAGAACTGTTTAAGCATATCTGAATATTTGTCAGCTTTTATTTCTTCCGCAATAGATCTCGGCAATTGATTCAACTCCTGGATAGACATATCAAGATAGGAACATATAGACACAACGCCGTCTATCGAGCAAGTCATAAACTAGAGGTGGCTACATACTATGTATACGGAGGATGGAATGACTCACGGCCAAAGGAGCCTTGCCCCTAAACGGTTCCGTAACATACAAGAAGAGTGGCTTACTGAAGTGATATTCCTGTCAAAGAGTAAGGAGTACGGATATCGAGGGCATTTAATCTGTTTGTAAACGGTGCCCCAGTTAGAGGGCAACCCGGTGGTGCCATGGAAAGAAATGAGTTATCTCTAACCGCAAGTAGGAAACTCCAGTCCGATATTCCGAGAATTTGGTTGCAACACGTGCTGACGGCCAAGGCCACCGAATCTAACAGACCATTCGTACATATTTGCGTCATCACGTTTACCCTATATCCACCATATTCGCGGCTGAAGTGCCCTCCTCTCGGCTTCTTAACACGGTGCCGCATGGAAGGAAATGACGTCGGCATTGGTAACCTGTAGCGCTTAGCATCGACTTGGGGCCCCGAAAACGGCCACTAGCGCAAAAAAAAAAAGAAAAGAGAGCTCGATCATTCCACGATAACCCTAGCATTTTCATATAGATGGAATTAGCAAGACACGAAACAGGCGATAACACGTGAACGATGACGAAGCAAACTTGCGTATATGCAGGAGCGCTGATGTTCAGCTTAATCGAGTTTCCGTTCACTGATGCGTACCATATGAGGGGTGGGGGCATCAAATCAACAGCTTGAAGAAACATAATGGTTGGGAAGGCCCCTGCAAAAACAGGCTTTCATGGCGAGCCCACGTGCCGCAGCTGTCGGTCATTACGTCAGCATCGTTTCTTCAAGGGGCAGGCTGTGACGCGAGTAATCCTGAGGGCTGCGCGTGGCTTCGCAATTGCTTTATAGGGTGCACAACGCTTGAAGCAGCACTAAAGCGAGACGATAAAACGGTTTAGACTGATATATTGTACTCTGAAAACTCTAGTTCCTTTAATTTCACCACTGTGGGTGTGTCGTGACGTATTTATGCATTTGCTTTTTGCAAAAAGAACAGACAACTTTCAACTTATCTTCAAGGATTGCTTTCTTTTTCTTTCTTTACCTCCTTTTTTTCACCTTTAAAACAGTGTAATAGAATGCAGAATTTATTGTCATGATTTACACGTGTCAGCCTGGTCTAGAGGTCATGGCGCTCAATTGCTGATTAGCAAGGCAGTGCATTTTTCATGGAATCGAAAATGCTAAAGGCCTGTGTACTTAGATTTAGGGGCCCGTTAAAGGACCTCAGATAGTCGAAATTTCCCGGAGCCCTCCTGCATGGTGTTTTTCATAATCATATCGTGGCTTTGGTACGCTCTACGCTATCAAAAGAGATGACCTTTGGGCGTGTTGGTAGTTCACTTTGCATGCGAAACGATAGAGCGAAGGCGCAGACAGGACAGCGCATGCCCTGTCGGCTTCTGGTGTTGCGTTATCCGTTATCGAGCTATCATTTATACCCGATTAAGATAGCGTACCTCTTATTTTTATTGTCATGATCACGTCAATGATTTATCATTACATAATGTATGTATTATCGAATTTAATTTAAATACTCTTTTGTAAAATTGCATTATTATAGATACATTAATATGTAAATATCTTATATTTACTTCGACGCTCTCATTGTATGTCGTGTAAAACGGGGAATCGAGGCCTCTCAAGTGAACAGATCCATTTTTCTCAAACGCTCACGGTCCACAATACACAGACTTGAGGACAAAATAAAACCCATCAATTCATCCGTCCATCCATTCTTCCATCCGTCCAACCATCCGTCCGCTCGTTCGTCTAATGATCTCATTGGTAAAGCAACTAAGGCTAAGTTTGGCAAAAGACGCACACGTCGAGACGAATCAGAGCGGGAAGCTCTTTGCAGACGCAAGCAAGTATTCCACTTCACCATCAACATCGTTACCCACTTTTTCATTAGTCATCGTACTGAAGAAAAAGTGAACGACAAAGCATATTGACATGCGATGGGCACGTGGACTTCGCTCTGATCTCGTTAGAGAGCTGGGACCGGGTTCGCAGTGGCGTATATTAGGAGTTTATATTTAGGCAGCAGGCGATCAATACTGATTTGGGGGCTACAGCAATGACGACCTTTTCTGCAAAGATGAGAAGCTGATTTGGAGCACGTCCTCGTCATGATTCTCGGCAGGCCTCACTTCTTTTCCACATTTGTTTTTTTAGGCGTATGATGGAGTGTCAGCTCGATAGAAGCGAAGGTAAAATTAATGAGATACGGAAGTTCGTAGCATTACTTGTAACGCTTGTCAGTGTACTATATATGTTTCTGTTCCCAAAACAGGTGTTCTTCAATATTTAAAAACATGCTGTTCTCTTTTCTAATGATACTTAAATTAAGGAGGCCACTTTACTTATCTTAGTAGCGAAGCAATATTTTTCATCTTATTGTTACTCAGAGGGAAAGAAGTTTTTTTTTACAAGGGCAATTTAAAATCAGCTTTTGTTGCAGCTATTTCTACGGTGACGTATTCTGGTACCTTGCCCGTACAACGCCATTAACCTCGATTGCGTCACAATATGGAAACTCTGGAATTTTTTCAAAATGAACGCTGACTTCTGAACACCACCAGCACTACATAACGTTCGAAGCGAAAATTTTGCTACTTCTGTGGAGGTTGCGTTGTTTACTGACACAAAAGACTAAATTTCAACGAGTTGCATGAAAAGAGGTGTTAAAATCTTCTGAACAAGGGCTCTGGTAAAAAAGAAACACAAGAGAAGTTAGGACAGATGCCACTGATATGAACTTCCCCGGTTGTTACCTTCGCACTGACGCCACCGGTGCCTATCTATGTCATCTTTGCTAGATTTAAGGTTACTGTCACTTCAAGAATGCCACCCCCTACTTTTTATGTCCATCCTGTTGCTTCAGGCCGTCTGGCAGCCCAAACGGGAGTCGCCGAACCCAACAACTTTTTTCTGTTCATTTTGCTGGTTTTTCATGAACGTTTCGTCGGTAAGCAACCATGTAGTTACAGCGTAGCCTCTTTTTCTTGGCACGACGAGGCAGCAAGTATATATATATATATATATATATATATATATATATATATATATATATATATATATATATATATATATATATATATATATATATATATATATATATATATATATACATATATATATATATATATATATATATATATATATATATATATATATATATATATATATATATATATATATATATATATATATATATATATATATCGTATCACGATTGTCATTTCCGGACTGCCATGACATATATGAGGAGACCGACATCTTTCGCCTGAACTGCGCGTTGACTTTCTCTCGGAAGTCACGTTTTCCCACGACGCGCCTTTGCTAGAAACGCCAACGTGACCTCTATGTCAAAACCATCCCGTCTTTTCCTTCAACAACTCACAGTATAGTTGTGTTAGTAAAAAGTACGCCTGTCGAGAACATTGTTTCTCTCACGTGTGTCTTTTTTTCTCTATATTTTTCTTCTTTTATTTCCCTTTGAACACCCCACGTGTAGGGTAGCAAAGCAAGCCTAGCTTTGTGAACCTTTGCCTATCTGCTTCCTATAGAGTCCGTCCTAACAAAACTTGTCCAACAGAGTGGTTATCTGACAGTTGTACCGAGAAATGCTACCTCGTTTGTAGTAATTTTTTTCCTTATGAGTTCCACATACACACTTATCTCAAGCCACGTGCACCTGCAACATGCATAATGATTATCAGTGCTCTTATCGCAGCATCGGTCTAACTTTTATAGCAGAGTTGTCATGGTCGAGGATTGACGCGTGTCGTGGATAGAAAATGATCGTCATCAAGGACCGAGGCGTCATTCAATCACTGCTTAAGCATCCTGTAAAGATGGTTAATAATAGAGGCTTCAACGTGGGTAACCTAGTCAGTGTTTGCCACATGTGTACGCCCTTGTGAATTTTCAGGAGAGAAGTGTGGTGAGCAGTAAAATTTGCTCAATTTCTGGGGCACTTACACACTACAAGAGTTTTACAGCAAAGCTAATACGGTAGAGGTTTCCATATGTCGTTGATAAAGAGAGATGGAAAGAAGATGAAGAGAGACTGAAGAAAATAAAAGGCGAAATAGCTACTGCAGATATAAAGAGAAAAATATTCATTGGAAGAAACAGGAATAAAGAACAGCTGTAAAAACGTGAAAAAATTAGAAAAAGACAAAAAGTAAAAAAAAACAAGTAGACATAAAAGATATAAAAACACAGACTAAAAATTTAAAAAAGAGAAAACATAACCCCGTATATAAAGTGTAGTATACAATTACTAGAGCATTGGCTACTTTTGAACGAAAATTGAAGTTCTACTTTTACCGAGTCTGAATTACCTTTACTTCTGTTTTTCTTTCCTCCTCTGTAGTGTCGCATTCCACAGTGACAGTTTTCACTGTATTGTGTGTGCCAATCCCGCCCCGTAAAAGGCCATTTGGCCTTAAAGTATCTAAGTTTCAAAAAATTTGGCAAGGGTGGCGGGGGTGACATGGTTAAAAACCTAGCCAAGTTATGACCAGCCAGGTGCTCAACAGCTCGGCAGTCACCCAGCTTTACGCAACTTCGTTGCAAGGTGCACCTATTTTAGCATATTTCTGTGTAAAATCTGCCTAGAACCTGGCTAAATGTCACATTGCCACAAACAACGCCACTTCTGACACTACGCAACGACCTGTGAAAAACAAACGTATATAATGGGATTTATCGATTCCACGATACAAAAAAAGTTAAACGAAAAGACAAAACAAAACAAAGCACTACTTCAAGAAACTCCCATTCCATGCCTGTTTGTTTTTTTTTTTCAGCAAATAAATAATATCCAGATGGGGGAGCCTATAAACGGAAAACAACACAGCCGCAAACCAACCTGCTGGTATGTTTTATTGCATATCAATAACAGACCCTTTGTTATTCAAGACTGCAATTTCTCAGCAATGCTTGTAACTATACGCAGTTTCTATTATCTATCTTTGTCTTGTATGTGCTTGAATTCTTATACATTTTTAGTTGACTTATGTTGCCTTCCTGATTTGCGCATCTGATACTTGTTTCTTTATTTTGTCTTTTTTCTTGTGTGTTATATATGTTGTACCCACCCCCTCTGTAATGCCCTACGGGCCCTGAGGGTATTCTAATAAATAAATAAATAAATAAATAAATATATTGAGCGAATGCTGTGTCGGCGTAGTCACTCTGTCATTGTGCCTGTGAAGTTTAAGAGCGTGCATTTGAAGTCGTAAGAAATACTCTTCAGTATCAATCTCAATGTCTGTCCTCCGCGGTGGTGTATCACTCACGGTGCTCAGCTGCTCACCTGAAGGTTATGGGTTCAATCTTGGCCGTGGTCATCCTATTCCGACGAAGGCGTAAAGCTATAGACCGGTGGACTGCATGATGTGAGTGCACGTTAAATACCAGATGGTCGAAATTTTTCGGATCTTCCAAACGGTGCCTCTCATAGTAATAGCGTAACTTTGGGACATAAAAGTCCTGATTCTAAATTACTATATCGTCTCAATGTCACAATGACCCCCTGACACACGTGTGACTAAATGACCTCCTGCGCATTCTTCTCGAGATCATAGACAAAGGAAACTTCCGTGCACCACGACAGCAAAACTTATAGTCAAACGTAACAACTTCACGCAGTGCTGTGACAGCTTACGGGTGACACACAATCAGCAAAGAGAATCTATAACAATCGCTCAGCAAATGTCGCTCACTAATCGTATTCCTTACCACGACGCTGATTGAATGGAAGCGTCAATGTGGGGATTAGGTGAGTACAATGAACTTTCTCCCCTTTCATGGCACTCGCCGTCAGCTCTCGTTCCTGAGTGGCTGACACGAGCCTCGCAGCCTTTGGTGCACTGCACGGCACACCGTCTTCGGTTTGGTGAGGTAACGTATAATGACCATTCTGGCACTTCGGTAAGCTCACTTATTATAAGATGCAATTGAATGCGTCGTAATTTACGCCAATTTTTGAGCCTGACCCGACAATCGTATCAACTTGCCCTAGTTTACGATTTCTCTGTCAGGCTCAAGCAATTTTAGCCACGCAGTTTGTTAACGATCATTTCCAAGGAGCCGTCAATTACAACGAAACAAGCCATTGATATCTTGCCATCATGAATTGCCCGCTTAAGTGATGTCAATGAAATTTGTAAGCAATCACTATTCTAATGAACTGGTATTGAGTTTACAGGGACGCATTCCTTTAGAATAATGGTGGACAGTGCAGAGAGGCCATTCTGAAGAGTAACTTTATTCTCATTACGACTTGTAATATGGTCAAAGCCATTAATCTTGAATGGTGCTTAAAGGGAAAAGAAGAGAAAAGTGAGCCCCATAACTTTCTGCATCAGGTGCGACACCTCAGCAGTAGCTCACAAGGGATGGGGGTAAGGAGGGATTAAAAGGATAGGATTAAGAGATATATAGAAATGGAGGAAGGTGAGAGCGAGGCGGAGGGACAGCGAGCGACGGAAGTAAAGAGGAGATAGGAAGATGGTGACGGTCGCAGGGGTCCGAGGACGGGGCACCACTCGACGAAAGCTCTTGTCGACGTCAGGAGATGGCGTACGGCGAGTCCAGTCGGCCAGAACTACGCTGTCATCGTCGTCGGGGACCGGCATCAGGAGATGGTGTAGGACCAGCCCAGTTGGCCAGAGCTGCACTGTCGTCGGAGATCGTGAGGGAAAAACGGGTCGGCACGGAATCCAGCGAGCAAGTCACCAGCCATTAATCTGGACAAAAGTGGGTGCTATGCACGTACGGTGTTCATGGCAACGAGTTCTCGTAAGATCAGTTCTAACGTATCAAGAGTGATGATTTTTATCTGATGATTCGGCATCATCTGATAGAAGAACTGTTATAACTCAGATTGCGTTTAGAACCAGTGTTCGGCGATTTAGGGTACCATGTGTTCTACTATGGGAGAGCAATTAGCGTACCCACTTGTAAAATAAACAAGATGGATGTGTGTTTAGAAAAAGTGTCTAGAGTACACGGTTTAGAGTACCAGATACGTTACTATGGGAGAGCAGAAAGCCATGCCGATAATATATTGATTGGATGTACCTGTGTTTGAAATAAATGTTCTACGACTTAGAGTACAATGTATTCTACTATGGGAAAGCAGTATGCTTTCTTAGCAGGGGCGTAGCGATGTGGTGGCACACTGGGCACGTGTCTTCCCTCCACTGAAATTTTCTTTCGTCATGGCATAAGAGCGAAAAATAGCCATTTTAAGGGGGTACCTCTCCTGAAATCAAGGTAGTGCACCCTTTCCCCGTTCCCCGAAAAAATTTCTCGCTACGCGCCTGTTTCTTAGTACCCTAACGCTGTGTTTATAAAAATTGTTTATTGATTCAGAATACTTCCCTAATTTACAATGGGAGATCAAAAAGCCTTCCCGTAGTCTTCACACTTCATAAGGTCATGTCGACAAAAAATATGCCCCGCCTCTCCGAAAGAAACTGCAAGAAAATGTGAATGTATTTTCTGTGTCAAAGGTAGATAGCGTAGTAATTCTAATGGCCTAAATAATGATGAGACCAGAATTTGTATCTTAACCATTTATTAACACATTTATTAGCCAGCGACCAGTCGAGAGCGCGCGCTTCACCACATTTATATATAGGTACGAGTGAGCGGACGGGAGAGTGGGGTGCAGGCAGGGGAAGGAGCGAACGGCGAGAGAAGGAGCGGTGAAACATTGCACCTACCTTCTCCTTCACTTTCTTCACACACGCGGGTTCTCCGCCGAGCTCCCTAAGGTCCCTAGATGAAAAAAAATTGCCCGCAGCTTCCCTCGGGGGAACACTGAGGAGGATGCGGACCATATAATTGGTTAACGGGGTGTTAAAGTGCGACTTACTTGGGTCGATGGCTAAATTGGTTAACGTGGTTGTGAAGTGGGGTGTTAAATTGCGACTTACTTGGGTCGATGGCTAAATTGGTTAACGTGGTTGTAGGAGGGGGTGTTAAATGAGTGAACACGTACACACGTATGCGAAAGGGCGGCGCTGGTCGAAGGGACGTCGATCATTGTGTTTGTGGATTCGTTGGAATTCATTTCACCGCGACCTTGGACGTCGACGCGCCGTACAAACCAACCGACGAGCGGCAACTGAGCGAGCGAGCGCCGACCTTGAGTATATATACAGCACAACGGCGCATGCACTGTCAGCTGTTGAATGTTCTCGAAGCGCGACGCCACATGCGCGTCCACTGGAGAATCAGGAGAATTGTAGATGTCGAACGCGGTGTGTAGAGGAGGAAGGGTGCACAGACGGTGGAGGAGTAAAGCGCGCGCGGTGTGTAGAGGAGGAAGGGATGCGCAGATGGTGGAAGAGTGGGCGACGGCGCGACGGCGCATGCGCGCGCGTCAGCTGTCGAATGTTCGAGAAGCGGTGCGGACGGCGCGGACGGCGCACTACAAGGCGCGAGTATAAGATGCTCCGCATCTAAAAAGGTTTCAAAGTAGCGTCACTGATTGTTCCCGAGCCGTTTTCCTCACCCTCTCAATTACCCCTCTTCTTCTCTGCCATCCGCGTCTGTATTAGGCGCATTCTTTGCACGGGATCTTGAAACTGGCTAGTGGTGTTATTTATTATTATGTAAAAGGTTTAAAACGAGTACGCATGAGCATATGGCTCCAGCCGGATTCTTGTCGTGACCGAAGACAAAATCGTAGCCAGGACATAAACTGTAGAAGAGGAGCGTTTCAGTGTGCGCCGAGTCGACCAAGATGGTTTCCCGGTGCTCGTTCAATGCGACGTCCGCGCTTTTCAACAATACTGCGTTGCCATAAAACAACAGAAAACATCTTCGCTCTCTTCAACTTACCTCGTGCTATCCGAAATGAAGCCCACCATGAAGTGTAGCTATGAAACATTTCACGCGAATGCTTTCGTGCAACTCCGTCGACGTACGTCGACGCGGATCTGCGAGTGAGTGAGTAAAAAAATGGCAGCATATCCACGGAGTGAATGATGGAGAGTGGGGCGAAGCATTCGTCCGTCCATGCGTCCGTCTGTGTGACCGTTCATGCGTCTGTTCGTGTGCCCGTCCCTGCGTTCGTTCATGCATCCACCCTGCGTCCGTTCATGCGTCCATCCATGCATCTGTCTGTGTGTCCGTTCGTCCATCTATTCAACACTCCAAGTCCCACCATCGTGCATCTTTTTATCATATATTCCCCATATAGAAGCACCGCCATTTAGTGGACATTCCAAGGACTAAACGAGAGGTGGCACACGCACACTTTCCTACGGCTTGCGCTTCGGGTCTACTTCCCACCTTCAACCACCTTGAGTTCATGGTATATACTACTTCACTGTATTAATGGCACGGCGGCCCAATGCTCGCTAAACCTTTCTAAAACCAAGGAGGTTACGCCCAGCGAGTATAACGTAGCAACCTTTTTCTGTCAGATAGTGCTCAATGTACATGCCAGTGGCTGCTAATCAAGATTGCAGCGTGCGCGTTGACTAAAAGCCGAATGCTCCTGTCTCTCATTCCCCATTAGCAGCCACTGGCATGTACATTGAGCACTATTTTTCATTGTTAAACAACGCACAGAAGAAATCTCTCACCGGCACCACCTTGTAGGTCAAACGTTATACCTATTTCGGGTATGTGCCACTGGTGGTTACGTACTACGAGGGACGCACAAGCCACGCCATAAGGAGCTTCGCCCGTAAAGCTTTATTGACATTGCCCAGTGGTATTTAGCGGAGTGGGGCTACAAGCACCCCAGCCTAGGTGACGGCCTCGAGTCCTTGGACACGGGTGGCTTCCTGGGCGTACCGGACTTACCACAGTTGATCGGCGAGGTCGCGGCTGAGTAGAGCCGCCTCCCATCGCGCCTCGCAGTTCGAGACTGTCATGTCTACCCGGTTCATAGGAGGCTGCTGCACACTCCCTGTGCACTCCCGCCGCATGTGCTGCAGCGTAGCTCTCGCTCTACACGCATTACAGTCGTCGGATGTATAAATGTCTGGCTGACCGAGACGTAGGATCCCTGGGTTCGGGTACGTGTGAGCCTGTAATATATCTCCTATCTCTCATATATCGTCGCTCGCTATCCTAGTGCATCTCTCTTTCTCCCTATCCCTTTAATCATATCCTTTCAATCCCGCCTCATCCTCATTCCTTGTGAGCCTCTGTTGAGGTGTCGCACGCTGATGCAGACAGTTACGGGGCTCACTTTTCTCTTCCTTTCCCTTTTATAACCACAATAGTCTCCAGGCAACCTCCTGTTTCTTGTTTAGTTTTAGGGGCGAAGCTCCTTATTGCGGCACCCGTTCGCCACTCGTAGTCGTAGTCGTAGTCGTAGTGTGTAACAAGTCTTACGCTTTGACCCCATGGTGGTGATGGTGGGAGATTTCTCTTGTGCGTTGTTGAACAATGAAAAAAATTCGCAGCGTGCGCGTTAACTAAAAGCCAAATTCTTCTGTCTCTCATTCCCCGTAAGCAGCCAGTGGCATGTTCAAGTAGGAAACGTTAGTAGAAGTAGAAGTGTTAAAAGCCGACTTCTGCTGTCTCTCATTCCCTGTAGCAGCCATTATTTACCTCCTAGATAGTGCCTGGTGAGATTTCTCCTGTGCGTGAATAAACAATAAAAATTTTTTTTTCACAACGCTGGTGATTTATGAAATAAACCAACAAAACATGCCAGATGTTTCCTAAAAGCAAAACGAAAGAACGCCAGATGTTTCTAAAGTAAAACAGAAAGAAGACGCCCGCTGCTTAACGAAAGACGCCAGGTGTTTTCTAAAGCAATGGTTTTATAATTAAAATCATATCGATACAGGTTTGTAGTTGCCGATGCTCGTTGCCGTCGGTGTGTGCTCGTATGGATAAGGATGCCGAAAGGCGGGCGCGCAGGGCAGCGGCGGCGTGCGCTCGCAGAAAGGAAGGACCCTGAAGTGAGAGCACGTGAGGCAGAAGCGCGCCGGGAAGCTGCGCGACGTTGCCGCCAAGATCCTGCTGTACGGGAATAAGAAGCAACATCAGCAAGGCAGCGTCGGAAAGATCCCGCCGTACGTGAACAAGAAGCTGCAGCGGCACGTCGGCGTCGACAAAATCCTGCTGTACGGGAACAAGAAGCCACATCAACAAGGCAGCGTCGGCAAGATCCCGCCGTACGTGAAGAAGAAGCTGCAGCGGCACGTCAGCGTCGGCAAGATCCTTCCGTACAGAAACGAGAGGCCGAGGCAGTACGTCAACGTCGTGAAGCAGATCTTGAAAACGTTCGACAATGGGAAGCGGCGAGGAAGCGCGCCTATCGCCAGGCGAATCAACGGAAGAAAATTTCACGGTATTACTTCCAGGAGCTTCACCCAATCTCATCATCATTCACCTCGTGGAGCTGCCGTCATTTTTTTTTCGTGTGGTGGTGGATATTTACTTCTGTTCAGTTTGTAGTGTTGGGTGATGTCTGTGAAAGTTGTCACGTGACCCCCTCCCCCTTCCACTCCCACACTGTTCTCGATGTCTGCGAGCCATCGGGGCTGCCTGCCGGCGCCACAGCTCGGCGTGTAAGGTCTCAAGCCGCGGCGTGGGCAGTCGCGTTGCCCGCGAGTGGAGGATCTGTGTGTGTTTTTATTGAAACACCAGGCGCGCGTCTAATGTGCATCTAGTGCATGCCAGTTGGTACAAATATTTGTGCGTATGCGCGTATACAAAGCAGCTAGGGCGTGTAATCAATGCACCTTCAGAAACATTTCACGCTTTACCAGTTGACCAAAACGCATCATAAAGGAGCTGAAACGCACTGCTTAGGGACATCTCACCAGTAGAACTCTCACTTTCCAGGAAGATCCGCGCACCACACGAGAATTACCTTGCATCATCATTGTCGAAATTGGCGCATTAAAACGAAAACGTCATCGCAGTGCTGCTAGTCAAGCGTTCGTACCAGTCTTGCCGTGGTTTTTCCTTGCTTGTGCATAAGCCAGCTGTAATCGCTCGTCACAACGTCACGCCCTGTGGTCACTGACAGGATCCATTAAGAGGCGCGTTCACTGTGTCACGGCATGAACAAAACATATTCGGAGAACTGGACTAGTTTAACTGGATGAACTACGATTTACGATGCCAGATGCCATGGCTAGCGCTATGAATTATAGAACTGCACATTGTGGCCAGTTGAGTAACGCACATCCCGCTTGCTCTTGTGTTGTACCGTTTGTGTTCATAAAGGTAACTGTTTACTCTATGACTCATTTCGTTCCGTTTTGTTTCATTTACATCTATTCACCGCAGCAACTGAACACAATCGTTCGCCTTTTCATGAAAGTTTTGAACTTTCTGGGGGGCCCTCCAGGAACATAGGCGAGGAGGAAAGGTAAAGGTGTCGGTATATCTTGAAAACTTGTTTCATCTAGGACCCTAGAGCTCCCGCGATGCGAGCGCCCTCACACGCCAGAGCGCGCTCGTCCTCTCCACAAATTAAATAATGATGGCTATCAAGCATTCCAATATTAAGCTGGTTCACCAAAAAAAGATTTAATTTTGCATTCCGAAGGTTTACTCAACCTACCATGGTGGTTAGTGATTGTGGTGCTAGTGTGCTGACCCGAAGGTCACTGGATTGAATTCCGGCTGTGGTGTCCACATATTAGATGAAGGCAAAGTGCTCAAGGCCTGTATACTAAAACTTAATCATCATCGTTATCATCCTGCCTGTGCCAACTACAGGGAAAAGGTCTTTTTTCACATTCCGGCCATTAATCTGGACATGCGCTTATTCTAGTGGTGGTCTGTCACACCGAGATTAAGGTGCACCTTAAAGAACCCCAGGTGGTAAAAAAATTTCTGCAGCCATCCCCTATTGCATCCCTCAGAACCTTATCGGGATTTGTGGATGTTAAACGCCATGAATTGGTGTGATAGTTCGCTTTGCAATTTACTCTCTAACGGCGAAGCTACCCTACTTCGCCGTGAAAGATCTCCTGCCCCCCCCCCCCCCAAAAAAAAAAAAACACCCGCCATGCCGTTACCTAGCAACCGAGAGGCGCACAGCTTGCGTGCTACCTGTCATTGCCGTGCATGCGCAGGGGGAGCAGCTTCGCCATTCCCCGTCTATTTCCGGAGACATCGCACGCAATCATACATTGGTCATTTTTAAGAGTTGCAAAGTCGTCACTTGGTAGCTTTTAAATCCTACCTTGGTAGCTGCAAAGCCCTGAGCACGTTGCTCTCCAATTCGTTTAGCTTTAGACTTGAAGACTGACTAGATTCGCTAAGCCTAGTCTTGTGCTACTCAGTGCAAGCTTCCATGTTCTTTTTAGTCAACTGTAATAAGGGGTCAGTCACTGGGTAACTGGCAGTAAAGCGTGCACATACAGCATACATGTTTGTATCCCATGGCAGTTGTTTTTGGCATCTACTTGCTTACTACGCTGATTGCACTGATGGCGTGAGATGGAGGTAGGCTAGCAGGTACTCGTAATTCCTTTGATAAGTATTTCAAACAAATTATAAGTGTGCTAAAGTCACTTTCTAACATCTACAAGAGTAAACCAATTTTTCTCGAATGCGTTTGCTCTTTTATGCACACGTATGCCGTATCTTTCAGACATAATATATATTTAGGGCTTTCGAATAGATTTCTAAGGCACTTGTAACGTAGGAGAAGTAAACATACCAGCCGTGCATTGCATATTTCTGTAAGTTTTACAAATTGATTTCTTGCTTCTTAAGAAGTTAAGGTAAGCTGCTAGGACTGCCTCTAAATTATCTACATGACATATTCGTTATACCAATACTATTACAATTCTGATTTATTAATATGTGAGTGTGTCATTTTACAAAACATTTAGTGCTTTATAGTTTGGAAATTGCGAACACATGCAAGCAAAATGGGTCGTTAAGAGAGTGCTGTGGGACTAAAGCTGCTAACGTAAGACAACCCAAATGGCCGTCTTCAACCATCTACGCACCGAACGAGCAATGCTTTTTCTGATCTGTCGGATCGATAAGCGCAGCTAGAGCACTTGCTGCATCAGGGGACTTTCTTGTACTGAACCTTTAATGATGCGAAGCTTATAAGCGAAATACATTGCCGCTTAATATTGATAGTCGGGAGAGGGGCATGCATCCGATGGACGAGGTTTTCTCGAAGCTTTATGGTGGTGATTTACGGTCACGTTCATCGTTTGAGTGCAAAGAGCAGTAATAGTGGCCATAACTTATGATGCACTTAAGTACAGAAATCGCCTTTGCCATGCGAGCCACGTTCGCTCCGAGACTCGGTGAGACCACAAGAATCGGGGCCATTCATTCTCACATTCGTCACGCACGTTCCAACATCTTTTGCGTCTCCATCAGGGCGGTTAGTGAGAGCAAATTGTGAATCAATTGAAGCGAGATAAGTTACCGGCACTAAAAGATTGTTATCTCATCTTCGACATCCTTATAGCCCCAGAGATAGAGAAAGGAAGGGGAAAGGGACTGAGTTTAACCAAGCGTTGGCTAGGCTGACTGCCACAGAGTAGGTGAGGGGAAAAGGGAATGATATATAAAACATAGGAAAACAAGGCTACGATCTTTTAAGAGCGAAACAATGAATGCGATAGCGAGAAATTGGATTATCACGGGAAGGACGGCAAGCAGCTAGAAAGACAAAGGACGCACGAAAAGAACGCACCGATATACAGATGATGAGCGTAAAATGCCACAGTTGTTACTTCAACTCACTGTTAACTGGGCTCTTCTTGCACACCACGCGGCCGCTGTGGTGTGCAAAGGGATTAGCGAAGGCATGAAATCACATGCAGATGGGTTCAGGGATAGAGCAATAAAGAAGTAAGAAGGACAAATGCGTTTTTGCTTTAACTTTAGCCTCAGGAATACGTACCAGCTAGAACCAAATGAAGTTTTGTATTAGTGACCAGTTTTGATTTACTGATATATATACTGTGATTCTAGTTCAGCTGTATTGTTTCTTTGTTCCTGTGGATAAGCTTGCAAGAGCCAAAGCGTAAAGTCGAGTAGAGTAGAACCTTGAACAGTGGTACACCCCCACGCTGGGTCACTGGCCAAGAAAAGGGTAGTTTCAAAATTCTTAATCATTAGATTAAATGTCGTCTATTTAAAAATGAAAAAAATAATAATGTAACTAACTATCAAATACCAAAAGCAGATGCGTAAAAACACAGATAGTAACGCTGACACGGGTAATTTGAGGAAATAAGTTTCACTATAGCCACCACGAAGCATGTGTTGCTCTTCTTTTTCCCTGGCTCAAACCCCAGTGGTATGCGCTTCTGCACAGCTCCGAACTTCAGGACCAAATCCTGGCCGTCCAGTGTGCCCGCGATAGGGCCGTCAGGCTAGAGCTAGCGGTCCCCACGTGAGAGTAACCGGGTGACGCGTGGCAACCTGAGCGTCTGCACCAGACCATAATAAAGTTGTTGTCACTCACTCTCACACACGACTGACGCGGCGCTACAACTTCAAAATGGAACCTGAAGAACGAAAGGCAAGGCAGCGTGCTGTGGAGTGCCAGGTCGCAAGTTGAAATCCTCCGTCGCACACCTCCGGAATATTTTTCCGGAAATATCTATATTTGCAGCTTTCATGTATATTGTTATGCCACAAGCATGGTCCTCGTCCGAGAGCGCTTGTTCCCACGAGAACCAGCACTATTCCGGCGAACTCTCCTCCCTCCCAGCGCCACCTTCCACGCAGGTGCAGTTCCAGGCAAAGCGTCGCCTCCTCCGCTGAGCCACCTTGCCGTTCCGGGGAAAGCTTCACCTTTTCCGCCAGGCACCGGAGAACTGGTCTCGCAGAAGGCACCAAAACGTTATTTAAGGTCGTGCCAGCCTCATGTTTGAGAGATTTCGCCCCAGCCGCCATCCTCGTGCTGGCCGGCTCTGTACAAACGACAACCTGCTATAGTAAACGCTCCTTGTTGTTGCTGTTTTCAAAACTGATCGCCTCCCTATTCCGCCTCCTGGCGAAGGCTTCAGCGAAGTCCGTTCGACTGCTCGCCGCTCTTGGCTATCGCTACCATCGCGACACAGCGAATTCCTAACAGTGGTGGCAGACGTGAATGCCATCGAACCCACATTTATAACAATACATGGATACGGAACATATACAGAGCATTACGACAAACGCGTCGGCAACAATCCGCTCAGAGCATTCATATAATTGCCACCATAATAAGAGAAGACTTAGTGGGAACGCACACACAACATGAACTTGTGCTGGTAGTTCACAAACACCCGCGAAGTCTGATCACCTTCAAATGGCACATGAAGGATTTCATGGCCTTGTGCGTTCAAGAGACGCGGAACAAGGTCAGTATCTTTTTTCTCTGATAGTAATTTTGTATCAAGACCACAGACTTTGAGGTTTGTCTTGACATGTTATGTACATCAATTGAAGTAGAATAATTTCTGTGTCTTCGTCATACTTTTGACGGTCATCTTATCTCGCGTAGCTCCTGCATTAAGTGTAATTGGTTACAGCCTAAGCATAAATGCAAGCTCCGCCCACAGCGGTGACCGTTTCACGCAGGCAGAAACGTCTGTTCTGAAAAAAAAATGTTTAACGATTTTGAGTACTTCGTACTCAGCTATAGGAGAGCAGCGAGCCGTCCCAATTACAAGTAAACTCAAATTCTCAATAACCCTCACTAATTGCAATTGCTTATTCACGTGACGTCAGGAACATTCACGTGTTGCAGGTATATGACTTGGCCGCACAGGTACGAAATTTTTTGGGGTAAAAAATTTTATTCGTTGGAAAATTTAATCATAAATTCTCACTTTACTCTCAGCCAAACGTAACAATTTGATTGATTTGATTGATTTGTGGGGTTTAACGTCCCGAAACCACCATATGATTATGAGAGACGCCGTGTTGGAGGGCTCCGGAAAGTTCGACCACCTGAAGTTCTTTAACGTGTACCCAAATCTGAGTACACGGGCCTACAACATTTCCGCTTCCATCGGAAATGCAGCCGCCACAGCTGGGATTTAATCCTGCGACCTGCGGGTCAGCAGCAGAGTACCTTAGCCACTAGACCACCGTGGCGGGGCAAACGTAGCATTTTAACAAGAAACGACGAACAATTAATTTGGTATTATTATTTCTATTACCACTGAAAAGGTGCTTATAGTTTGAACGGAAATCCCCAATAATTGGTCTGATGCACAGGTGAATAAAAAGTCCCCTGCCTTACTTGGCCAGAGGGCGTATTTATTCTTAGATTGTAACCGACTGTAGGCTACTTTTCTTTCTGTAAAAATACATCAATGTAACTACCGCGATGCAGGACTAGTGTGTGCAGATTGCACACTGGTAAAAATATGTGCCTAAATTGCCTAGCTAAAGTTTGAACACAAAAGTTATTCGGGTGTTTCTGAACTGCACCATGTTGCCCGATAGAAATCACATTAGTTTCTTAGGTTTTCCTAATTAGTTTTGTACTTCACCAAGGACTGTAGTATTACAATCAGATAAATTGCACCTGCACATATTACCTTAAACTGACCACATCTCTTCCTCTCCTTCTTCGTACCTTAAGCGTGTCTATATTTTACTGTAATAGCCCCGCCGCGGTGGTCTAGTGGCTAAGGTGCTCGGCTGCTGACACGCAGGTCGCGGAATCGAATCGCGGCTGTGGCGGCTGCTTTTTCGATGGAGGCGGAAATGTTGTAGACCCGTGAGCTCAGATTTGGACGCACGTTAAAGAATCCCAGGTGGTCGAAATTTCCGGAGCCCTCCACTACGGCGTCTCTCATAGTCATATGGTGGTTTTGGGACGTTAAACCCCACATATCAATCAAAGTCACACCCTCGAAATATTTATTTTAACACTGTATTTTTTTTTGTCAGAAGAACACATTCATAAAGTTCAGATTAATTCCGTTCAAGCAAGGATTGATTGAATGAAGGAAAAAAAATGATGTTTAGCTCAATGGTTAAGAAGGTCGCTTTATGGTGCGAGGTACTGGGTTCAAATCTCAGAGCTGAGACAAACGTTTTTTTTTCTTTTTCATTAAAACGCATTCATGTGGTTAAGATACATTCGGACTACGAAAGTGTAGGTGTTTAGCTCGATGATTAAGGCACTGGTCTTCGGAGCTTGAGGTACTAGGTTTGAATCCCCGTGTTGTGGTAAAAGTTTTTTTCTATGTAGAGAAGACCCATGTCGTTCAGATACTTTCGATACAACACAAATAGTATGTAGCCGCTTCTAGTTTATGAGTTGCTCAATACATGGCGTTGTATGTATATGTCCTTGGCAATAATTTAACTAGATGGCGCTAGTGGTTTTCACAGCATATCCACGAAGTTAACGATGATAAGTGCGGCGAACCGCTCGTTCGTCCATCCATGTGTTCAACTTGTAACTCGGAAAGAACGCATTGTAGACTCATCACCGCAAGGTGTGACGTCAAACAAAAGTTAAGCCTTATCGTGTGCGATAAGGGCCTCAACTTTTTCGACTGGTTTTGGTCAACTATGTGGTGCGGTGAAGCTAACACATCAGGGGAACCTTTAGCTTGAAAGGAACGCATATTGGCCCATCGTTGCAAGGTGTGACGTCAGACAAAGTTGAGGCTTATCGTGGGTGATAAGAGCCTCAACTTTTTAGACTGCTTTTGCCCATCCATTGCGGTGAAGCCAGAGTGTTGGGGTACTCTTAGCTCGGAACGAATGCACTTTAGACCTATCATCGCAAGGTGTGACGTCATACAAAAATTGAGCCTTATCGGGTGTGATAAGGGCCCCAACTTTTTCGACTGGTTTTGGTCAACTACTGTGGTGCGGTGAAGCTAACACACAAGGGGAACCACTAGCTTGGATGGTATGCACATTGGCCCATCGCTACGAGGTGTGACGTCAGACAAAAGTTGAGCCTTATCATGGGTGATAAGGGCCTCAACTTTTTCTACTGCTTTTGGCCATCTATTGCGGTGAAGCCAGCGTGTTGGGGGACTCTTAGCTCGGAAGGAACTTAGCTGTAGGCGCATCACCACAAGGTGTGATATCAGGCAAAAGTTGAGCCTTATAGTGCGTGATAAAGGCCCCAGCTATTCTGACGGATTTCGGTCAACTACTGTGGTGAAGCCAACACATCAGGGGAACCTGATGTGTTGGAAGGAACGCATATTGTCTCATCACTACAGGTTGTGACGTCAGACAAAATTGAGCCTTATCGTGGGTGATAAAGTCCGTAACATTTTCGAATGCTTTTGGACATGCATGGTGGTGAAACAAGCGTGTCGAGGAAACCCTTTCTCTGATTTCTTTCACTGAAATACACCCTTGACCAGACAACCCAAGGAATTGTATGTATGGGGTTAAATGATAAATGGAACTAAGCTCCTTATCACATACTTTTATTTATTTATTTATTTGTTTGTTTTTTCATTTATTTACTAAGCTATAGCAGTAAATGGCTCGTTTTGCAGAAATTATGGTACCGGCGTCAGCGTCGTCGATTATGAGCGAAAAATTATCTTGTCCGTGACTGAAAAATAGAGAATGTTGAAAATAAAAGATACTAACATTAAAATTTCTGTACCCGAGTGAAGATTTAAGCCACTTTGTTTGAATGAAAACCAGGTCTTCTACCACTTGCCAACCCTTCCTGCTAGGGGAAACTGTGGAAAAAGCTTTTTCTGCTTGGAAATGCAGTGAAAGAAATTCAAAGAAAATAAATAATCAAAACTACCGTGTCCGAGTGAGGATCGAACTCGGGCCGTTTGCGGGGCAAGCAGGCGTTGTACCACACAGCCACGCGTCTGTTGGACAGTTGGCAGAAAAGAACTTCCTCTGCGTAGAAATACAGTGAAAACAAACGGGAGAGAGGCTTAACTCCCGTATTCACGAACGCTCCTCGACTCGATTTTCACCCTTCATTTGACAGACTTGAACACAGCGCCACTGTTCAGCTGAAAATAACGCTGTGCTACTCAAGAATCGCAGCAGATTATCGCTGATATGCAGTGACTTTCCGTGCCTATATTAGGCGCTCCAATAGGCTTTCTCAAGTGAAGGTGAAGCGTTCAGTGAAATGACGTTGTATGAAAGAGTTGAACGCGACAGCGCTATCCGGTTCCTAGTGCGTAGCGAGTTAAACAAAAAAGGCTTGTGTCGGTGAAGCTTTCGCATACGGCTCAATTCTGTGTAATGCATATAGCAAGCTTCAAACCACCGGCAATTGTGCGCATGAAATATTTTAGAGCTTTCTACGCACTCACTACATCGTCTGAAAAAAACGGCAAATTAACGTGAGTGCCTTTTGTAGAGAGTGTCTGGCTTTAAACCATGAAGTTATGATCACATGTTCTTACGCCCAATCAAAATGTATGCTTGTACCGTGCATGACTACTTCGATACTGCATGTTTCACCGTGAAGCCTGTATACAGGACGCATTCGTTTTTTTTTTTTCAAAGCATGCAAGTTACATTTGCTGCATTGTCAACCAGAAAAAGTTATTTTCGCCGTATTTATAAGTGGACGCATGGCTTTGTGGTGGAATACGCATTTGCAATCAAAACGTTTGGGTTCTGTCTCCACTAAGATTCAGACTTTTTTAAATATTTGTTTCACTGACATTTTTTTCGATCTTTTTTCAGGTCACGCAAAGCTCATGATTTCTCGCTGACAACCATCGAAGCCGACACCAGCACCAGAATTTCTGCAAAACATGCTTTTTTAACTTTACCGCGTTTATAGACGGTTTCAAGATGGCAAGCGTTGTGCCTCCCCCCCCCCCCCTTCCAGAAAAAAAAAACTTCCGGTCACTTCATTTATCAGCTCGTAACGTCGAAACTGAAAGGATGTTTTCACTTTTTTTTTTCAAAGGTAAGGGAAGCATTTTATTAGTTTTTCATATGAAAAGAGCGTGCGTAATGTTCAAGGCAATCTCTACAGTATTTATGTAGCCCAAAAGAAGATTTATTTGAATATATTTTGTCAAACGGTGGATGGAAAGTGTAGAAAATCAGCGGGCTATTTTCTAATGCTCTTCTTGCCCACCCGTGCTATTCAGGCACATCAGTGGACAAAACCGGATGTCATCAAGGGTCTGTGTGTAAACAGTGAAAGAGTCTATAACATTCATAATTTACAAACGCACGTGTCCCGTATCAATACTTCACAATACAAAATGCAATATCGCAGAAATTATATGTGGTACAAGAGTATATTGCAAAATTCGCACACGATACTGCACGTTTTCTTTTAAGGCTGCATAGTAGGTGCACAGTAAGAGCGAAAAAAATTCATGCGCATAATTGCTCGTGGTTGATTCAGAGACAGTCTAGAGAAATTGTCAGAGGAAAAATAAGATAACTCGTTTATTTGCTCTTTTGATACAACAGAACATATTTTTAACAAGTTGATGTGGTATGATGTTACATAATAAGCCGTCGTCGTCACCTCCGTGCAACAGTCCTCTGGCCTGGCCGACCACTCGACTTTGACCACTGGATTCGCCGACCTCACCACCGTTCTTTACTGGGCTTCATAGACGAATCAAACCTGCATGTGTATTTTTAAACTAAAATTATTACGCTAAGAACAGGCTTTCGACATAATAAAGAAATGTTACATATAAAAACAATTCCTATCATATATGATAAAGTGGGCTTATCTGAAAAGATAAACAGCACGCCAATGTCATCCTTCACCACTAATATTAATCAAACACAATTTATTTCCTTGGTGAGGCTGTTTAGAAAGAGTTGTACAAGAAACAAAGGTTTCATAACATTTCAGTAATAGGGCACATACACTTCGGCACATCCATGTACCACGACAAACATCACTATGTTGCAAGGAAGACATCATTGCTCTAATATACATGACCATGTTGGCATACGTGTACACAAGAACTCATGCTGAGGCTGTGTTTAGAAAAAAATGTTTAACGATCTTGAGTACTTCGTACTCAACTATGGGAGAGCACCGAGCCGTCCCGCTGAAATCATACATTTGTTACGTTATCTGATGAGGCTAAGTGTGATGCCACATTTTGAGAAAAAGATGTAACCGGGCTTATTTTTATTTCTGCACAGTTTCTGCGGCGCAGTCACTGGTTCGTCACCAGTGGGTAATGCCCAACACCATCGTTCAATGGCCGTCCCTTTTAGGGGCGAAGCTCCTTATGGCGTGGCTTGGGCGTCCCTCGTATGTAACCATGCACCAGTGGCACATACCCGAAATAGGTATAACACTTGACCTCCAAGGTGGTGCCAGTGAGAGATTTCTTCTGTGCGTTGTTTAACAATAAAAAATAGTGCTCAATGTACATGCCAATGGCTGCTAATGGGGAATGAGAGACATGAGCATTCGGCTTTTGTCAACGCGCACGCTGCGATCCCCATTAGCAGCCATTGGCATGTACATTGAGCACTATCGGACAAGAAAGGGATGCTACATTATACTCGCTGGGTGTAACCTCCTTAGCTTTAGAAAGGTTTAGCGAGCGTTGAGCCGCAGTGCCATGAATACAATGAACTTGTATATACCATGAATGAACTCAAGGTGGTTAAAAATGAGAAGTAGATACGAAGCGCAAGCCGTAAGAAAGTAAAAGCCGAATTCTCCTGTCTCTCATTTCTCATTAGCAGCCATTGGCATGTAAATTGAGCCCTATCTGACAGGAAAAGGTTGCTACGTTATACTCGCTGGGCGTAACCTCCTTGGTTTTCGAAAGGTTTAGCGAGCGTTTGGTCGCAGTGCCATGAATACAGTGAACTAGAATATACCATGAACTCGAGATGGTGAAAGGTGGGAAGTGGACCCAAAGCGCAGGCCGTAAGAAAGTGTGCGTGTGCCACCTCTCGTTTAGTCCTTGGAATGTCCGCTGGATGGCGGTGCTTCTGTATGGGGAATATATGATAAAAAGATGCGAGATGGTGGGACTTGGAGTGTTGAATATATGAACGAACGGACACACAAACAGATGCATGGATGGACGCATGAACGGACGCAGGGGCGGATGCATGAAAGAACGCAGGGACGGGCGCACAAACAGACGCATGGACGGTCACACAGACGGACGCATGGACGGACGAATGCTTCGCCCCACTCTCCATCATTCACTCCGTGGATATGCTGCCATTTTTTTCGTATTTCCATACAGCATCAGGCACTTCGACAGCACAGCGATGAACTCACGCAGCTTCACACTGGCTTGGAGTGTGCGTTCTAGTAATGCCCACTGTATTAGCTATGCTAAGAGTGAAATTACCCCGCTATCATAGAGTCCCAAGCTACCGCACATCCCAAAAAATTATACCTGGAGATCAGATAATGTATGACGCTAAGCAGTTCATAGACGGCTTCAAAAAACATACGGCGTAATTTCATTTTCTAATCTTGAACGTTCGAGCTGGAATTTCATCACGTGCGGTGCTCGAGGAGGTCATCCAGTCGTCTAGACCAGGGCCGTGGAGTGGGCCACACAGGTCGCCGTCAACCTTCGGCGGATGGCCATCTAACACGGAATCATCCACGTATATTTCTGACATGAATTTTCTACATCCATCCATCAACAGTAAGCTAGCGGCGCTCTGGTGGCAAGAACTAGAAGCACGGATATTCGAAAACACTTTTGAACGTTCCGTAAGCGCCGCCAACCAGCTTTCGCACTTTCTGTTTTTAGCAGAGGGCCTAGCTTCAAAGTGGTCATAGCAAATTTGATACGCTGGGCGTTGTGGGCCCAAAGCACTGTTACCCATTACACATATTGCGGTCATATTAGAAAACTTCACTTACACTGGTCACTTCCGACTTTAGTGTGTACATTTGTAATGCGCAATTTAAACTTCTCTAGTAACTTGGGAAGTAAAAACAGCGCAAAAATATAGACAAGGACAGAGGAAGAGACGACACCTTGTCTATATTTTAGTGCTGTTTTTACTTCCCAAGTATGAACCATCAACCAGCCCAACTTTCGCTATCATTGAAATTTATCTCTAGTGACGTCGAAAAGTATCAAGCATGCATCAAGTGCCTTAAGTACCTACTAAGGACAGATATCGCTAAACCACCATATGATTAGGAGAGACGCCGTAGTGAAGGGCTCCGGAAATTTCGACCACCTGGTGTTCTTGAACGTGCGCTCAAACCTGAGCACACAGACCTACAACATTTCCGCCTCCATCAGAAATGCAGCCGCCGCAGCCAGGATTTGATCCCACGACCTCTGGGTCAGCAGCCGAGTACCTTAGCCACTAGACAACCGCGGCGGCAATGTGAACTTGTTGGTGATTGATTTGAAAAGCTCTCATATAGCGTGAAGCGACACACGGACAGAAGAAGGCGCTTTGTGGTGGAAAGCTGCGTCTGCTGTCTATAAATGCTTTCTCGTGTCTCTGTGCCTTTGTCCTCTATGAATGAAGGCTTTTCAGAAGTATCAGCGCGTATACGATTGTCCGCTTACGGTATAGTATCAGTTACGGCACTCGATTGCTGACCTGATGGTCACCGGTTCGATTCCGGCCGCGGCGGTTACATTTCAGTGGAAGCGAATTTCTAGAGGATTGTGTACCGTGCGTAGTAGGTACACATTAAAAAAAAAAACACCAAATGGCTCAAATTTCTGGAGCTCTCCACTACGGCGTTCCTTCTGGTCATATCGTGGTTTTAGGATGGTAAAAACCTAGACATTAGCGAGTCTCCGGTTTCACGTCAAAGTAAGTTATAGCTGTGCATAAATAGATGAAGGGGGGCACTGTACCGAAAGCGACGTTCAACACAGAATAGAATGCAGTATGCATGCAGGCTTACGGTGAAGTGTCAGGGCTGCCACTACGACAGTCTTTTCGACCAGGCTGAGCAGCAGAGCGGCCAGTCTCGCCCACGAGTGTCACATTGTAAAGTGCGGTTTGTTCAGGCTGATACTGTGGACGAAGGCAGCCCAACAGCCGGGCCATGCACACGCTCGACGCCGCCTGCAGCGTCGAGTGCAGTCGCGTCCGGTCGAAGTGCACCAACAGCAATGCTCGATTAGTTGTCAGGCTGAACTGCGCAACCGTCAATTTCTGCTGTCTAACTGAGCCCGTTTTCACAATTCCGGATATCATGTAGATTAGGAGCGCTCGTGTCAAGTGCACGTTTTCTTAAACTGGCAGCAATTTTCGGCGTTTTCTCTACTATGACGTGTATACAGATATGGCTATGAACATGCATAGTGCATAAAGAAATGCTGAGGCAATGTCTTATTTTGACAATAAAGTCAATTTTCGCATGGCGCATCTACTATCAGGGTGTACGAGCCGAAAATCAGACTTAGCACACCAGTATGCCTAGTTGTAATGACGTCAGGTTCGAAAACATACAAAATAGCCGCTTGTGCGTCGCCAACGCAACCATTCAGCAGAGCTGTTCTGGTGACATTAGAATATCTTGCGCGAGTGCATCACGAGGAGCTCGTATTGCGACGTTAGGCCACTGTATCAGAACCAGAACGAGCTTTTGAAAACATGTTGGAATTAAATTTCTTTGGTCTTTGTTTTTAAGGTATACACATGCGCTCTCCAGTGCATTTCGTATTACAGGCAGGACCAGGAGTGCTCAAATTGCGTACGCGCTGCTGGACTAGACTGACAAGCCCTTGTGGCTCAGCTATTTTGACACATTCTCATCGGAAGAAAGCCGCGGCCGACCAGATGCAGCACAAAAGGCGTTCGGGGACTACCATGTATTAATGTGCGAGCATTTAGATAGTGAGTAACCATCAGTACGAACGTGAGTCAGTACACATGAGTGTATGCAGACGTCAGTATGAATGTGAGTTAGTACGTAAGGGTGAGCACACAGAAGTATGACCACGAGTGAGTAGCTTGTATTTTGTGGTAGTTATCCAGGAGACACTGAGTGCGCTGCACCACTCAGCGAATTCCTTTTGGCACTAATACAGGACCTTCACTTCAAAGACGTGCTACTTGGGATACTTCAAACGGACTCCTTTAAGAGTCGTTTCGGAGAGTAAAGTCAGATGGCTGGCGGGCAGTACCATATATCTGTCCGTAAGCTTTGCGAAACAGAGGGCAGAATTCGTCTTCAGAATTTACCCCCGAGGATGTAGTCATGTTGTTACACGTGGAGGGAAAAAGACGAAGTTTTTCCTGAGTGGAACGCTGGTTTCAGTCTCTGTTATTTTTTCTCGTTTTCTTTCGTGCTAGTGGAAGACGCCGCTCTTCTGCCTGCGGAAATGGACGTAGAATCACCAGGGCCTCCACTCATACGTCCCGCGTCATCTGCGGCCACTCTAAGAAAGCGCTCCGGCCACCCAAGTGACGTCGACAGTGAGGACACGCTCATGTACTCTACGGCCAGTGATGAGAGCTCCGATGAAAGTGACTTTGTGCCCGTGGCAAGACACAAGGCGAAGAGGAGGCTGCTTACGACATCTCCTTCCCAAAGTAAGGCCACCACGAATATTCAAGCGCCACCGGTTCACACAATTTTTTTTGTCCCGCTGAATGCCGCTGACAGCACGAACCGACTTAATCGCCAGGTCACGTCTATGTCACTTGAGGCGCTCGTTCCGGGACAAATAACAGACGTGAGAATCAATGGCCGCAAGAACGTTCTGGCGATAGACGCTACGCAACGTACTGCCCTCGACGTATTGACCAAGGTGAATGTGCTCGGGAACATCAACGTACGTTCTTTCATACCAGATGGCAAGGACTCTAGGGCAGGTGTTATCTAGGACGTCGACACTTCTATCAGCGATATTGATTTTCCCACTCTAATCAAACCAGTGACGGAAGCTACTATAATCTTGCAAGCCCACCGTCTCGGGAACTCACGATGCGTGAAACTAGATTTTAAGGGTGACAGCCTCCCAACTCAAGTAAGAGTTGGTCATTTTCGACACACAGTACGGCCGTTCGTGCCGAAACCTCTTCAGTGTCGGAAGTGCTGTAAAATAGGACACGTGAGTGCTGTTTGCACAAGTTCTGCTGTGTGCTCCCGATGCTCGGAGTCGCACAACACGGAAGCCTGCCAGGCAGAACACCGCAAATGCGGCAATTGCCAAGGTCCTCACGAGGCGTCGTCAAAGCAGTGCCCAAATGTGAAGAAGGAAGTGCAAGTGCTGAGGAAGATGGCCAGAGATGGTTCCACCCACAGGGAGGCTGCTGCCAAAGTGCGACGTCGGCGTTCGCGCCATAGGAAAACTCCTAGGACATCCTATGCGAAGGCCAGGGATACACCGCTACCCCATATCACGCACTCACCACCACAAGCATCAACAAGTGCCAACAACAAGCATCCTCAGAAAGACGCAAGAAACATTGACCCTGACGCGTGGCCAGCGCTGCCGTCAGTGACACCGCCAGTAAGCGGCAGCATCGCCCACTGAAAGCTACTTCAGAGCGAGTAAGTCATGACAGTCAAGATAACGAAATAATAGACGTGATTAAGACCCTCATGAAGACAATTTGAGTACTCCTGAATAATATTCAGACTCCGGCTGCCCACAGCGCTCTTCAAATATTGGACGCTTTGAATCCGGTGCTATCAAATCTACAGAAGCACCATGGCTCTTTCCCGGCAGCCCTTCCGTAAACAAGTGAAAGAGGCAACAATTTTCCAATGGAATGCCTGAGGTCTTAAACCCCGCATTTCAGATTTTCGACCATATGTTTTCAAGAATCAGTTTCCAATTATTGTAATTTGTGAACCACGTCTTCACAATGCTATACGACTTTCTAAATACGAGGCTTTCAGATCTGCAACCCGCAACGAAACCAGTAAGGTCATTGTTTACATCAGGTGCGAACTCACATATATTGAGTATCCAGTAACACCGGACGACAGCAACCAATACGTGTGCCTGACAGTTAAGCGTAAGAACGTGAACTTCACGCTAGTGGCAGTATATGTTTCACCTTCAGGCCGCTTCGACCCAGCAAGATTAAGCGCCATTATATCAGCGACACCTAGGCCATGGATTATTATTGGTGATTTTAACACTCATCACCCCCTGTGGGGAAGCCAGAAGATGGACCGTCGGGGAAGAGATGTGTCCTCCTTTGCATCTGACCACCAACTATATTGTTTAAATGACGGCGCTCTCACGTTTTTACGGGGTCTGACATATAGTAGCTGTCTCGATCTAACTTTTGTGTCAAGTAGCCTGAACACCAAGGTGCAGTGGTTTGCGGACAATGAAACGCATGGCAGTGACCACATCCCCACCTATATAAAAATCAAGGGGTTAAGCAAGTCGCAAATTGCGCCCACTTCACGGATAGACTGGTCAAAGTACAGATCATCCAGAGAGAAGCAATGTGAGAGAAACCAAGAAGGTTCTCTTGAAAGCCTAGAAGGTATAATGAAGGCCGCTATTCAAGAGGCAACGTTTAATAGTGGACCTTTGCCAGATTTCTGCAAATATGAGGTGGAGTTGGAGCGACTTCGCGCAATCCGTCGTCGCGCCGAACGACGTTATAGGCGCACGAAATCCATCTACGACTTGAGGGAAGCGAGACGTCTACAAAAGAAGATTCAACGTCGAATCAATGCACTACAGTCGCAACGATGGAAGTAACTATGCGAGTCGCTCGATCCCCACAAACCTCTTTCGCAAATATGGAGAATAATCCGCGGCCTACGAACATTGCCACAACAGAATTGTCCGTTCAAATGCCTAGCTCTCCACCAAGGCCGGCGTGAAATCGATGTAGCGGAAGACTTCTGTGCCAGGGTTGCAAACAAGGGGTCCGGGATCAAGATGAGTAACCTACGAAACGCGCTGGTGTCCAGAGACACTCGGATGGACAATATGTTTTCTCTAGAGGAGCTTCAGGCAGCATTGGCAGCATGCAAGCGCTCGTCATCGCCTGGAACCGATGAAGTCACTTATATGGCCCTTGCTAACCTAGGACGAACAGCTCGGCGTGCCCTTATAGCTGTATACAATGACTCGTGGAGCAATGGTTTGGTTCCTCCTTCGTGGAAGTGCAGCCGCCTTGTGCCCCTGCTCAAACCAGGCAAATCGCCTCTGGACATGGCCTCCTATCGCCCCATCGCGCTTGCCAGCTGTTTTGGAAAGGTGATGGAGAGAATGGTGCTGACTCGCCTGGAGTGGTACTTGGAACATAACAATATATACCCCGATGCTTTGACCGGCTTTCGACGTGGACGGTCTTCCATAGAAAATGTTGTTGATCTTGTCACGTCTGTACAACAGCAGAAGAGCCTAAAGAGATTATCAGCGGCACTTTTCTTGGATATTAAGGCTGCATACGACAATGTATTACATGAAACCATCCTGGACGCCTTAGGCAATATTGGATTGGGAGGCCGCGTTTACCAATGGATCTACAGCTATTTGAAGGACAGAACCTTCTTCGTTCAGACAGAAGATGGCGCAACAAAGCAACATCATACTTATTGCGGTGTACCTCAAGGTGGGGTCTTAAGCCCCATACTTTTCAACCTTGCGCTCATCGGCCTCGTTGACGTCCTGCCACACTCCGTACATCTGTCGATATACGCGGACGACATCTACATCTGGGCATCAGGGGTCACGCGTCTACACGTACGAGCCAGGCTTCAGACAGCGGCTACACTGACGTCAAACTACCTTCAAGGACGAGGACTGGAGCTGTCATATGAGAAATGCTCACTAGTTGCGTTTACGCGCAAGACAATGACGCCATACCGCATCAGAATTGATGGACACACAATCAGTTATCAAAAGACTCACCGTTTCCTGGGAGTAATAATAGATCGTGATTTGTCTTGGAGCCCTCATATCGCTTACATGAAGAAGAAACTGACCATGATCACCCACGTCCTAAGGTTTCTTGCGGGAAAATCATGGGGTGCATCGGTACGAGCCAAGCTTCAACTGTATGCTGCACTTTTTCTTGGCTTCATGCGCTACAGCCTACCTGTGCTTGGCAAGGCCCGCATAACAAACGTACACGTCATCCAGTCATTACAAGCTCAAGCACTGAGAATATGCCTCGGGCTGCCGAGATGCGCATCCTCAGCTGCGACTGTCGCAATGGCTCATGGACACCTTATCACAACCTACATTCGTGTCAATGCTTTAGGAAGGCACATAAGACATGCCACCCGGATTCAATCGCATCACCTCGCCTCCCTTCCAACTTCCAGGCCATGCTCTGCGTTCTGCTCTATTATTGCCGCACATCGCACGGTGATTCCCACGAACTTCACGCACGCAGCAAGACCGTCGTTACTATTGTGGTGTCTACATCCACTGGAAGCCCTGATAACCATTCCCGGAATGCAAAAGAAGAAAAATTTGTCAAATTTGGCCCTGAAACAAACAACATTACTGTTTCTGCATGAAAAACACAGTGGACGCATTCACATTTACACGGATGGGTAGGTCACTTCAACAAGTTCAACAGGCGCAGTGGTAATTCCGGAGAAATCCATCACGATAAAGTTCAGGACCTCGCATCTGACATCATCCACGGCGGCAGAACTCGCCGCCATTCATGCCGCTCTGGAGTTCCTAGTTGAAGAACCGCAACAGACATGGTCAATATTCTCCGACTCCAAAGCAGCTCTCCAGGGAATTGCCTCGCCATATCGTCATGGACCAAATGAACAGCTAATTGCTGAAATACGACAGCTTCATCACCGGGCTATAGAGAAACAACATGACATAGCGTATCAATGGATACCAGGCCACTGCAGCATTGATGGAAACGACCGTGCAGATGAAGCAGCCCGAACTGCTCATGATGATGCCCCTTGTGTAGCTATACCATTATCAAGAACGGACGCCGCTGCAAGGCTTCGATCACTTGCACGAGAACTGACACTCGCTCAGTGGAATTCACCGGCATTCACCAACGTCCGCCTTCATAATTTGGACCCACACCTACAGCTCCGTCTTCCATCAGGAATAACCAGAGCAGAGGAGACACTTTTGTGCCGTCTGTGGATTGGGGTGGCTTTTACGAATGGTTATTCGTTTCGAATCGGAATGGCCAGAAGCCCGACATGTGACACCTGTGGCTGCGCAGAGACTTTCTCCCATCTTCTGTGTGAGTGTCCCCGCTTCAGCGTGCCAAGAAAAGAACTGTC